>NC_139001.1:82045324-82645324 GCF_964374135.1 Grampus griseus | reverse complement strand
TTTGCTTGTACTAACCTTCACATACATTGTCAGATTACCTGCACTCTCTTCATTCATTGACTCTTTCCTTGCCACTAGATTAAACTCCCCTTGAGAATTGAAAGTATATTGTCTACTTCTTATAACCCCATAGTTGATAACAGCAGGAATTTCACTGTATTTACTGAATACATCAGTATGAGTTTATCTTCTTTACATTTCCACATATCTAATTTGTAGAAATTAACTGAATCAAAGAGTAAACTGGCTGCCAAAGATGGGCTGGAATGATGAAAGTAATTGTGTTTCTCTTGCATCATATTTAAAAATTGAGCTTATATATGAGCCAAATGTTTTCAAACCTGGTTTAAAATGTTTTCATGGGTCTCAGATACCATTAAAATGACTGCAACAGCAGAACTTTTTAATTGGAAGAAAAGGTGTGAGAAAGATTGTAACAGTACTACCCTTCACCTGCATCCCATCTAATGTGTTCTGAGCCTTCATTATGATGTTCACTCATATAGAGGTTTTTTTTCTGATTTTCACATATCACAGACAAATATAATAGCCATCCCAATGTAACTATTCAGTCTTCATGAAACTAATTGCAATGAGCAAATTTTACCCAGAAAACTTTGGAATTGAGTAGAGATTTCTTATTAGATTTTTTTTGTGGGGGAGGGCTGGATTACCCAAGAAACAGACCCCAAGATCAGGAGGTAAGAATAAGTAATTAATGTGAGAGGTTATCCTGGGTAGAGGGAAATGGACAAATGATCCAGTGAAGGGAAAGAAGCCAATAAATGATGTGTTATCAAGTGGGTTACTGCTATGGCACCTAGCAACCAATTTTACTAGGGAATTCTAGGAGACAGTGAAAAACATGCCTCTAAGATATCCCAACAAAGGAGAGAGGAAGCTGAGGTATATATCCACCAGCTCCTCCCCCATCATTGGTCAAGGGATGCTTCCAGGGGCACTAACTCTATCTCACCACCTGCTTTCCCTGTATGTCAGCCGGGCCAAAGAAAACCCTTGGGTGAAGGTAAAGGTACGTGTCATAGGATACTGTCAGCATGTTACTGGAATAGTGAATGCTGAAGGTATGTGAGTGAGGCACAAAGAACATCTGCTACACCGGTCCTAGAATGCTTGTGTTCATGCAACCTCACTTTTTTTAGACAAGGTATCTATTGTTTTATAACTGTCCTATATCTTTTTCTCTCTGGAACTAATGGGGCTGTCAATCAGAGTCTCTTCCTCTTCCATCAAACCCTGGGCCAGCGAGGCAATCAGAGTGACCCAACATGCTGGACAGAGTGATTATTTCAAGGCATAAAACTCAAAAAAGGCCACTAAGAGTCCTTGAGGACTGATACACGTGCTGGTAGAGAGGCTCCCACCTGAGGATACTAGTTAAAAGGGCTAGGTTAACCCAGTGCTGCTTTTGGCCTTACCGTCTGTACTTGGAGACAAACAGCCTAAGAATGAAGCCAACACAGAGGGGAAAAAAAAAAAAAAAGAAAGATGGAGAGAGACAGAGCCTTACTGACACTACCTGTGCATCTCTGATCCAGCTGTGTCTGAACTAAATCCTAACCCTGGGACTTTGAAATTTCCTGAGACAAAGAATATTCATTCTCTCTCCCTCTCTCAATTTTTTAAGATTTCTTTTTCTTACACAAATTTGAGTTGGTATTCAGTCACATCCATCCATAAATCCTGACTAATATGAATTTTATAAGCACTTGGGCAAATGGATACTGTTGTTAAATATTGTTTATCTGAGTAATACCCAAGTTATACGTAAGTGTATGAAACAATTGGGGGGGGAGCTTAACACAAGTTTTGCATCAATCTTTTCTGTACATTTTTATGTATTCAGAAAATATTTACTGGAGGTAGAAACAGAAAGCACTAATGTATATTGACTCTCTAGTAAGATTTAATATTCACATTACATTCACATACTATGTTATATAATCCTCACAGGGACTCAAACCTTGTTTGTCCTGGGTCCCACAGCGAGTAAGTTGCAGGTGGTAAGAACTGAACATAGTTTCCTCGACTTCCTATTTTTATAGCACCCTTCTACCGGATACCTATGTTTAAGTCAAGTACTATGGGAAAGGGAGCTATAGTGATGTAAATGAAAAAGTTCCTGACTACAAGGTAAATAGAAGGGAACAAACACACTGACAAGTATCCTCAAAAGGTATATATATAATCCACTCAGTGCCATGTCAGTATATGGATGAAGATCTCCAGAAGAGGGGCAGCTGGGAAAGGTTGTGTGAAGGGAGTTCCATGTAAGCAGGATTTCAGTAAGAAGAAATGGGGCAAGGTAGACATTCTAGATAGAGAAGGTAGCACAGAAGCACAGAGGCTATTCAAATTACACATTGTATGGTGACTCTCAGAGAACAGTTGGCAGAAGTATGAAGTAATATAGTCAGATAGTACCTCCTGAACTTTATTCAGTTGAATAACATCCTTACAATTCTTTTCCACATCCATAGACCATGAGTTGTACTATATTTTAAAGAATACTTACTGAAATAAATATATATTACCAAAGTATTTAAAAGTTAGATTAACCATCACCTAAAACTACCTCTCATGCTGGTTTGGTGGCAAATACAAGGGCTTCAGAAGCAACCTGATCTGGTCTCTATCTGAGCTCTGCCCCTTAATTTTGATCTAGGGTACTGAACCTTTCTGGTGCTTTGTTTCCTCATTTGGAGTGTTGTGAAGTTTAAACGAAATGATGCATGTGGGACTCACAATGAAATGATACAGTGTTTATACCACTACTCTTACCCCCATCCCTACCCAGCATGGGTGCTTAGGCGGGTGCCTTGTTTTGCTGAGCCACAGAAAAAAAGTGAGAATGCAATGGGAGAAGAGAAGTTTTCTAACTATTAAAAGGAAAGGGTGAGTTAGTGTCTGGGAAAAGAGGAACTTTGGGACAAGAGCAAAGACACTTAGGAGCATTCCGGGGCCTTTTGACTATGTGCATTCCATGTAACTTTACATCTCTCTCTTTGAACAAAGTTCCAATAAAAGCTGTATTATTTATCAATATTTTTAGAGTCAGTTTATAGGGTGAAAAAAACATAAGAATTGACTGAGATTGGTCTAAGAATAAGAACACACAAGAAGAGGCTGCTGGTGGCATTACTGAAGAAGATCAACATGAAAAGAGAAACATGCATTGACAGGAGTAATCAGGATGCGTAGGAAGGACAAGATACTTGGGACAAAGAGAAAAGTATGAAATCTATTAGCCCAGGCAATGATAATAGTCTTAGCTATGGATGAGGGAATAGATAAAAACGGGGTGGGGAGGGGGCGAGGTGAGAAAAATGAGAATAACAATTTATTGTCAAGCTTTGTCCATTTGATTATTTTACTCCAGGCTTAGAGTCAAAAAAGAAAAGAGAAGGAAAAAAAAAAGAAAGAAAAGAATGGTGATGCTTTCATGAGAGTCACGAACAGTATTGACCAAACAATCTAAAAAACTGAGTCTCTGTACCATTTTTGAGAGCTTGTTTTATCTGATGCTTGAAAAGTTGAACCAACCCCATTTCTATTTCCTTTAGCTGAACTATTATTGATCCAGATTTCTCATTGGTGATAATGGACAGGCCTAAGGGGTCAACTGAGAAACAAGAGTGAAAAATAAATAAACTAAGGTACACCAGCTTTTTACTCTTCCAGCCGTGTTCATGGCTGGTGATGCAGCCAGTGCTGCTTTTAGGATTATTCTTTGAAAAGTAGTTCAGTTTGAGACAAGTCACTTTGGAATCAGGGCTCCATTTGGCTTTCCTGTATTAATGACCCAGCTATAGTTAAGTACAATAATGGAAATCCAGCAAAATGTGTTAACAAAACTTTGGTGAATAATTGATGCTAAGCTTGACCTGTCGACATGTAGTGACTCATTATGGATTATGATAAAGTAAGGTGTGTCACATTAGACAACAATATGCATAAAGCAAGTCTGATTAAATTATTGTAAGGACCTTACATTATGACTGGACCTAACTAAGCCATCTGATTCATGGGTGCTAAGGGGGTGATACAGCCTCCCACACCAACAGTCATCAAATACACACTACTCCTGATGTTGGAACCAGTACCAGTGGGGATTCCCCAGACACATGCTAATCTACAGAGTCAAGGGAGGAAACTGCTTAGCATTTCAGCAGTTTACTAGCTGTAAACTGCTAGTAAACTGTTTAGCATTTCAGCAGTTTACTAGCTGTTTACTTGCAGAGTTAAGTAGAGAGATTTTTTTGTATACTCTGAGCATTTGTAACCATCCATCCAACTTTCAGATTTGAAAATGCTACATTCTCAAACTCTTTTTGCATGCACCTTACAGAGGTCAAAGAACTGGCATTAGTCGGAAGTGTTAGCTTGTGCTTTTTGGAAATCAGTTGAATTTAATGAACGAAATGTGTATACACATTTTCTTTGAAGAAAGGACAATGGGAATAAAAGGAAAATATCATATTAATTCAAACTCAGATTCCACTTACTGAAACCCAGGGACTCAAATAAATGCCTATAAGTAATGCATTTCATCAATTAGTGATGATTTCTCCAGTTTCATGGCATAAAAATAGATGCTTATATCATTAAACCAGATCACTGTTATACATAGTGATAAAAACAAAGATATGAATTCACAACTAGCTGATAAAGTTTCCAGTGAGATCTACAAATTTAGTAAGAAAGAAAGGCACACGTGTTGAATGTTTATGATACCCCATACCCTGTGCCATTTCCTTCATCATGTGCTGTTAATCGTTGCAATAACACTGTTATAAATTATTTTATTCCCTTTTTCATAAAAGAGAAAACTGAGGGTCAAAAAGTTAAATAACTTGTAAAGTTTTCACAGACTGCAGCAAAGCTAGGACTGAAGCTCAAGTCTGCCTCCAAAATTCATATTCATTTCATAATTGTCAGAATAGAATAAGCAAATCGCACAACAAATAAGTAAGATGAGGCAAATTGGGGGCAAAAAATAACACAGTAAACAAACAAACAAAGACTCCATTACCAAATTCATTTTATATACTTGAAACACCTTCCAAAAAATGCATTGTTTCTTCCAACAATGCATTTTAGAACCACTCCATTTCAAATGTGCAATTAGAAATTCAGACTACCAACAAGCAAAGAATGACATCTTTTGGATATGCATAGGTAGCATACCTGAGGTTTGTGAGATGTCACAGAATGACAGAATCCAGTCTAGAACATCTTTGTTTAAATTTAGTTTTTTCAAATGTGAAGCTTAATTTTTCTTAACCTCAGGTTTTATTTAAAGGACAATTAGCCTCTGATAGTGTTCAGCTCCATGCTAAGTAGCATTTATTTTTAATGTCCATTTACAAAGAAGACTACAATCAGAATAATTCTGTGGAAGAAAAAAATAACATTTCCCCTTTAGAGAAGGCAAAAAAAAAAAAAAAAAGAATTCCACGAGTCTGGAAATAGTTATTGTTGTCTCTAACTGCAAGTGTGGTTTATTATGCACTTCAGGAGGACAAATTCTTAAAAGGCATGTGCATAACAGGTGAAACTTTTTAAGTTCATTATTTACTATGGGCTCTTAAAGAAACGTGCAGTTCACGAGGGGTTATTGGAGCCAGTTACAGAATTCCGAACGAAGCTCTACCAACAGCTTTCTAATTGAATCTCAAAAGACTGTAATTGTGTTCCACTCTGTAGTCAGCCTCCATTCCATGTGGCTACAGTCGGTTGTAGGTAATCAGATTACTCATGGGTTACTGCCTGCAGCCTGCAGGAGAGTGCCAAGAGTAAGAAGGCAACGTGTTGTAGGGTTAATGAAGCTTAATATGGTGCCAATATCACACTGAGCCATTGCCTACAGGGTGAGAAAGGATTATATCCCATGTTAATATGCCATTTGACCCGTGCCAGAGAAGCAGTCTAAATCACTGAATAAGTATGTAAGTCATCACTGAGAAGTGTTTGCCATGCCAGCTCTCATTGCTGTGAAAACAAGTTGTTCCTTAGCTTGTGAATTTTAACTTTGGTGCTCTTTAAAGTACAGTTTCAACATTGGCTCCCAACATCCCTGGAAAGGCCATACAGACATAAGATTCTCTAAACTGGAGCCAAAGCAAGGAAATGCACATGCTTTTCTTCAGTTTGAACTAAACTTCTCTGGAGAATAAGGTCAGTGTAGTGCAATTTCCCAACATCCATCAATGATTTCATTTCTCTAAACTTGCCTCTTACAAAGATGTTTAGGCCCTCATGAGCCTTGGGATTCTCGCTGCTAATTAAATTTTTGGTCAAATGATATCCCAATTTGTGAAGGAGTGAAGAAAGCTCAAAGAGTTGATAGGGAAAACAGCAAAAGTTAGTCCAATTTGTACTGTGAAAGCTCAACCTCATAACAATAGGACAATACAATCAACGCTCTAAAGTTTCCTTATTTCCACTCTGCTCTTGACATGGTAGGATAAGAATGAAGCAATTCTCAATGGTGTAATTAACACACTGAGAAATAATTCTATCAGAGAATGTTGGTTGTATTCTTAAATTCATAAATATTTAAGATTAAAAACCAACTTCTAACATCAGAAAATTGTGTATGATTTTCTACATATTAACTCATTTAAAAATTATTTTAATTATTTCAGTTTGTAGGTTAGAGAAGCAAAAGATTAACGCAAGTTAAGAAGACTCCGGAGCAGAGATTTAATATTTTGTTAATATTTTCTTCTTGCACTCCCTTTATTTATTGTTTAGAATAGAAAATTCATGCAAAGGGTGTAAAGTCCAAAAGATACAAAAGCAAATATAGCTCCCATTTCTTACTGTAACCGGGTGGTTGTGTATCTTTTCAGAAATATTCCATTAGTACAACCCGCATATATCCACCTTTGTATTTAGTATCTATGAGTCTACCTATATATGCCGTATGCCCGTGTATCTGAATGTATATCTCTAAATTCAGATTTTTGAGGAGTTTACATTTGTAGGGATTTACATACAATTAGTTTTAAAAAACGAGATATAACTTAAAGGACAAAAAACCTTAAATGTACAATTTGATGATATTTTACATAATATACTGTCACGTAACTAGATTATTTCCACAACCTCACGAGGTCCCTTTTGTAGCCTCTAATCAATAGATATCAAAAACTTCATATTTGTAGAATATTGCATGCACATTTTTTGTATCCATATTCTTTTTTTTCAACATTATTCCTGTGAAATTTATCTATGCTGTTGTGTGGACAGTAGTTCATTCTTTTTGGAGACTTTAATTTTTAGAGCAGTTTTATGTTCACAGCAAAATTTAAGGAAAGGTACAGAGGTTTCCCACGTACTTCCTGCCCCCATGCATGCACAGCCTGCCCTATTATCAATATCCCCCACCAGAGGGGTACATTTGTTACAGCTGATGAATCTGCATTGACACATCAATCATAATTACCCAAAGTCTATAGTTTACATTAGGGAGTTCATTCATTTTTATCATCTGATATTCCATTGTACCTAAAGTGAGTATCACAATGAAGCAAGTCACAGAAATTTTTTGGCTTTCCAGTGCATATAAAAGTCATGTTTGCACTATAGTGTAGTCTGTTAAGTGTATAATAGCATTATATCTAAAAAAATGTACATTCTTTAATTAAAAAATGCTTCATTGCTAAAAAATGCTAACCATCATCTGAGTCTCCAGTGAGTTGTAAGTTCTTTGCTGGTGAAGGGTCCTGCCTCAATGTTGATGTCTGTAGACTGATCAGAGTGGTGATTAGTGAAGGTTGGGGTTGGTGTGGCAGTTTCTTAAAATAAGACAAAAATGTTCCTATAAAAGAGTTTCACCTTCAAGGAATTCATGGAAAAGACTCTGACAAGTACAGGTTTCTGGTAACTGACTATACTGCTGAACTGAATGAATAAGCATTTTCAGAACTCTAATGGAAAACTGATGAATTCATAAAAGTGCTAACAAAAGATCAAGATGAAAACAAAATTAATTACATGGGACTGAGTGAACTGATGAGGATGATTATAATTTTTGTGACTTTCTGTTTGAATAATAATAATAAAAAAAATCAATCCCACAAGGGCTCAGAGGCAAAAAATATACAAATCAATTTTCACTGCAAAGTAAAGGAGCTGTTACAGTGGAGGATTCCTGGACTGAATGTCAATATTATGACATAGTGTGAGTGTGTTTCGTGTTTGGTAATTGCAATCATTGTTGCTCTTGTTGTGGTCATCCATTTACAATGCTTGGTGTCAGTTTATTTATCTCTTGTAAAAATAAAATACAGTGTGTGTGTATGTGAGAAAAAAAAAAAAAGACAATGAAGTATTGCTGCATTGACTTACTCTGCCTTTTAGGAACCATTTCTCTGTAGCATACAATGCTATTTGACAGCATTTTACCCCACTGTAGGACTCCTTTCAAAATTGGAGTCAATCCTCTCAAACCTTGCTGCTGCTTTATCAACTAAGTTTATGTAATATTCTAAGTCCTTTTTGTCATTTCAACAATCTTTACAGCATCTTCACCAGGAGTAGATCCCAACTCAAGAAACCACTGTTCTTTGCTCATCCATAAGGAGCAATCCTCCTCTGTAAAGTTTTATCATGACATTACAGCAGTTCAGTCACATCTTCAGGCTCTGCTTCTAATTCTAGTTCTCTTGCTATTTCCACCACACCTGCAATTATTTCCTCCACTGAAGTCTCAACCCCCTCAAAGTGATCCAAGAGGGTCAGAATCAACTTCTTCTAAACTCTTGTTAAAGTTGCTATTTTGACCTGTTTTCATGAATCATGAAAGCTCTTAATGGCATCTAGAATGGTGAATCCTTTTCAATGATCTGATCATTGGGCATTTGGTTGTTTCCAAACTAGGGCTATGATGAGTAAGACTATGAACATTATTTTACGTTTCTTGTTAGACATTAACGCTCACTTCTATTGGTTAATATCCAAGATTGAAATTATTGGGTCATAGGGTATATATATGTATGTTTAGCTTTAGTAGATACCCCTAGTTTTCCAAAGTAATTATAACAATAAATATCAAATTAGCATTGTATAAGTGTTCCAATTGTCCCACATTCTTGTCAAGACTTGGTACAGTCAGTTCTTTAATTTTAGCTGTCTTGATGGGTCACTACTCGATGGTAGTTTTAATGTGCATTTCTCTGATAACTAATAACACTGTGAAACCTTTTAATGTTGATTGATAATTTAAGTATCTTCTTTTGTGCAGTGCCTATTTAAATATCTGCCCATAAAAAATAAGTTGCCTTGGATATTGGGATTGACATATATACACTAATATGTATAAAATAGGTAACTAATAAGAACCTGCTGTATAAAAGTAAATAAAATAAAATTCAAAAAATAATGAGTTGCCTGCATTTTTTTCTTATTTATTTTTAGAAAAACATTACATATTCTAAGTCCATAGTAAAGTACATGTGTAGCAAATACATTCACCCATTCTGTAGCTTTCCTTTAACTCTCTTAATGTTGTCCTTTGACAAACAAAGCTTAGTAATTTCGTTTTACAAATTTATTTTGGTATAATAATCTATATATCTAAAATGTTCAATTTGATAGGCTTTGGCATGTGTTAACAATTATGAAGCCGTTACTGCAATGTAGATAACAAACATATCCATCACCCCCAAAAGTTTCCTCATACTCATGTAATCTATCCTTCCCTCTCTTCACCCACATCCACAGGCAGCCACTGATGTGCTTTCTCTCACTATAGATTAGTTTGCAATTTCTAGAATTTGATATACATGGAACTATAGAATATGTACTCTTTCATGTTTGGCTTCTTTCACTTAACACAGTTAAGATTCTTCCATGTTACTACATGTAACAATATTTCCTTTCTTTTTATTTCTGAGCAGTATTCCACAGTATTCTGTAATTTGTTTAACCATTCACCTGTTGATGGACATTTGGTTATTTATTATATTATTAAATTATTAAATTATTTATTAAATCATTATTTAATAATACTGGTTATTTCCAGTATTATTATAAATAAAGGTGCTATAAACAATGATAAACAAGTCTTTGTGTGGATATAAACTCATATTTAACATGGGTAAATACCTTAGAGTAGAATGGCTGGATTGTATGGTAGGTGTAATTTTTCATTAAAAAAAAAAAAACTATCAATATGTTTTTTCAAAGTGTTTGTACCATTTTATATTCCAAGATGTATTTTATGAGGTTTCTAGTGGCACAATGGTGCCAACACTTAACATGATCAGTCTTTTTATAATTTTATCCATTCTAACGGGTATTAAGGAATATCTCAGTGGGACTTGATTTGCACTCCCTAATTTCAACTGGTGTTGAACATATTTTCATGTGCTCATTTGCCATATGTGTATTTTCTTTTGGTAAAATGTCTATTCAACCATTTTGTCAATTTTCATTTGGGCTATTTGTTGTCTTATAAGAATTCTTTGCAAATTCTACATACAAGTCCTTTGTCAGATATACAATTTGTAAATATTTTATCCTAAGTCAGCTGCCTGCTCTTTCATTTTCTTAACAGTGGTTTTAGAAGAACAAAAGTTTTACTCTTGTTAAAGAGCAATTTATTGATTTTATTCCTTAATAGTCCATGCTTTTAGTGTTCTATTTAAGAAATCTTTGCCAAATCCAAGATTTCTAAATTATTCTCCAATGTTTTATTTTAGAAATTTTATAAACTTAGCTCTTAGAGTTAGGTATATGATCCATTTCAAGCTAAGTATATGATACTCCTTTGAAGTAAAGGTCAAGGGTTTTTTGCCTGTTTGGCTATTCCTACAAGTCTTGCAGTTTATTGAAAATAACAATAATTTCCCCAATTAAATTGCTTTGGCATCTCTATAAAAAAATCAATTGACTGTATATGTGTGTTTACTTTGGACATCCCATTCAGTTCCAATAATCCATACTTGGTCACTGTAGCTTTATAAGCCTTCAAATCGGATATTTCATGTTTTCTGACTTTGTTCTTCTTTTTCAAAGTCCTTTTGGCTATTTTAGGTCTTTTGTACTTCTATATAAATTTTAGAATCAGATGGATGATTTCTACAAAAAAGAGCCTTATTTGATTTTGTTTGGGATTACATTGAATCTACAGAAATTGTCAGGATAACAATATTGACTTTTCATCACTGAACAAAGGTGTATCTCTATACTAATTTAGGTCATCTTTAATTCTTTCAGAAACATTTTGTAATTCTTAGTGTAGAGATATTTTACATCTTTTGACAAATTTATACCTAAGTATTTCATATTCTTGATGCTAGTATCAGTGGTATTGTTTATTTCAATTTCTGACTGCTTGTCAACGGTATAAAGAAAACTAATTGATTTTTCCATAATAGTCTAGTATTCTATAACTCTGCTAACCTTATTCATTTCCTAGCATTTTAGGCACATTCCATTAGATTTCATTCATAGACTACTATGTCATCTGAGAATAAAGGCTGCTTTACTACCTCCTTTTTGATCTGGATGTCTTTTATTTCTTTTTCTTGCCTTATACCAGAGAAAACCTCCAGCACAGTATTGAACAGAAGTGGCGAGAGTGGACAGGCTTGCCTTGTTCTTGATCTTAGGAGGAAAACATTGTTTTCAACACTAATAATGATGTTAGTGTAGATTTTTCATAGATGTTCTTTATCAGCTTGAGGAGGTTCCTTACTATTCCTACTTTTCTGATATATTTTTTAAATGAATGGATGTTGGATATACCTTAATGCTTTTCTGCAACTATTTAGATGATCACATGTTTTATTTTTTTCCTTTTTAGTCTGTTTATGTGGTAAAGTACATAGATTGATTTTTCAAACATTAAACTATTCATGGGATAAATCACATTTGGTTATGATATATTATCATTTGTATGTATTGTGGGATCTGACTGGCTAAAATTCTGTTAAGAATTTATTCATCTAAAAAAAAAGAATTTATTCATCTATGCCAATGAGAAATATTGGTCTGAAGTTTTCTTCTCTTGTACGTCTTCTCTTTTTTGTTGTTTGTTGGTTTGTTTGTTTTTATCAAGATAATGCTGAATTCATAAAATAGTTGGGAAGAATTTCTTCTTCAATTTTCTGAAAGTGTTTGTACAGAATTGGCATTATTTCTTTATTAAATATTTAGTATTATTCACTAGTGAAGTAATCTAGGTTTGGATTATTATTTATGAAAATATTTTTACCTAAAAATTTATTTATTTTAACAGGTATAGAGCTATTCAGATTTCCTATTTCTTTTTGAGTGAGTTTTGGTAATATATGTCTTTCAAGATACACATCCATTTCATCTAAGTTACTGAATTTATGAGCATAAATTTCTTTATAATATTTTCTTATATTTTAAATTTCTGTAGGATGTGTAGAGGCTATCATTTTCTTATCTGTGATACTGGCAATTTTTGTCTTTTCTTTTTCCTGATCAGTGTGGCTAGGGGGTTATCAATTTTTTGATCCTTAGCTTGTGATATTACTGCTTTTAATCTTTCGTTTTTGTCTGTTTTCTATTTTACTGATTTCTGCTCTTCTTAAAATTTCCTTTCTGGGCTTCCCTGGTGGTGCAGTGGTTGAGAGTCCACCTGCCGATGTAGGGAAAGCGGGTTCGTGCCCTGGTCCGGGAGGATCCCGCATGCCGCGGAGCGGCTGGGCCCGTGAGCCATGGCCGCTGGACCTGCGTGTCCAGAGCCTGTGCTCCGCGATGGGAGGGGCCACAGCGGTGAGAGGCCGGCATACGGCAAAAAAAAAAAAAAAAAAAATTCCTTTCTTATGTTTACTTTGGGTTTAATTGTTCTTTTTTTCTAGCTTCTATGGTACAAGCTTATGTCTCTGAGTTACGACCATTTTTTTCTTCTAACATAGGCATTTAGTGCTATAAAATTTTCCTCAAAGTACTATTTTATCTACATCCCACAAATTTTGATATGTCATGTTTTCACTTTCATTCAGTTTAAAATACTTTCTAATTTCCTCTAGATTTTTCTCAATTTCAGGGGGTTATTTAGAAGTGTGATATTTAGAAGAATTCCCAAATCCTTAGGGAATTTTTCAGATATTCTTTTGTTGATTTTAGAATTTAATTCCATTGTGATCAGAGAGTACACTTTGTACTAGTTAAATTTTTTTAACATATACCGACACTTGTTTTATGGCCCAGAACATGGCATACCTATCTTTAAAAAATTTTGTCTGCACTTTGAAAAAATGTATATTCTGATGCTGTTGAATGGGGTGTTCCATAAATGTTACCAGATCAGGTTGATTGATAGTGCTGTTCATGTTTTCAACATCTTTACTAATTTTCTGTCTATATATTCTATCAGACATTGAGAGAGATTTTTAAATTTTCAACTAATAGCAGACTTGTCTAATTTGCTTTGTAGTTCTATCAGATTTTCTTTACGTATTTTGAAACTCTGTTATATACATACTCTATTAGGATTTTTATGGACTCTTGATAAATTGACCAATTTATCATTATTAAATGGCCTTTCTTATCTCTAGCAATATTCTTTTTCCCTGAAACATATTATGTCTGATATTAACATAACTATTCCAATTTTCTTTTCATTAGTGGTAGCACTGTATATCAATTTTTTAGACCAAGGATCAACAAACTTTTTCTGTAGAGGGCTAATAATAAATATTTTGGGCTATTTCTTTTTTTTGTTTGTTTTAACATCTTTATTGGAGTATAATTGCTTTACAATGGTGTGTTAGTTTTTGTTGTATAACAATGTTTGCCTATTTCTGCTTCTCTGGTTTCATTGACAGTCTAAGACACCTGTATGGAAAATGCATTTGCCAATAGTTCTTTTGTTGGGTACATTGTGTGTGTTGTGTGTGTGTGTGTGTGTGTGTGTGTGTGTGTGTGTGTGTGTGTGTGCATACACACGTGCGAAAGAAATTGACTGTCTACCTCTCACACACTGAAAATACAGCATAAGACAAATGCTCTTGTATAGGGAGGGAAAAAAGGAAAGAAAGGGAAAGAAAAATGGAAGATATACAGCAGTCACTGGTCTATTTTAATTCTGGAATCCAGACAAGGACATATTCCCACTTCCTTGATTAGGGTTTAGTCCTGTTGTCTGACAATAATTCTCCATGGCTCTTGGTTCTTCCCTTTGAATTGTCTTTCCTTTTGCCTAAATGTAACACATGACTACAGCTGAATGCTCTTCTCTGCCTGCTTCCTTCCCATAAAAATCTGGGCATACCAAGACCGCTTTTCATTTCATAGTGTTGCTTTCCCTTTTAGTCCAAGCTGGCAGTGTTTCTGTTAATACAGTTATCTTAAAATTTTTATGGATTTTCAGTGAATCTTTTAGGGTTCAGATCATTAAACAAAAAAAGCCCACTCACACAATGTGTCTTAAGGTAAACTTTCTCTATCTTCACTTCCCTGTCAAGTTTCTGTAGGATAATGCCCTAAAAATTATTAGAAGCCTGAATTTTTAATTGAGAGGATATGTGAAGCATGCTCTTAAGATTCTCAGATGGCCTTTTTGTCTGTCAAGGTATAGGAGGCACCACCTTAAATACTTCTGAAGTCTTAGAAACTGCTTTAAAGTCATTTTTTAGGCCATGTTTTCCTAACAGTGCCCTGGATTTGATCTTTGCCTGAAAGCTATTTCCTAATTTGAGAATAGTTTACCATCTGGAGAGGTTGGGAATGAGAAACTGTTTTATTTTTGAACCCAAGTCCTGGATTCTTTATATTTAACAGCTTTTTTTAAAGCTCTTATTTCTTTTCGTTCTTCTCTCATTTCATTACAAGCAGCTGAAGAAATCAGGTTGAATCTTCAACACTGTGCTTGGAAATATCCTTAGGCAGATCATCCAGTTCATTAGGTATATTTATTGTCCACATTTCAATAACTGACAGTGCTGCTAAATGTCTCACAACTACATTACAAGGGTCTCCTTTCCTCCAGCTTTTAATAACGCTTTACTCATGTGTGTTTAAGTTCTCATTGACAAAGTCCTCAAGACCCTATAAACTTTGCTAAAAAACTTCAGCTACTAGCTATAGCTCTTCTAGCTACTGTCCACATCTCAAAGTCAATGCCCCACATTTTAAGTTTGGCTATGGCAGCCCCCAATGTGGCAATAAACTATTTTCTTATCTCTGGTGGTAAAACAAACCATCTCAAACTTGGCATCATATGAAAGCAACAGCAATTTACTAGTATTATCTCCCAGAGTTCTGAGGGTCAACTGGTCTCAGCTAGTCAGTTCTCACTGGGGGTTTCTCATGAGATTGCAGTCAGATGGTGCCTGGGGCTGCAGCCATCTCCAAAGCTTCCTCACATTTTGGTGGTTAATGCTGGTTGCTGCCTCAGACCTCAGCTAGGAGCTTTATCTATGATATCTCTCTATGTGGCCAGCACTTTCTTCCTCACAGTATGGTGTCAGAGTCCCAAGAGCAAATGTCCCAGCAGAGAGTCAGGCTGAAGTAACACTGCCTTTAGGACCCAGCCTCAGAATTCATGAAGCATCACTTCTGCTGCATTCTACTTCCAGTCAAAGGAAAAGAAACCAGACTCCACCTCTTTTTTTTTTTTTTTCCTGTACGCAGTCCTCTTACTGTTGTGGCCTCTCCCATTGCGGAGCACAGGCTCCGGACGCGCAGGACGCGCAGGCTCCGGACGCGCAGGCTCAGCGGCCATGGCTCACGGGCCCAGCCGCTCTGCGGCATGTGGGATCTTCCCAGACCGGGGCACGAACCCGTGTCCCCTGCATCGGCAGGTAGACTCTCAACCACTGCGCCACCAGGGAAGCCCCAGACTCCACCTCTTGATGAGAGTGGTATCAAATACTCTAGAGACATGTTTTTATTATATTTATTTTTTTGGATAATAAAATAAAAAATTTTAATTTTATTTTATTTCAATTACTTTAAATTTAAAAACTAATACTTCATCCAGTTATTAGAAAACTTTTCAGTATGTTTGGAAAAAATGGGGTCTGTGAATATTCGTTTTCAACTATAAATTTTATGAAATCAAAAATACAGATCAAGGATTTCCCATGAAAATTTAGCATTCAAATTGAGATGTTCTATAAGTGTGAAATACTCAGTTTTGAAGACAGCACAAAATGAGAGAGAATGTAAACCTTTTCATTAATATTTTCTATTGGATTACATACTGAAATGATAATATTTTGGATATACAGGGTTAAATAAAATACAGATATAGCTTGTTTTATTGTGCTTCATTTTACTGTGCTTTGCAGATATTCCATGTTTTACAAATTGAAGGTTTGTAGCAATGCTGCACTGAGCAAATCTATCAGCACAATTTTCCAATAGCATTTGTTCACTTTTGGTCTCTGTGTCACATTTTGGTAATTCTTTTTTTTTTTTAACATCTTTATTGGAATATAATTGCTTTACAATGTTGTGTTAGTTTCTGCTGTATAACAAAGTGAATCAGCTGTATGTATACATATATCCCCATATCCCCTCCCACTTGCATCTCCCTCATAGAGCACAAAGCTGATCTCCCTGTGCAATGCAGCTGCTTACCACTAGCTATCTATTTTACATTTAGTAGTGTATATATGTCCATGACACTCTCTCACTTTGTCCCAGCTTACTCTTCCCCCTCCTTGTGTCCTCAAGTCCATTCGCTACATCTGTGTCTTTATTCCTGTCCTGGCCCTACGTTTGTCAGAACCATTTTTTTTTTTTTTTAGATTCCATATATATGTGTTAGTGTATGGTATTTGTTTTTCTATACTACAAAGCTACAGTAATCAAGACAGCTAGCTTGGTAAAGACTGCTACTTTACCAAATTCATTGATTAGCTCTAGTACTTTTCTGGTAGCATCTTTAGGATTCTCTATGTATATTATCATGGCATCTGCAAACAGTGACAGTTTTACTTCTTCTTTTCCAATTTGGTTTCCTTTCATTTCTTTTTCTTCTCTGAGTGCTGTTGCTAAAACTTCCAAAACTATGTTGAATAATAGCAGTGAGAGTTGGCAGCCTTGTCTTGTTCCTGATCTTAGAGGAAAAGGTTTCAGTTTTTCACCATTGAGAATGATGTTGGCTCTGGGTTTGTCATATATGGCCTTTATTATCCTGAGGTAGGTTCCCTCTATATCTACTTTCTGTAGAGTTTTTATCATAAATTGATGTTGAATTTTATCAAAAGCTTTTTCTGCACCTATTGAGATTATCATATGGTTTTTATCCTTTAATTTGTTAATATGGTATATCACATTGATTGATTTGCATATATTGAAGAATGGAGACATGTTTTTAAACCTCTACAGTACATTTCTCTTTAATGACTGTATGCATGTATCATACTTAATAATGTTACATTTAAAATTTTTATAAATTTTAATAAAGTTAAAGAAAAGAGGATAAAGAGGAAAACTGGAATGTTCTCTCTTAAATATCTTAGGAAGATCTTTTCAGTAAAGTATCAGTAAAATACCAAGGGAGTGTGTCAACATTCACACAACCGCAATAGAACACTAATTAGGAGATGGAATGTCACTGACCTAATGATGTGAAAACACAAGAAAATGTCAGTTCATATCACTGTATATGAAAAAGATCCAAACAGGGTGATGATGTTTTATGAAATTGCAGAGACAAGGAAAAGGGTTATCACTTTTTTCTGTGCCATGCTTATTATAGCAAGTCACATATTATTTTTAAGACATTTAAGAAAGATGTAAGAAAATGTATGTTATATTTGCATGACTTCAGGGAGGAAACCAAGGTGTGGGAATTATGGAGAGATCAGTTTGGGCACCAAATAGCTGCTTTATGTTGAAGTGGATTTTCCATCATTAAAAGTCACTTCAATATAAAGTATTTATGCAGAATATAGAGAAAGCTATTGAGAGAGGTTCCTTTATCATGGACACTTTATTTATAATTCAGAGATTCCATGGTAATATGGTTATAAAAGGATAAAGAGAAAAGTTAAGGAATTATACATGTTTATGACAAAAAGTTTTCCTTTTTTTTTCTACACAAACTGTCTTCAAAATACGTCTGACTGAGATTCAGGAGAGTCTGGGAAATCCTACTGTTCGCCCACATGGGACTTTAATTATGTTAGTTACAAAGTGACACAGAAGGACTTTTATCCAAAGTCACAGAAACTAACAGAATTAACTCTGACCAACTGAGAAAAGAGGTAGACAATGACAGAAATGTCAGTGATTTCAATTAACTGCTTTACCAGTCGCCTAACATACATTTCTATCAGGAATATAGCCAGGAAATAGTTGGGAGAAATGATCCTACTGAATACAGTCTGGAATAATAGTGCATCTTTTATGCTAATAAATTGATGTGGCAGTTTTAAATACTATGATTGAGAAAAGGTAGCATTTTGAAATTAAGCTCATCTTCCTTAATGTTAGAACCTGTTTTTTTTTTTTTTTTTTTTTGGCTATTACCTGTTTCTTCAATACAAATTTACTGAGTACCTAGTGAATACAAAGATGAGTGAAACTTTGTCCCTGTCCTTACAGAAACTAGAGGAGAACATGAAAAGCAAAATATTTACATTGACAACAAATTATGATACAATAGAAAAGTAGTAACCACTACCTGCAATAGTTGAGTAACTGTATCTCACTGTAACACAAATTATAATGTGATATTATGATACTTCCAAATTTTATAATAGAATGTTGTTTTGTATATACTTCAAATTCGAATGGGTATTTTCTTTTTTGCTTTTTTTTTTTTTTTTTTTGCGGTACGTGGGCCTCTCACTGTTGTGGTCTCTCCCGTTGCGGAGCATAGGCTCCGGACGCGCAGGCTCAGCGGCCATGGCTTATGGGCCCAGCCGCTCCACGGAATGTGGGATCCTCCAGGACTGGGGCATGAACCCGTGTCCCCTGCATCGGCAGGCGGACTCTCAACAACTGCGCCACCAGGGAAGCCCAGTATTTTTTTAAACTAAAAATCAGGCACCACAGTCCAAAAAATGTGTCAGAGGTGTAAGAGCATCTGGAAAATGTAGTTTAGATGCTCAAAAACTGAAATTTTTAGGATAGTTTGCTGGCTTAGCAGAAAATGAGAATGACTATTTGAAAATGGGAACAATTTTTTGAAATTGGGATGAAATGATCCAGAAAATCTAGTATGCTATGGTACCAATAACCAACAAAACTATACAGTAGAGTATTTCAGAGAAGACATTCATATTCAAGTTAAAACATCATTTGTTGAATGTCCAAAAGCTACTAGGAGTCATACTACATGCTTTCTGTTGTATTATATATAAATTAGCATTCATAATAACAGTGTGGGGTAGGTATTGTCATAAATGGAACCAGGAATTTGGAAAAAAGAGAAGTCAGATTACTTCTGAGGACTAAACTTTGAAATTATTTTAGAGTAAAAATAGGCAGGATCATGTAAAAAAGAAGAAATAGATTCCTGGCCTTGGAGATAAGGCTGCAACTTGAATAAATGCTTTATCATAGCTAAACAAGAAAAAGTCAAATGTAAAGAGAATGAGTGGCTACTGAATATGGAAGTTGAAGATTCACATGGTATATTGGCAGGTTTCATTGTTTCTGCGAGAGGATAACCAAAACCTTAGCTGCACCTTAGTCCTCCTGTCAAAGCCATTTTTAATATAAAGATGACCACAAAGGATTGTGACCAGTGTATCTGCAACATTCCTGTCCCAATAATAAAATTATCACTACTTTGAGATGGATACATTAGGCCATCTTAGAGTTATGCCATTAAATTTTCACATCATCCAATTCCCCTTATTTCAGTCTCAAGATCCTTAGGCAATTTTCTCATTAAGACTTAATTCTCTTTATAAGGCTTGACCTTTCAAAGAGAGAATGGACTACCAGGGTTCCTGTTCTTGTGAAAGTTTTTTCTCATTATGAATCTATTCACCACCATTCCTTATTTGCAAATACATAGGGTTTGGTTGATGTAAGTACTGCTCTGAGAGATGAAGTCTTTCTCCCTATGTCAAAAAATCAGGCTTCTGAGCCTCATACACCCAACCCTCACTGTGGTGTATTTACTGGCTTCTCCCTGGGGGGGCACATAACCCAATGTCTTATGATACAATAGTACTCAGGTATAAGCATGCATTGTCTTGTAGCCATCATTACTCCCATTTTACAGATGAGGAACTGAGGTTTGGAGAGATTACACTCCTTTTGAAAGTCATATAGTTAAGTAGAAGCAGAAGATCTGAGAGCAGTTTCTCCAACAACAGTCCAGGACTTCTTCCAATTACCCGAGGAGTCTCACAAATGCTTCAAGCAAAAGTCCTAAATTTGCTAGAACCCATTACCTTTATTAGTAATTGAAAGTTCAACTTAACGCTCATAATTGCAGAAAAAATGAAGGATATTAGTCCTTTCCCCCAACTCCTCATCCAAAAAAAATATTCCACAAGTGATGATAGAAGTAAGTCATGGAGGGATGAATGTGGAAAGTATATTATATAGTTACTGAGATAATTTTAAAGGTTCTAGGTATGCCTTTTGCTTCTAGGATACAGTTTCTATTAAAAAATAAATACACTTACAAAAGGATAACTTTATAAGCTACTGTCACCTAAAGCTAATATGAAATACTAATGATACCACTACCAAGTACTGTAACACTACAACCACCTTCCTTCTTTTGCTACTGCCACTTGTTTTCAACTGAAAGTGGGATGTGCGCTTGCAAGAAAGGAATGTGTGTCGAGGACGGGTGCAGTATACAAGTTCCATTTGTATAATTCTGGTGGAGACTGGTATTATTTACATATTTTAAAATTCTATATGGTCTCTGCTATTCACAAAATGAACCTGGCATACTCCAAGATAGCAATCGTGAGAGAGGAGCATCAAAAAGTTTCATGGTAACATCATCATATTGAAGCAAAGAGTACAATAGATAATCTCAAATTTTTCAGAAGATTCAATGAACAAGCACTTCATCCCTCAAGCCTTCTAGTCAATTGAAATGTTGCTATTTGGAAGTACTGTAATTGAGTAGTATAGTCTCTATCTTTGAGTTAAAATTTTTCACAGCCTTAGCCCTTTTATTACACATCCAAATTAGCAGCTGGATTTACAAACCTGTTGCTAAATTCCCAACTTATTCCCTTGTAATCCAGTTCATAATTTAGTGCTATTTTCCATCACACCTTCAGGAAAACTGAGGGGATGGAGGAGGTTCTAAGATGCACCAATTTCATGCTTTAAAATAAAGATACATGTGGACCTATTTCTTTTTTTTCCCCCCCATGAAATACCTACTTGGGACGGATTAGATTATGACTTTTAAAAACCAGGAAAGGAACAGCTACTTAAGGGAATGAATATTTGTAATTAAGAACTATACAAATTAGCTGCTCTGAGTGGGACTAAGTAGCTATACTTATCAAATGAAAGTACCAGAGCTTCCCTGGTGGTGCAGTGGTTGAGAGTCCGCCTGCCGATGCAGGGGACACGGGTTCGTGCCCCGGTCCGGGAAGATCCCACATGCCGCGGAGCGGCTGGGCCCGTGAGCCATGGCCGCTGAGCCTGCGCGTCCGGAGCCTATGCTCCGCAACGGGAGAAGCCACAACAGTTAGAGGCCGGCGTACCGCAAAAATAAATAAATAAATAAATAAAAAAGTACCAATGAATGATAAAGCACATCAGGTTCTTAACACATGTTTCTAAGCCTTATTTTTTGCTCAGTTTCCTCCTCCTTCAATATAATAAGGCATGAACCAAGAATTGGCAAGTTAGAGAATGAAGCCGAATAGCACGGGGGAAAGTAGGCAAAGAAGGGGAATGGTACCTCATTTCCTACTTCTTAAGAAGCCAAAGCTGAGAAGAATTAGATTAAATGTAGATTAGTTAATCTAGACAGGGGGACATTTTCGAGGCAACCTGTGGCATTACAGTGCAATAATTAAGGGTATGATTAAAAGCAGCAGCTTTGGAGCCAGACTGAGTTCAAATTCTTGCTTTACCACATTAGCTCTGTAACCACAGGAAAGTTATTTAACCTCTCTGATCCTCAGTTTTCTAAATATGAAAATGAAGCTAAGAAGAGGCCCCACAGAAATTTGTAAGAACTAACTTAAACAATGTATACAAAATACCTAGCAGATTGCAAGTAGATGACAATTATAGTTATTGCATTATCATTATTAATTCTCCTCCTGCTTGAAGAGGTCCATAAAGGATCCAGGAGGCAATGTACTTTACTTTTTAATACCTTAAGCTCTTATTCTGGCCTGGGTTTCACTCAATTCCTTATAAAAATAAATTTTCCCAAGAAACTTAAGAAGAGAATTTTTGGATACAACTAAATTGAAAATATTCCATATTTTTAAAAATGCTTTTTATTAAGATTAACTCAGCCTTCATTTCAGATTTTTTGGCCCATTTTCTCTTATACTTCCTTCAGTAAAAATGAAAGACAGGGATCATAATAATTTAAAACAAGGTCCACATGAAATGGATAAATCATGGGAGGATTCAATTGAGAAAAAAAATCCAGGCTTGCCAGGTGCAACCCAGGAAGAGTGGCTTTCACAGTGCTCCCACCTCTTGTGGAGTCCCAGGCCAAGCTAGGGTTTAAATCCCACATTGGAAGACTCAAGCCTTGCTATCCTTTCAGTACCATGTGTCCGTGAGGGTATTTTAAATGTAAGCAGCAGAAGCGTTGTTATACTAACTGCTGTCATTCAAATAAAACTTCAGCTATCCGCATCACCGACACCAGCTGTTTCTATTAAGGAAAAATGTGTAATCATTTTCTTCTAAGGATTCTTGTATGAACTCATGACTCTGATATGTCAATTTTGTCTCTACTCAACCTAGCTGATCCTAATCATGGCATCAGAAAACAACAACAAGAAATATATGGACTCAGTTCTGTGTTTTGTATAACTTGACCATTCTCAAGAAACATTTAGGCTCAGCCTGAGGAAGCCTGAAGGTGTTTTGTAAAATTCAGTGAACCAAAAACTAATCAATCAAAACATATTTAAGAAGCACTGATAGGCCCCGAGGGGGAAAAAAACAGTGTACAGGAAGACTCTCTGTGTGAATAGGTTATAATTAATATTTACTTCTCTTTTTCTATTGTTTGCAAACAAATATACTGCATTATTGTGGCAAATACTCAGCCTGGCCAAGAAAGCCATTTTAACCAACTGCACATCTGAAATAGAAAACTGAGAGTTGAAAAGAAACTGATCATGACACAGAAAGATGTTTCTATGTTGAAAGTGACACAGAAAGATGTTTCTATGTTGAAAGTGACATAGAAAGACATTGCTATGTTGAAAGTGATTTCCAGTTCCAACTTTGGTTGCACGACTCTGACCCACACATCGGTGACTCCCTTATACCTCTAGTCATCTGCTTCTTCCTTCATCATTTGACAGGAGCTGACGCCCCCTGCCCCAACACTGCAGGAGCTAGAATTTCAGGGACTTGAGGGCTGTCAGGAGCTGAGACCATAGCACCGGATCCAAAGAGGAAGAAAACCTAGGGATCCAGGGATGGTGCCGCAGCCATTCTTGGAGATCCCTCTCAGTCTTCTGATGTTACAAGCTGAATTGTGTGCCCGCCTCCCAATTCATATGTTGAATTTCTAACCCCCAGTACCTCAGAGTGTGACTATATTGGGAGATAGGTCCTT
Organism: Grampus griseus; assembly: GCF_964374135.1. NCBI lineage: Eukaryota > Metazoa > Chordata > Mammalia > Artiodactyla > Delphinidae > Grampus > Grampus griseus. The sequence continues at coordinate 82,621,611 of NC_139001.1, read as the reverse complement.
TAAAGAGGTAAGGTCCTTTAAAGAGGTAATTAAGGTAAAATGAGGTCATATGTGTGGGTCCTATTTCAATATGGCTGGCATCCTTATAAAAAGAGATTAGGACACAGCCAGCACAGAATGAGGAGTGGCCATGTAAAGACACAGTGAGACGATTCTACCAGCCAAGAAGAGAGGCCTCAGAAGAAACTAACCCTGCCAACACTTTGATCTTGGACTTCTAGCCTCCACAATTGTGAGACAATAAATTTCTGTTGTTTGAGTCACCCAGTCTGTGGTATTTCTTATGGTAGCCCTAAAAATCTAATACACCTGGCTACCTGACATCTCTTTTTCTTCTTCCAAGGGCTTTAAAGACTAGAAAGTTCCCACTGATGGTTTCAAATAGGATTTCTCCCTTCCCCAGGTGTGAAATGCACTCTAGACCTTTCCTTAATGACTGTCCCTGGATCTAAGCACAGCCTTTTTTGATGTTTGTTAAGAGTTTTGATCAGCAGGAACAAGGGGGTAAGCTCATAGGAAACTCAAGAGTTTTCTTTCCCCTCAATTAAGCAATTATTTTTAAGAATGGGAATTCCTTTTTGATATTGAATAACTTCCCAAACTCCCACATAGTATCTGCCAATTAATGAAATAAAAAAACATTAAAAGACTACTATGTATTCATAATGCATACATGGGCAGCATGGTAATGTCCATATGCAAGTAGTATGACCCACTTTACAAGCTTGGTATACAAAGGTAGTCATATATTTCTTTTGTTTTTTTCAATTATCCATCAAATTCCCATAGACTTCCATTAGCAAACCTCTCCTGAATCCTATTAAGTAATGCTGGGGCTTACTTGGAAAAGATACCAATTCCTTATTCTAAACACCAGGTGGAAAGAAAATTGTAAAATCCTATCAGTTCCCTGGAGTCAGAGAATAGTAGGGTCTATCAAAAAGAGGGAAAGGATGGTAGACTATGAGGGAAATCTGAAGAGAGGCTTTTTTGACTCGGGTTACCACACCTAGTCACCGTCCTAGGGTGTTCATTCCTTTATAATCTCAAGGTCACCAGTGTAGTCTCTGTTTCCTGTCCCCAAAGAGCTTTACCAGTCAAATGAATAACAAAAACACACATAGGAAAGAGAGGAATTAGGTACTATTCTCTGTTCTTATCAGAAGTTTAATAGAGAATGGAGAAAAGTGTTTTGTTACTTTTCTCTCCTATAATTTGCTGTTTCTCTCAGATATTTCTTCCCCTTGCAAGAGTCCCAGTATTTTAAAGAATAAGGTAGCCTTCTATCTGAAAGCATTTGTCAAGTGTTCTTTGAGTCTAGGAGGTGGCAATTTAACAAATGGCTTCTTCACACAAACTATAAGCATGATACAGAATGACTGACAACTCTGCCAACATTTGAAAAGTAACTCAGAGCTTTAAAGCATACAGTAGCCAAGATCAGGAGCAGAGTTTATTATCAGCCTTGGAGACTGTGGTTTATGTTGGCAATATAAAATAGCTGTCATTTTAATACAGCTCTTACAAAGATTTTTAAACATGTCATTAAAAAAACATACCAGAAGGATGGCCCCAGAAGTAACCAGTTTTAAGATAACAACAATGGAATCAAGATACATTATCACCAGATAATGGTCTCCTACTGTTTGATAAAGGAGTCCGCTTCTAAAGCCAAACCAAACACAGAGGCACAGCGAAGATGTTTGGTTTAGAAGTGGGAGACATTGATCTTAGGAACCATTGTTTCTATTACAATGGTTTTATTTCTGTTACAGTCAGAGCAGGCAACACTTACAATTATTCTGTCTGACTTCAGATGTGTTCAGTGGAAGGAAAGTCACCCAGGGCATCTGAGCGTATTTATCACCTGTCTACAGACCTAATGAAGTCCACTCTCTTCCCCTCCACTCATTATCCCTTCCCAGCACCCCCCAACACATGGTCTGCACCACAGTAAGACTAAAACAACAGGAGCCTGGGGAAATAAATAGGGGAGATGTGTGAGAGGTGGTATCGTGATCAGAAGTATTAATTTTCACTACAGCATTTTGTGAGCACGGCTCACATTCAAAGCTGAGATCCTATACCTATCTCTTCAGCATAGCTCAGGACTTGCTTGGAGATGTCATTAAAAGTGACTAAAAGCCACCTTCAATTCCATTGCTTTAGGTGTCTGCAGTATGGAAGAGGCCTGGCCTGCGCTGTTGGGGTTTAGGGATAAGAATAATGCATGGTTTAAACCTTGGGCTCGGGAGTTACATTCTTTCTCTAATATTAGAATGCCTCTCTCCTCTTATTCCCATGCTTTACCTAATGTCATGACGGAGATGCCACCCCTCTCTTTCAGCCAAAACATCATTCTGGTCCTTGCATCAAGTTATACTTTCGTGTTCTTAATTCTTGTAATCAGAGCCAATCTGAAGAGTGGGCAGGTATCATTATTGAAGAGCTGCTAAAAGAACCTGCTAAAGTGCCCCCCCCCCAATCTGATACTCCCACTGCCTGTCATGCTTTCGCACATATTTTATTTTCTCCTGCTACGTGACCAGCACTGGGCCTCCCAAATCATCCAGCGTTTCAATAAATTCAGAGAGTAAATGCATCTGTGGTCAGCATACTCATGGGCTAAGCACTGTAAAAAGACAACTATGATATGAGAATGAATGAGGCAGAGATTCATACAAAGAGATGCTCACCATCAAGGTGGGGAGACAGATAAACAAACAAATTAAAAACTGTGACAAATGCCGTAGCACCACTCTCCTAGAGAGTACTGAATTAAATTGAAGTCCCTCGGACTGGCAATTAGATCTTAAAGATGGTGACCTTAAAGAGAGCAGTTTCAGGAGAGAAGATGAAAGCCAGATTACATTGTAGTTGTAGTAGTCCAGAGGTTAGTAGAAGAGACAAAGAAATGTTCTATTGAAAATTTTGCATAAAAACTGATAAATGCTGGATGGTAGCTAATGGGAACTCAGGGGTCAAGAGACCATTTGTTTATTTGCTTCAAGGATGGGAGAGTGGTGATCATATTTTTGGGCTATCATGAAGAAACTTTATGCTTTGAATCTTAGAAGGTTTTCCTTTTCTTTTAGTTTTAAAGTCAACACTTAAAATGAAAATACTACTGAGAAGAGTAGGCTCTTAGTAAAATCTGTCAGTTGTCAGTTAACACCTTAGCAGGGCACAGGATGCTGCGGGGTGCCAAGAGCAGACAGGAGAAGCGCTGCTCCTGACGAGGTGGGAGAGCACCCAGGATCCGTGTCGTCACAGTTGCGCCTGGGAGTCAGCCAGAGAATCCCAGCTGGTCCTGCTTTGACAAACAACCCTCATTCTCACTCAATAGCGCAGAATATAAGAACACAAACAGGGCCCCAATTAATGCTTTTGTAAATTGCTCTTCCTTGCTGAGATAAGTTTTTAAGCAAATGAGGATATAGGTTATAGAAGCAAACTGGAGATTATATAAGCATAATTTTGATTACTTCAAATAGTACCAAAATAATGCATGTTTATGAAAAGTTAAAAGAATATAATAGGTGGAATAAAAATGGAGGCCAACTTCATCCCCTCCATACTCCATGAACCCCCAGTGGTAATCACAGTTACCAGCCTGGTGAGTGACCTTCTACACTTATGCTGTGCAGTTAAATCCATACATGTACATGTAACATGTATATGTCATCTTGTTGCCTGGCCCTCTTGCCAAGCACCTGGCCCACTGTGCCAAGACCACAGTTTTCCCTGGTCTAATTTAAATGCATCTGGAGGAATCTGATTTGAAAAGTCTCACCTGTCCTTAATAATAATAATAACTGCTAATGCTTACTAAGTGCTCACTATATTCCAGATCTGATACTAAGCACTTTATCATTTTTTAGTTTTATAAATGCTAATTACTTGGATGTATTCTCATAAATAGCAAAAACCACAAATAAAGCAAAATTCTCCATAATTAATCCTCCTAATCCTATACTAAACCTTTCCCCTGACATGACCACTGTTGCCAGTTAGGTGGGTATCGTCCTAGCCACTTTTAAAATTCGTATACACATTTATATGTATGCACAGAAATGTAATTTGTTGACTTTTTTGGAAACTATTATCATTCTACAGATATTGTTCAGAACTCACATTTCCCATTTTGGTCATGCAGATATTTCCATTTCAAACCATGTAAATATAATTAATTCTTTGAAACATTTGCATAGAAGGCATGCTAATCCATTCCGTGCTTTTATCACAGATTAGCCGGTCATTATTTTACTGGCAGGCATTGAGATTGATTCTAATTTTTCACTATAACAAAGATGGCATAATAAAAAGCTCATATGGGCCCTTTGGACACACATGTCAGTATTTCCTTCAGTTAGTGAGAAGACTAGTTGCAGGTCAAAGAACAGAGAAGACATTTACCTGGCATCCAGTCCTAGCTCCCCCATTTGCAGTAGCCTCATATTACGTTCAAGCTCTTTTGGTGCTGGGGCAGCAGGCTTCAGTAGAAGTGGAGCTTAGGACTTAGCTAAGGCAATGAACCCATTTAACACCTCTGATCACAGCAATGATGCAGTTAGAGGATGGCACAGGTCTTAGAACCCTTCTAATTCAAATGAAACTCAGGTATTTTGATGGGAATTCTGAGATACTTATTCTTTCTTACTGTACATGTACAGGAAAAATGTAGCCCTGGGAAATGTTGGATGTCATCTGTATTAGTTTTCCAGGGCTACTGTAATGAAGTAGCACAGACTGGATGACTTCAACAACAGAAATTTAATTTCTCATGGTTCTGGAGGCTAGAAGTCCAAGACCAAGGTGCCTGCAATGTTGATTCCTTCTGAGGGCCTTGCAGGAAGGATCTGTTCCAAGCCTTTCTCCTTGACTTATAGATGGCCATCTTCTCCCTGGGTCTTCACATTGTCTTCCCTGTGTGTGCCTGTGTTCAAATTTCCTCTTCTTATAAATATACTAGTCACACTGGGTTAGGGCACACCCTGAGAACCTCATTTAAATTAATTCTTCAAAATTCTATCTCCAAATCAGGCTCCCTGACTTCAGACTATACTACAAAGCTATAGTAATCAAGAGAGTATGGTACTGGCACAAAAACAGAAATATAGATCAGTGAAACAGGATAGAAAACCTGTTTTCATATGGTCACCTTATCTTTGACAAAGGAGTCAAGAATATACAATGGGGAAAAGACAGCCTCTTCAATAACTGGTGCTGGGAAAACTACACGTAAAAGAATGAAATTAGAACACTTCCTAACACCATACACAAAAATAAACTCAAAATGAATTAAAGACCTAAACTTAAGACCAGACACTATAAAACTCTTAAAGGTAAACATAGACAGAACACTATGACATAAATCACAGCAAGATCCTTTTGGACCCACCTCCTACAGTAATGGAAATAAAAACAAAAATAAACAAATGGGACCTAAAGAAACTTAAAAGCTTTTGCACAGCAAAGGAAATCATAAACAAGATGAAAAGACAACCTTCAGAATGGGAGAAAATATTTGCAAATGAAGCAACTGACAAAGGATTAATCTCCAAAATATAAAAGCAACTCGTGCAGCTCAATATAAAAAAAACAAAAAAAACAAAAAATCCAATCAAAAAATGGGCAGAGGGGCTTCCTTGGTGGTGCAGTGGTTGAGAGTCTGCCTGACGATACAGGGGACATGGGTTCGTGCCCCGGTCCGGGAAGATCCCACATGCCACAGAGCAGCTGGGCCCATGAGCCATGGCTGCTGAGACTGCACATCTGGAGCCTGTGCTCTGCAACGGGAGAGGCCACAACAGTGAGAGGTCCGCGTACTGAAAAAAAAAAAAAAAATGGGCAGAAGACCTAAATAGACATTTCTCCAAAGAAGATATCCAGATTGCCAAAAAACACATGAAAGGATGTTCAAAATCACTAATCATTAGAGAAATGCAAATCAAAACTACAATGAGGTATCACCTCACACCTGTTAGAATGGCCATCATCAAAAAATCTACAAACAATAAATGCTGGAGAGGGTGTGGAGAAAAGAGAACTCTTTTGCACTGTTGGTGGGAATGTAAATTGATACAGCCACTATGGAGAACAGTATGGAGGTTCCTTCAAAAACTAAAAATACAACTACCATATGACTGAGCAATCCCACTACTGGGCATATACCCTGAGAAAACCATAATTCAAAAAGAGACAGTACCACAATGTTCACTGCAGCACTATTTACAATAGCCAGGACATGGAAGCAAACTAAGTGTCCATCGACAGATGAATGGATAAAGAAGATGTGGCACGTATATACAATGGAATATTACTCAGCCATAAAAAGGAATGAAATTGAATTATTTGTAGTGAGGTGGATGGACCTAGAGTCTGTCATTCAGAGTGAAGTAAGTCAGAAAGAGAAAATCAAATACCGTATGCTAACATATATATATATATATATATATGCTAACATATATATATATATATATATATATATATATATATATATATATATGAAATCTAACAAAAACTGGTTCTGACAAACCTAGGGCCAGGACAGGAATAAAGACACAGAGGTAGAGAATGTACTTGAGGACACAGGGGCGGGGGGGAGGGTAAGCTGAGACAAAGTGAGAAAGTGGTGTTGACATATATATACTACCAAATGTAACATAGATAGCTAGTGGGAAGCAGCCACATAACACAGAGAGATCAGCTTGGTGCTTGTGACCACCTAGAGGGGTGGGATAGGGAGGGTGGGAGGAAGACACAAGAAGGAGGGGATATGGGGACATATGTATACATATACCTGATTCACTTTGTTATACAGCAGACACTAACACAACATTGTAAAGGAATTATACTCCATAAAGATGTAAAAAAATAAAAAAAAGGATGTTAATTAAAAAAAAAATCCTACCTCCAAATACTGTTACATTCTGAGGTACTAAGGGTTAGGACTTCAACATATGAATTTTTAGTACATGATTCAGTTCTCATAACACCATCTCATTATCACAGGGGGAAGCAACTACAGGACAGAAGGGAGAATTGAGAATCAGTAGGAAATAGGTGCTTACTGATCCAGCCTCAATTAAAGCTAATGTTTACTTGCTGAGTTCCTTTCAGTTGAATTTTTCAGTTGGAAGAGTCAATAATTTTCTTAAGTCAAATAAGCAAGTTTAAAGAGGATTTGTTTCCTGTGATCAAGAAATCGGACTTTTTTTAAACATGCTAAAGTTCAAAAGATACTGTTCAGTTAGCCCACTTAAAGGCCTTTTCAACATATTTTGTCATCAATAGTATATAAAAGTTCTCAGTTCCTTTCATTGTTATCAATAAAAATTGATTATAAGCTTGTTTAAAAATTGCCATTCTTATGAATGAAAACTGATATCTCGTTGTTGTTATTTTCTGATTGCTAGGAAGTTGAGCATCTTATCTTTTGTTTATTGGCCATTTCAGTTCTGTGAATTGTAAATTTTAATCTTTTGCCAATAACTTATTTAGCTATTTAATAATGTTCATGTTGATTATAGAGTCCTATAGAGAAAGCAAATATAAGCAAATATTTTCTCCTGTCCTATCACTCTTTTTTAAACTCTAGTTATGATGTTTTATGTTATTCAGATATTTTAATAAATATTTATTTTTAGTTGATTAAAATTTTCATTCTTTTTGTTTGTAGTGTCTGGGTTCTATGTCTTCCTTGGTGTTCTCATGCCAAGATTATAAAAACATTCTATAATTTCATACTTATAATATCCTTATTGTTAGTTTTCCTTATATTTAGATCTTTAGTATATTTGGACACTATTGTTGTGAAAGTTATGATACAGAAAATTAAATTATTGTTCTAATGGATAGCCAATTGTCCCTAAATCTTTTAGTAAGTAATGTGTGTCTCTAGAGATTTGAATTATGTCCTTTATTATTAGCATATTTATGGACTCTGTTTCTGGAAAATCAATTCTGTTCCATTGATCTGTTGTGCTTATTTCTCTACCAGAATCTCATTGTTTTGATTCAGGGAGCTGTATAATATAGTAAACTATTATTTAAAATATAATAAGGTAACTTTATAATATAATGTTTAGAAGGAAAATCTTGCCTTATAGCTACTTTTAAAAAATATTTTTTGGATAGTATTTTTCATTTACTGGAAATCAGCTATTCTGATTTCTTAAAAACTCTAAAATTGGGTAATTTCAGCTTTCACCTAAGACATAGAGGTGATAGGAGATCATGCCCACCCTTGCAACGAAAAAGAGCCAAGTTAACTTCAAGTTTATTAGTCTTTTTTAACCCATCAAAGAGCTGAGTCCCAACAAATACTCCCAAACATCTAAGGAGAGATGGTGCCTGCAGGGAGACAGGAGACTTGATCATTCACTCACCTAAGGTAGACAGAAACCAGATACAGTAAGAAAAGTTAAACTAGAAGAGTCAAAATATTAGGCTGAGTGTGGCCTGGCAGGACAGAGTGAAGCCTTGGAGGCCATAGAAACTGTCCACATACTCTTGTAGTCCGTTTCTCCACGAACCCCACATGGTGCACTCAGAAAAGACTGGAAAAAGCCCTAAGAAGTGTGTGTTGTAGGGAAAAGCAGCTGTGTGAGAGGGCAAAGAAACTCTGTCTGATCATCTTCCCTATGTTCACTGAGGAACCAGAATAATCAAGAATATTGGAGAAAGTCTGCATGACATTGTGTTAGGCAAAGAGATTATGGACATAATACCAAAATTATGACCATGAAACAAAATAAATGATAAATTTGACTTCTTTAAAATTAAAAACTTTTTCTGCATGAAAGATCATGTTAAGAGAATGAAATGACAAGCCATAGACTGGGAGCATATATATGCATATCACAATTCTGAAAAAGGACTTGTGTCTAAAATATATAAATCTCTCAAAACCCAATAATTAAAAAATGAACAATCTAGGGGCTTCCCTGGTGGCGCAGTGGCTGAGAGTCCGCCTGCCGATGCAGGGGACGCGGGTTTGTGCCCTGGTCCGGGAGGATCCCATATGCCGCGGAGCAGCTGGGCCTGTGAGCAATGGCCTCTGAGCCTGCGCATCTGGAGCCTGTGCTCCGCAACGGGAGAGGCTACAACAGTGAGAGGCCCACATACCGCCAAAAAAAAAAAAAAGAACAATCTAATAGAAAATATGTAAAAGATCCAAAACAAAACCTTCAGTAAGATGACAACTGGATGACAATTAAGCATATGAAAAGATGTTCAATATTATTAGTAATTAGGGAAATGCAAATTGATACCACAATGTGATACCGTTACACACTTATTAGGATGTCTCAAAAAAATAAAAAATCAACAAAAATGACAACAACAACAAAAACTTGCGATGTTAATTACCGACAACAAAATGAAGCAACTGAAACTTTCATCAATTGTTGGTGGGAATTCAAAATGCTGGAGTCACTTTGCAAACAATATGGCAGTTTCTTATGAACTTAAATATGCAACTATACTACCCTTGGGCATCTATCACGAAGAAATAAAAACTATTTACATATAAAATCTACATACAAATATTTACAGGAATTTTATTCATAAACACCAAAAATTAGGGGTGGGACATCTCTTTCAATGGTGAATAAACAACCTGCAGAATATCCATGCAATAGAATATTACTCAGTAGTAAAAACAATAGCAAACTATTGATTCACACAACTTGCATGAATCATAAATACATGTTACTAAGTTAAAGAACTCAAACCAAAAAGGCAACATAGTACATGATTCCATTTATGTGTCACTCTGGAAAGGCAGATGTAGTTGCTCAGTTGGGGGTTGGGGAGAGGGGTATCTACACAAGAGAATTTGGGAGAACTGTGGTGGTGAATACACGACTCTGTACATTTGTCAGAAAACTATAAACCACAAAGTGTGGAACTCACTGCATATGAATTTTTAAAAAATAAGTCAATCAGAATGTGTGTGGGAGGGAGGAGAAAGATGGAATAAAAACTGTGACATGCATCTAACTATATTACAAATAATTCACACAATAATATGAAAAGAAATGGGAAGAAAAAGATGATCAAGTAAGTTTAGAAAACAGTACTTTGGATACAATGAAGCTAAAGATGAAAAAACTGTACTCAAATACTGCACTGTACTTGGTAAATTGTTTTTCATGGGGATATGGGTTAGAAATTCTGATTCTACTTTGTTTTTATACCTTAGGTGAACAAATAAGTAAGTGGATTGTAGATAACTAGAGTCAGAGTAAGGAGTTAAAATTAAGAAAAGAAAGAAGACTAGAATGAACTTGTGGTGCTAGATATGAGGCAGAGGTATCAATACAAATGTGCAGTTAAAAACATGGATAGCTAGATAGATGGAAAGGTAGGTAGGTAGATAGGTTGACAGATAGAAAGATAGATAGATAGATAAGGGTGTGTACACAAGTTCGTGTCTGTGTATGAGTGTGTGTGTGTACTAGCTCTATCCACTGAGAGGGGTTAGAAGCAGTGACACCCCAATGGCAATGAGCATATTTGGCACTCAGATCTTGGTTTCTAAATACCATTTTCTAAAACAAAAGCCCAAAACAAACAAACAAGCAAACAAACAAAACTAGTGTTCTCTGGAGAATTGGCTTAATCATCCAAAGCTGAGGCAGTTTTAAAATACAACATAAACCTGAAGCATCTTGTGGTGCCAGGAAATAAGAAACTGATACAAAAAAAAAAAAAAAAAAAAGATAGTAACATTTCAAAAGGCCCTAAGAACCAATCTGAAAGCTTCCAATGGTCAATGGTGGAACACCTTGATCAACAAAATAAATAATGGTAACACTGTATTATAACCCAAAGAATGAAATAAATACCCATTAACCCATACTATACTGATATAAATTTAAACAAACAAACAAACTTGTCAAATAAATAAATCAGAGTGACAACTCTTCTTTACAGAAGAATACCAATTAATAAATGTAAAAAGAATAAAGGAAAATTAAAATCACTGTTAGAATGCCACAGTAATAATTACTGCAGTCAGGGTCTACCAAAAGATGCTAAAATTAATGGATGAGAGTTTAAGCATAAACAAATTAAATTAAATGTCTTGATGAAGAAAAATATGAATCACATGATCATAATTAAATAACTTTAAAGAACTGATTAAGTAATTTTAGAAAACAATGTTTTTAGTAGGTACTGTAAAGCTTAACATAAAATAACCACTCAAACACTGTACTCTATAAATCTGTAATTACAAAGGCCTAAATAGTTATAGTGCAGAATCCTAGAAGATGCCACTTTAATCAAGTGATCAAGGTTAACATCACCAGTGGTACATATCAACCTCATGTACCCCTGAGATGATGCACTGAGAAAGGCACATCTCAGATACTTCTGTGGTATCCTTCCCAATAATGCAGAACCACATCTGATGAAGAGAAAATTTCACACGGACACAGACTGAGAGACAGTCTACTAAATAAGTGACTCTTCAAAAGTGTCAAGGTCGTGAAAGACAAGGAAAGAATAAGAGTTTTTCACAGATCAGAGGAGACTAAGGAGAAATGACAACTAAATGCTGTGTGCTATCCTGTATTGAATCCTAGAAGAGAATAAATATAATAGTGGAAATATCAGTAAAATCTAAGTTCTTGACTTAAGTTAGTAGTATTTACCAAGGTTAATTTCTTACTTTTGATAAAAGTTCTAAGGTTATGTAAGATGTTAACTTAAGAGGCAGCTGAGTGAAAAATATATGGGAATTCTGCACTATTTTTGTAAACTTTTCTGTTGGCTTAAAATTATCTCAACATAAAAATTTACTTCTAAAAAAAAGAAAACTTCCAATGCCAGTAGCATGTTGATTGAAGCTGAACTGAAATCACAGATTAGTTTGAAAACTGGTATTTCTATAATATTGAATCCTACAGACAGATACCATTACTTTCCATTTACTCAGGGGTTTTTGTTTGCTTCATGTTTTAATAAAGTTTTATCAGTGATTTTAATATAATACTTTATTATCAGTTCTTATATAATTTAAAGTTTTTACTATTATTAAAATGATATTTTTCTATTAGTTTCTAACTGGTAATTATTCAAGTTGTTGATTTTTGTCAATGTGTATAATATGTGGGAGTTTTAGTAAACTCTTATGGGAGTCTTAATGTTTTTCAATTATTTCATCAGGATTTTCTAAGTGAACAATAATAAACTTTGCAAATATTAACAGTTTTTTGTTTTTCTTAATATTCATGTTATATAAACTTATTATATTGGTTAAGTTCTACAGAGTAAATTAGAACAATAACAGTGTTACATACTAATGTCTTATCTCTGACTTGAATGTGGAGTGCCTTACTACAATCTGGTTGTTTCCATTGTCCTTTTTTCCTTGATAACCATGAGTTATAAAACCCATTCTTTTTATCAAGTGCTATCATTTTCACTTTAAAACATATTTGGAAGGAGCTTCAAGATGGCAGAAGAGTAAGACACAGAGATCACCTTCTTCTCCGCAAATACATCAGAAATACATCTACATGTGGAACAGCTCCTATAGAAACCTACTGAATGTTGGCAGAAGACCTCAGACCTCCCAAAACGCAAGAAACTCTCCATGTACCTGGCCGTGCAGATGAAAAGCTCTTGGTGCTACAGCCAGGCATCAGGGCCATGCCTCTGATGTGGGAGAGCCAACTTCAAGACACTGGTCCACAACAGACCTCCCAGCTCCACGTAATATCAAATGGCAAAAACCTTCCAGAGATCTCCACCTCAACACCAAGACCCAGCTTCACTCAACGACCAGCAAGCTACAGTGCTGGACAACCTATGCCAAACAACTAGCAAGACAGGAACACAACCCCACCCATTAGCTTAGAGGCTGCCTAAAATCATAATGAGGTCACAGACACCCCAAAACACACCACCAGATGTGGACCGGCCCATCAGAAAGAAAAGATCCAGCCTCATCCAACAGAACACAGGCACTAGTCCCATCCACAAGGAAGCCTACACAACCCACTGAACCAACCTTAGCCACTGGGGACAGACACCAAAAAAAATGGGAACTACGAACCTGAAGCCTGTGAAAAGGAGACCCCAAAAACAGTAAGTTAAGCAAAATGAGAAGACAGAAAAACACAGAGCAGATGAAGGAGCAAGGTAAAAACCCACCAGACCAAACAAATGAAGAGGAAATAGGCAGTCTACCTGAAAAAGAATTCAGAATAATGATAGTAAAGATGATCCAAAATCTTGGAAATAGAATAAATACAAGAAACTTTTAACAAGGACCTAGAATAACTAAAGAGCAAACAAACAATGATGAACAACACAATAAATAAAATTTAAAATTCTCTATAAGGGATCAATAGCAGAATAACTGAGGCAGAAGAACAGATAAGTGACCTGGAAGATAAAATAGTGGAAGTAACTACTGCAGAGCAGAATAAAGAAAAAAAAATGAAAACAACTGAGGACAGTCTCAGAGACCTCTGGGACAAAATTAAACACAATAACATTCAAATTATAGGGGTCCAAGAAGAAAAGAAAAAGAAAGGGACTGAGAAAATATTTGAAGAGATTATAGTTGAAAACTTCCCTAATATGGGAAAGGAAAGAGTTAATCAAGTCTAGGAAGCACAGAGAGTCCCATACAGGATAAATCCAAGGAGAAACATGCCAAGACACATATTAATCAAACTATCAAAAATTAAATACAAAGAGAACATATTAAAAGCAGCAAGGGAAAAACAACAAATAACACACAAGGGAATCCCCATAAAGTTAACAGCTGATCTTTCAGCAGAAACTCTGCAAGCCAGAAGGCAGTGGCAGGACATATTAAAAGTGATGAAGGAGAAAAACCTACAACCAAGATTATTCTAACCAGCAAGGATCTCATTCAGATTTGATGGAGAAATTAAAACCTTTACAGACAAGTAAAAGCTAAGAGAATTCAGCACCACCAAATCAGCTTTACAACAAACGCTAAAGGCACTTCTCTAGGCAGGAAACACAAGAGAAGGAAAAGACCTACAATAACAAACCCAAAACAATTAAGAAAATGGGAACAGGAACATACATATCAATGATTACCTTAAATGTGAATGGTTTAAATGCTCCAAACAAAAGACATAGACTGTCTGAATGGATACAAAAACAAGACCCATATATATGCTGTCAACAAGAGACCCACTTCAGACTTAGGGACACATACAGACTGAAAGGAATTAATATCAGAATAACTGAGGCAGAAGAACAGATAAGTGACCTGGAAGACAGAATGGTGGATTTTACTGCCATGGAACAGAATAAAGAAAAAAGAATGAAAACAGCCTAAGAGACCTCTGGGACAACATTAAACATACCAACATTCACATTATACGGGGTCCTAAAAGGAGGAGAGAGAGAGAAAGGACCAGTGGAAATATTTGAAGAGATTATAGTCGAAAATTTCACTAAATGGGAAAGGAAATAGCCACCCAAGTCCAGGAAGTGCAGCGAGTCCCATACAGGATAAATGCAAGGCGAAACACGCCAAGACACACAGTAATCAAACTGGCAAAAATTAAAGACAAAGAAAAATTATTAAAAGCAACAAGGGAGAAATGATGAAAAACATACAAGGGAACTCTCATAAGGTTACCAGCTGATTTCTCAGCAGAACTCTACAAGCAAGAAGGGAGTGGCACGATATATTTAAAGTGATGAAAGGGAAGAAGCTACAAGCAAGATTACTCTACCCAGCAAGGATCTCATTCAGATTTGATGGAGAAATCAAAAGCTTTACAGACAAGCAAAAGCTAAGAGAATTCAGCACCACCAAACCAGGTCTACATCAAATGTTAAAGGAACTCCTCCAAGTGGGAAACACAAGAGAAGAAAAGGACCTACAAAAATAAACACAAAACAATTAAGAAAACTGTAATAGGAACATACATATCGATAATTACCTTAAATGTGAATAAATTAAATGTCCAACCAAAAGACACAGGCTCGCTGAATGGATACAATAGCGAGACCCATATATATGCTGTCTACAAGAGACCCACTTCAGACCTAGGGACACATACAAACCAAAAGTGAGGGGATGGAAAAAGATATTCCATGCAAATGGAAATCAAAAGAAAGCTGGAAAAGTAATACTCATATCAGACAAAATAGATTTTAAAATAAAGAATGTTACAAGAGACAAGGAAGGACACTACATAATGATCAAGGGATCAATCCAAGAAGCAGATATAACAATTATAAATATACATGCACCCAACCTAGGAGCACCTCAATACATATGGTAAATGCTAACAGCTATGAAAGAGGAACTCAACAGTAACACAATAATAGTGGGGGACCTTAACACCTCACTTACACCAATAGATCATCCAGACAGAAAATTCATAAGGAAACACAAGCTTTATATGACACAATAGACCACATAGATTTAATTAATATTTATAGGACATTCGATCCAAAAACAGCAGATTACACTTTCTTCTCAAGTGCACATGGAACATTCTCCAGCATAGATCAGATCTTGGATCACAAATCAAGCCTTGGTAAATTTAAGAATATTTAAATTCTATCAAATATCTTTTCTGACCACAATGCTATGAGATTAGAAATCAATTACAGGGAAAAAAACGTAAAAAACACAAACACATGGACGCTAAACAATACGCAACTAAATAACCAAGAGATCACTGAAGAAATCAAAAAGGAAATCGAAAAATACCTAGAGACAAATGACAATGAAAACACAATGATCCAAAGCCTATGGGATGCTGCAAAAACAGTTCTAAGAGGGAAGTTTACAGCAATACAATCCTACCTCAAGAAACAAGAAAAATCTCAAATAAACAATCTAACTTTATACCAAAAGGAACTAGAAAAAGAAGAACAAACAAAACCCAAAGTTAGAAAAAGGAAAGAAATCATGAAGATCAGAGCAGAAATAAATGAAAAGGAAACAAAGAAAACAATAGCAAAGATCAATAAAACTAAAAGTTGGTTGTTTGAGAAGATAAACAAAATTGATAAACCTTTAGCCAGATTCATCATGAAAAAGAGGGAGAGGACTTGTATCAATAAAATTAGAAGTGAAGAAGAAGTTACAATGGACACTGCAGAAATACAAAGCATCATAAGAGACTATTACAAGAAACTCTATGCCAATAAAATGGACAAGCTGGAAGAAATGGACAAATTCTTAGAAGGGTATAATCTTCCAATATTGAATCTGGAAGAAATAGAAAATATGAACAGACCAATCACAAGTAATGAAATTGAAACTGTGATTAAAAATCTTCCAACAAACAATAGTCCAGGACCAGATGGTTTCACAGGTGAATTCTATCAAACATTTAGAAAAGAGCTAACACCCATCCTTCACAAACTCTTCCAAAATTGGCAGAGGAAAGAACACTCCCAAACTCACGCTACGAGGCCAGCATTACCCTGATACCAAAACCAGACAAAGATACTACAAAAAAAGAAAATTACCAACCAATTTATCACTGAGGAATATAGATGCAAAAATCCTCAACAAAATACTAGCAAACAGAATCCAACAGCACATTAAAAGGATAACACACCATGATCAAGTGGGACTTATCCCAGATGCAAGGATTCTTCAATATATGCAAAGCAATCAATGTGATACACCATATTAACAAATTGAAGAAGAAAAGCCATATGATGACCTCAACAGATGCAGAAAAAGCTTTTGACAAAATTCAACACCTATTTATGATAAAAACTCTCCAGGGAGTGGGTATAGAGGGAACATACCTCAACATAATAAAGGCCATATACAACAAACCCACAGCAAACATCATTCTCAATAGTGAAAAACTGAAAGCATTTCCTCTGAGATCAGGAACAAGACAAGGATGTCCACTCTGGCCACTATCTTTCAACATCGTTTTGGAAGTCCTAGCCATGGAAATCAGAGAAGAAAAAGAAATAAGAGGAATTCAAATTGCAAAAGAAGTAAAACTGTCACTGTTTGCAGATGACATGATACTATACATAAAGAATCCTAAAGATGCCACCAGAAAACCACTAGAGCTAATCAATGAATTTGGTAAAGTTGCAGGATACAAAATTAATGCACAGAAATCTTTTGCATTCCTCTACACTAACACTGAAAGATCAGAAAGAGAAATTAAGGAAACAATCCCATTCACCATTGCAAAAAAAGAATAAAATACCTAGGAATAAACCTACTTAAGGAGGTAAGAGACCTGTACTCAGAAAACTATAAGACACTGATGAAAGAAATCAAAGATGACACAGATGGAGAGATATACCATGTTCTTTGATTGGAAGAATCAATATTGTGAAAATGACTATACTACCCAAAGCAATCTCCAGATTCAATGCAATCCCTATCAAATTACCAGTGGCATTTTTTACCGAACTAGAACAAAAAAAATCTTAAAATTTGTATGGAGATACAAAAGACCCCAAATAGCCAAAGCAGTCTTGAGGGAAAAAAACCGAGCTGGAGGAATCAGACTCCCTGACTTCAGACAATACTACAAAGCTACAGTAATCAAGACAATATGGTACTGGCACAAAAACAAAAATATAGATCAATGGAACAGGATAGAAAGCCCAGAGATAAACTCACGTACTTACGGTCAACTAATCTATGACAAAGGAGGCAAGGATATACAATGGACAAAAGACAGTCTCTTCAATTAGTGGTGCTGTGAAAACTGGACAGCTACAGGTAAAAGAATGAAATTAGAACACTCCCTAACACCACACACAAAATTAAACCCCAAATGGATTAAAGACCTAAATGTAAGACCGGACACTGTAAAACTCTTAGAGGAAAACATAGGAAGAACACTCTTTGACATAAATCACAGCAAGATCTTTTTTGGTCCACCTCCTAGAGAAATGGAAATAAAACCAAAAATAAATAAATGGGACCTAATGAAAGTTCAAAGCTTTTGCACAGCAAAGGAAACCATAAACAAAATGAAAAGACAACCCTCAGATTGGGAAAAACAATATTTGTAAACAAAGTAACGGACAAAGGATTAATCTCCAAAATATATAAACAGCTCATGCAGCTCAATATTAAAAAAGAAACAACCCAATCAAAAAATGGGCCGAGTATTTCTCCAAAGAAGACATACAAATGGCCAAGAGGCACATGAAAAGCTGCTCAACATCACTAATTATTAGAGAAATGCAAATCAAAACTACAATGAGGTATCACCTCACACCAGTCAGAATGGCTATCATCAAAAAATCTACAAACAATCAATGCTGGAAAAGGTGTGGAGAAAAGGGAAACCTCTTGCACTGTTGGTGGGAATGTAAGTTGGCACAGCCACTATGGAGAACAGTATGGAGATTCCTTAAGAAACTAAAAATAGAAGTACCATACAACCCAGCAATCCCACTACTGGGCATATACCCTGAGAAAACCATAATTCAAAAAGAGTCATGTACCACAATATTCATTTCAGCTCTGTTTACAATAGCCAGGACATGGAAGCAATCTAGGTGTCCATCAACAGATGAATGGATAAAGAAGATATGGCACATACATACAATGGGAAATTACTCAGCCATAGAAAGAAATGAAATTGAGTTATTTGTAGTGAGGTGGATGGACCTAGAGTCTGTCATACTGAGTGAAGGAAGTCAGAAAGATAAAAACAAATATCGTATATTAACGCATATATGTGGAATTTAGGAAAATGGTACAGATGAACCAGTTTGCAAGACAGAAATAGAGACACAGATGTAGAGAACAAATGTATGGACACCAAGGGGGAAAGCGGGGGTGGGTGGTGGTGGTGGGATGAATTGGGAGATTGGGCTTGATATATATACACTAATATGTATAAAATAGGTAACTAATAAGAAACTGCTGTGTAAAAAATAAATAAATAAAATTCAAAAAAAAAAAAAAAAAGAAGAAGAAGAAAAAAAAGAGAGGTTAAAGGGGAGAAAAATGAATATACAGGTCCAATCTGTAAAAGCCTTAGGATAATGTGTCATGATGAACTGATCAGAGGATCAAGGTCAAACTCCAGCTCTCACATACACCCTCCTCAGTCTCTGTGAAAATGTACAACTACATAATTCCAGAAGTACATCTCTTCCTGCTCCCCTTGGTGCCTCCAAATATTTTCCTCCCACTCTCTCTTAAATCTACTCCAGTTAGGCCTTGTTTCCCCAAAGATTTCCATACAAGCTCAGTTTGTCAAACAGTTCCTTTCAAGACCACCAATGAACTCTATGTTGTTAAGTCTAAATGGTCAACACTCACTCTTCATCTTGATGGATGGCAGCATTTGGACATTGAATCCCTCGCTTCTCTTTAATACACTTTTTGCACTTGGCTTTGAGGCCACCAGAATCTTTTTTTCCTCTCCTGTTCCAGTGGATATTTTTTTCTCATTGTCCTTTGCTGACGCCTCCTCTTCCCACCAATTTCTAAGAGGTATGGGCCACCATACACTCTGTCTTGTGTCCTCTTTTCTCTTCTATCTACACTCATGCTTAGAGTAATTTCTTAAAGGCTTGTATCTTTAAAAATATCTATAATTCAACCATAAATAAAAAAGAATGAAATAATGCCATATGCAGAAACATGGAGGGACCTAGAGATTATCATACTAACTGAAGTAAGTCAGACAGGGAAAGACAAATATCATATGATATCACTCATATGTGGAATTTTAAAAATGATACAAATGAACTTATTTACATGACAGAAACAGACTCACAGACATAGAAAACAAATTTATGGTTACCAAAGGGAAAGGGTGGGGGGGGGAAGGGATAAATTAGGAATTTGGGATTAACAGATACACACTACTATATATAAAATAGATAAGCAACAAGGACATACTGTATAGCACAGGGAACTGTATTCAATATCTTATAGTAAACTGTAATGGAAAGGAATCTGAAAAAGAATATATATATATAAAAATATATATAGAACTGAGTCAGTTTGCTCTATACCTGAAACTAAAATGACATTGTAAATCAACTATGCTTCAAAGAAAAAAAACTCTATGGGCCAGAATCCTACATTTCTATCTCCACCAAGATTTCTCTCCTGAACTTCAGACTGTTTACTTGACATCTCCATTTGGATATTTACTAGACATCTCAAACTTAACAGATCCCCAACTGAACTCCTGTTCTTGATCTCTAAACCTGTTTCCCCTTCCGTCTTTCCCACCTAGGTTGTGACAACTTCAACTGTCTATTTTCTCAGGCCAACAAACTTAGATTCCCTCTTGATTTCTCAGCTTCTCTCCTTACCCACATTCATTCTGTCAAATTCCTGTTCATTATACCTTCAAAATGTATCCAGGATCTGACAGTTTCCCACCATCTCCAGCCTTTCCACTTTGGTCTAAGCCTCCATCATGTCTCATCTAGACTGCTGCTGTAGTCTTCTAATTGATCCCACTGACTTCATTCTTGCCTCCTACTTACCTCAAAATGCCCCTTTCTAACCTAAGTCAGTTTAGGATATCATGCAGCAAATAACAGAATCTCTCTGAGCAGTACATCAGTCATATGAAAAAAATAAATGTAATAATATGTAACTTTTATTGGGTTCATGTAAGGACCAATGAGATGATAGACACAAAGTGCTGAAGACTCAGCACACAGTATGCACTAAATTACAGTAGCATGGGCAGGAAATGAATTTGTACGTCATTTCTGAAATCTATTGTCTCCATGAATTAACAGCTATTTATTATTTTCCAAGTATTAGAGAATATGACTTAAAATTCTCCATATCTGTAACTGCTAAGCTACTGTTTGAAGAAGTCCTAGACAGCCCCACCCCCACCATGAGCACCACGACCAACTTAGAACCTCATTTCTGTGGTTATAGAAATAGCAAAGGGAAATTATTTCCTGTCTCGGGAATACATTAGAATGTGCCAAGATTTTCCAGTAGGTTAACAAGTTGTCAAACTTAACCTAATAGGGAAAAGAACGGGTGGTTCATCATGACTGCTCTGGCCCTTCTCATTTCAATGTAGCCAACTCACTTATGCCACATTAAGAATTCTCCTGGGACTAGCTCCTGTTGTCATCCTATAATTCTCTACAATGCATATGACTCTTTTCTCACCTCCAGCACCTTTCCCACACCAGTTTTATATATCATACACCGAACTTGTTTTTGTGACTTGTGTGAATCCTTTTCTTCAACACCCCAGTGACTTTTCAGCATGTCAACGTGCCTTGTATCCAGCAAACCCACAGCTCTGTGTACAAAAAGAGTCCCCTGTCCTCAGCTCTAACCTCCAGTCCTACTTGCCTTCAGGGGGATCCATCAGACAGTCCTCTTTGAGGTTGTATACCTGAATACTAGGAGGACAATGATAGAGTTTGATTAGTGCTCTTTCCAGAAAAGGGAGGACCAGCCTATTTTATATGCATGACAATAATGACAACAGTTGTAGCACTTACTATGCAAGGACTGTGTTTTAGTGCTCTACATATACAAACTCATTTAACCCATATAAGCATTCTATGAAGATGAGGAACTTGAGGTCCAGAGGGGTTAAGTAACTTGTCTTAGGTCACATACATAGTGAATGATGGTTCTGAATTAGAACCTGAACAGTCTGCTCCAGTGTTTGTGCTCTTAATCATGATACTGTGCCATACATATCCTCATAAAAATAGGTACTTGTTAGTAAGATGCATCATCTCACAATTAAAATCCTTGATCTATATACTAGGAAATTTAGAGACTAGGAGCCAATTAATTAATTCAGGATTGGAAATGACCTTAGTTGGGGCTTAAAATTGGACAATTAAAGTTCACAGTTGGGAAAGTAAGAAACCAGTCAGAATGGCCATCATCAAAAAATCTACATACAATAAATGCTGGAGAGGGTGTGAAGTAAAGGGAACCCTCTTGCACTGTTGGTGGGAATGTAAATTGATACAGCCACTATGGAGAACAGTTGGGAGGTTCATGAAGCTGATAAATAATGTTATAACACCAATGTCAGTAAACACTTAAAGCAACTTAAGATATATTCAAATGGCAAAAAAGAAAGTTCTTTATAGTGGTACACAGGGCATGTGGTAACATGTAGTTCCAAGTCTGACAGACATATGTGGGTGTATCTGTTAAGTTATCCATACCAAATTGAGGCAAAGAGAGTGGGTAACTCCACATTTTACAGTGAGGCACTGGCACCAACCATGAGGGGTTCAAAGGCAATGTTTTAATAAGGCCTTGCTGTTTCCTTAGATCATTTGCCAATGCTGGTGTCCAGTATTCACTAGGAAGCAAGCCCTGGCTCAGTGTTTCTATGCAGGTTCCCATCAATCAAAAGCTTTATAAAAGTCTGGATAAGACTGAGAAGGAAGACAGGCAGGCCCTAGGTAAGACAATACATTCCAAGTGGAATTTTACTACAAACTGCTATTTATTGGACAATCACCAAACCATGGACTGTCCTCAGTGCTTCACTTCAGTGTACTTAATCTTCCCAAGAAACACGCAAGGGAGATTTGATTATCTCTGTTACACGTGAGGAGACACAGGCTCTTAAGGGACTAACTCAGCCAAGACCCCATAGCTAGTAAGTATTCAAGTTTGGAATCAAATCCAATTTTTTTATGACACCAAAACTCATGTTCCTTACCACAAAGCTTGAGAAATAACCATTGACGCTAAGTGTAATTCTTTTGCCTTATTTGTCTAGAATGCTGAGGCAAACGGACTGAAAATTCTCTTTTAAAATATCCAGATCATTGTCTCCATTCACCACCATTTGGCAGTAATTTTGTAAAATCTTTAAAAATAATCGTATCTTTTTACTTCTACCCCAGTCGGTTTACGCTACTGTCTATAAGATAGGCCATAGAGGTTAGATGGACCCTGAGGAGGATTCCTGGAATGTCATTGGCTTAAGCTACTGTGAACTGGCTCTATGTTTCTCTGGCCAAAACAGATGTAGGCTCTGTGCTCTTTCATGCCATTGACATGTTTCTCCCAGGCTAGAGAACAGAAAAATTGACTGGTCTGGAATAACTAGGGCTTGGGGGCAAAGGGGCGTCTTGACCCTTAGGCAGTCTGTGATTTTTACATTGACGTCACGCCTCCCACCCTATGCACCCTGAATAACACTTTCCCAAGCTAGGTACCATGGGAAGAAACTATGCTTTGATAGGTGACATTTAAAAGTGTCCTAAAAACTATTCAGACAGAAAATGGCTTCTCTGACAGCTCCAGTGTCTCTGTACACCGCCCTCAGAACAGGCGTGAGAGTCCAAGGTCATGGCAGGCTTATTATGCAATGTGGAACAAGGCTGTGCTTATGTGGGTATCACCCACTAGGATTCATATCAAAGGCAGCATATGGATGAGTCCAGGCAGGGTTTGACAACTGTTTCTGAGCTTTCCAGATCAGAGATAGAAACAGATATGATCTGCATAGCCTTCTTTCTACTTTACATTTTCAGATGGGTGAGCTGTCTTTCATGTTACACAATCAATCCCAAGTTACCCAGCCTCCCACCTCACTCACGCTTGCCCAGCCCCACCTTGCTAACCACTGCCATCTTTTCATGACCATTTCCAAGACGCTCAAAATCATGTCAACACCCTGAAGACCTGCTAGGCCCCAGGCTGTGTTGCAGAATCACTAATACAAATATCAGTTACAGATGAGCACTGGAAGGGACTTAGGCTCCTAGATACTGAACACCACTGTGTTTTAACAAATTCAAAGAATTCCCTGGTTATCTTGGAGGCCAACAACTCATTTCAATAATATGTGCTGAAGACCTTTGAGCTGGCTAGATGGATGCCTGGGATGTCACATTAAGGAATCAAAGCCCATTCCTCAGAGAACCTGCAGCCTAGTGATGGTTACACACTTATACCGAGGCAACCTCAGTACAATGTAATGAGAGTTAAGCAAGGAATGCAGCTAAGAAATAACTATGGGCCTAAAAATAACAAGTGAGGCACATGTATAATAATATTCCTCCACACGGGCTAAAGTAGACAAGAAAAATAAATACTGAATGGGTTTACCAAAAGCAAGAGAGTTAAAGGCTTCCCCATCCCTCCCACATCCACATGACTTTTACAGCACATGAGCCCACCTCCCAGGCAACAGGTTGTACCAGGGGGATGGCGTCTGCTAGAAAGACGACTTTGTAGTTCACATACACTAGAAAGGAAAACAATGGTTTATAAGATGTGACATCAAGAGATTATCTTGGCCAATCCAATTCTCTCCCCCTCTCAGGAATTTTAACTGAGAAAATTGAGAAGAATTTGTCACTTGGTAGTGGGACAGTTATGGAAGGCACCACAGGGAGTGTGGCTGTGAGGTGTTAACAGGGAACACAGAGTCAATCTCAGGCAGTTTTTCTGAAGTTCCAAAAGTCTTCTTGAATTCAGAGTTCACCCTCTGGGTAAACTTCCCAGGAAACCAGGCTTCCTCTCCTGTCCCTGGGTCCTAGGCAGTCATGGCTCACTTACCAACACAGCAAATCTCATTTACTTGTGCTAGCCTGAGTCATCTCTTTCTTACAATAAAAAAGCTGAATAGATGGGCCTGAGTGAAAATAATGTGTTCAGATGTTAAGTTCAGTCAGTCAGAATTCTTCTTTGTTTTTTTTTTTTTTTTTTTTTTTTTTTTTGCGGTACGTGGGCCTCTCACTGCCATGGCCTTTCCTGTTGTGGAGCACAGGCTCCGGACGCGCAGGCTCAGCGGCCATGGCTCACAGGCCCAGCCGCTCCACGGCATGTGGGATCCTCCCGGACCGGGGCACGAACCCGTGTCCCCTGCATCGGCAGGCGGACTCTCAACCACTGCGCCACCAGGGAAGCCCAGTCAGTCAGAATTCTTAAAAATGTTTATTAATTTTTGTGGGAAACCATATAAATATGAATAAAAAATTTAATTATCTCCAACTAAAATTCCCTCCAATCCCACCACTCTCCTTCCAAGGTAGAAAATAGAGAGTGATCTTCCATATATTTCTTCACAGTCATAAAACATACATAAAGTTATATACACACACAAAAGGTCTTTTTGGTTTGGTTGTGGACATTGCTTTTTAAAGCATTTGTATTTGTAGCATTGATATTCATAATATATTTGTTTTAAGCTCTTTCTAAGACTATGCAGGGGATGGTTCAATGCTGTTAGGGCTAAAAAACAAAAACCAAAAAAAACTCACCTAGATTCAAATGTGTTCTAATTTTGTCACTAGTTCCCTGTAAGATTGTATAGAAACCAATTTAGCTCCTCCTGGATTAGAGTTCCAATCTTTTCATCAAAGAAAAAAGGCAATAAAGTAGCCTTGTGCTTGGTGCCATGCAAAGTAAATTTTTAAAATTCCATCCTCACTCTGTAGGTGCCCACAGAGCAAAAAAACAACCCTGGAGAATGACATGAGAGTGATAACAGCGTGCTCAGAGGATCAGGGTTAGAAAGTTAACACCTCCTCAAATACCTCGTACAAAGAGAAAGAGACTAACACTTACCCCAGATGAGGGCCACAATTCTGTAGTATAAAGTATGAGTAGGAGAAATCTTTCCTGAGCAAATTGCTTAACATTTTGGCACTTAGTTTAGTCATATGTGAAATTCAATTCAATAAATTTTGGTTAACTACACTCCTTCTGTATTAGGTAATAGGTACTGAGAAAAAAAAAAAGGATTAGGACGAACTTCCGACCTTAGATCAGTTGCAACCCCAATAACGATGGGAGAAGAGATAGAGCTGTGAACAATAACGCACAACAAAATACAGCCAGTGCTCTCGTAGCCATAGGGAAAAATGTTGTGGAACTCCAAAGAAAGGGAAACTCCCTCTGCTTGGGGGCCTCAGAGCTGGGAAAGGCTGGCAGAAGTTTCTGTTGGCACTGGAATTGAGTTGGGAGGTTATGTAATCCAGCAAGAAAGTTGGGCTGGGGAATCTCTGAGGACACTGCCAGCTCTACTCTCTGAGTTATGAGACATAGGTAAAAATATTTCCCCTCTCCACATACATACACTCAGGATACGGGTGTATGGGCAGCATCTTAAGTTGGCTATGATATCTAATGAGCGGAACAAGCTCTGCTTGCACTTTATAGTGGGTCAATCTCCTCCCTGCAACCTCTTGCCCCTTCATCTATAAACTGCAATCCATGACTACCTGAGACAAGGGTAAGGTAAGCTTCTCTTAGGTTTTATGCAGCTCTCATACTAATAGGAAAGAGATGCTATTAGAGACAGAGTGTCTGGTTTTTAAAAACACAGACTGTAGAGTAGGTATTGAATGCCAGCTTTCTTTACTTACTGCCTACATGCCTTTGATCAAGGTATCTAACTTTTCTGAGCATTAGTTGTTTTGCTGTTGTTGTTAACATGAAAATGAGATAATAAAATTAAGAGTATAGAACTGTTAAGAGGTTTAAATTAAACAATATACGTAAATTCTTAGTTCCTGGAATGTAAAATAAGACACCTATAAACAGGGAGACTATGGTCATGGCAGTGATGATGATGTTGATGATGGTAATGCTGATGGTGACAACAGCCTTGATTCTCACACTCAATCTCACAGATTCCCATAAAAACAGGGATAGATCTCAGTGGCTATAGCCAATTGTCCCTCTCCCTTATGTGTTGTATCTGTCCTCTCAGAATCTGCTTCTAGGCTTTGCTGACCTATAAAAACCATGCCTAGGTTTTGATCTAGCTTTGCTTGCAAGTCAACATCTGATTATACTTTGCTTCTTCATCTCTATTTCTCAGCCCTTAGTCTATTCTCCACCAGCACTGCATAGGGCTCATCCTGGATTTCTGTTAGTAGATTCAGGCTTCTGTCTTGAGCTTTCCCTCCTCATGGATTCCTGACCTTACTCAAGATCATGTCTAGTTTAGCTTCAGTCTCTCCTCTTGCATACCTTCCTAATCCATACTCGTCCATCCATGCTTATATTATGGCTGCTATATTCACCTGTCGCTATTGGCCTGGTAATGTCAGCCTTTAAGATCTTATATGTATGTATATGGCGCCCCTTTCAAGAAGTCCAGTAGTTTTAACTCTGGAAGTAGTAGTCTAGGGCTTAAGAGCTCTAACTCTGGCTATAATTATCTCCCCAGGTTATGGAAGCTTATATCATTGACTCTAATCTCACAGGAAAATCAATGGGAATGGCAGAATTTTGATCACAGTGTTGAACCAGTACATACAAACTCCATAATGACCTGACTCTACCCAGCCCTCTGAATTTGAATGTCAATTTTATATTTTAGAAGACACAGAAAATACTAATTATCTAATACTAATACTATTAAAATCAAGAACTGGGATCAATTTGAAAAGAACTTTTAAGCCCAACAGCATAAAAATTCTTTCCAAATTGATACCCATCTCCTGATTTTCTTTACATACATAAACAAAAAACTAGAAAAAACTTCACTATCATTTCCATTTTTTAGCTGAACAGTGGATTGAGAAATGTTTAAGGAAAATTTTAGAAAGTTATAAAGCACACATACACTTGTAACAAAACTGCAACATCAAAATGGTGTCCAAACCAACTTTCAAACAAACCTGTATTTTCATGCTGCTCAAGTACATGCTGACTACACTTGGGAAGCGCAGTATCACCAAGAGGGAAAGCCAGAGAAGTGTGTGGTCCATTTCTAGGCTCGTGGCAAGGAGGACTACATTTAGCTCTTGACATACCCTCCCTTCACTGAACCCACCCCAGTTTCTTTCAGGGTCCAACATCATACTTGCAGATTTTCTTGCCAAGACCTTTATTCTCCTCAATACCGTAAAAGTTGTTAGGAATTGGCACACACAGTCTTATACTCCCCAAGATAGAAATCATACTAAGATTCCAGGAAAAATAGAAGGAGAATTTAAGATGCTTTCTCTGGGCAGAAAGGACTTGGCCTGGTTCTCATATTGGGCCTGGTTCAGAGAATTCTCTCTCAACTCTTTGAAAATATCTATTGAGAAATGGGAGTGTGAGAAAATAGATACCAAAGAAGAGGTGTACCTGGCTCAGTCCTGTGATTCACCATGATAAGCCTACACTTTCATTTCTGCCCTTGACTAGCTCTGTTCCAGATGTGGTTGAAAGGGTTTACATTGTGTAATTTAAGCAAATCTATACTCACTTACGCAATAAGAACCATCAGTGAAATGCATCTGGGAGCGAAAAGGAGAAACTATTTTAATACCTTATGCAATTACTCTATTGAAATTATAATCATTTTCCTAATGGAAAATAAATAACACTGTTTACTAGGTTACTGACATCACGGGTTGTTTCATCAGCCAAAGTTTCCTTGTACAAGAGCCAACAGCGAAATTGTTTGTCTCGTGTGAATCTTTTTTTAATAACAGATTTATTGAGATAAAATTCACATACCATAAAATTTATACTGTTACAGTGTAAAATTAAGTATTTTTTAGTATATTCACAAGGTAGTGCAATGATTAGCACTATCTAAATTCAGAATATTTTCATCACTGCAAAAAGAAACCCCTCACCTATTAGAATTGCTCCCCGTTTCCTTTCCTCATAAGCCCCTCACAACCAATAATTTACTTCCTATTTTTAAGATTTTATTATTCTGAACATTTCATATAAATACAATGATACAATATGCAGTCTTTTTTGCCTGGTTCATTTCACTTAGCATAATGCTTTCAAGGTTCATCCTTACTATAGCATGTATCAGTATGCCATTAATTTTTATGGCTGAGTAATATTACATTTTATGGACATACCACATACAGTTTATCCACTTTGTTGATATACATTTGGGTTGCTCCCATTATTTGACTATTAAGACTAATGCTACTGTGAACAATCATGTACAGGTTTTTGTGTGGTCATATGTTTTCAATTCTATAGATTATATAATTCAAAATTATGGAATTTCTATATCATATGGACTTTTTTATGTTTGATGTTTTGAGGAACGGCCAAATTGATTCCTAAAGTGGTTGAACCATTTTATAATCCCACCAAGAATTATGAGGGATTCAATTTCTCTGCATCCTTACCAACACTGTCTTTTTCATTTTATCAATCCTAGTAGTTATGAATATCTCAATGCATTTTTGTGCTTTTCAAATTGTGATAAAATATATAAAACTTACCATTTTAACCACTTTTAAATGTGTAGTCCAGTGGCATTAAAAACGTTCATATTGTTGTGCAATCATCACCAATATCCATCCCCAGAAAATATTTCATCTTGCAGAACTAAAACTCTACCCATTAAACAATTACTCACCATTCCCATCAGCCCCTGGCAACCACATTCCATTTTCTCTCTCTCTGCCTTTGACTCCTCTAGTTGTTTTGTGTGTGTGTGTTGTGTGGTTACCATGGGGATTACATTTAATACCTTAAAGTTAAAAACTCTAATTTACATTTATACAACCATAATGTCAATATGAAAAAAACTCTGCTCCTATACAGCTACCTCCCTACCCCTTTCAGCTGTTGATGTCACAAAATTACATCTTTACACATTGTATGTCTAAAACATAGACTAATGATTGTTTTTATATGCATTTGTCTCTTAAATCATGTAGAAAACAAAAAGTGGAGTTACAAACCAAAGTTACAGTAAAACTAGCTTTTATAATTTGTCTTAATCCGTTCTGGCTGCTACAGCAAAATACCACAGACTGGACGGCTTATAAATAACAGAAATTTACTTCTCTCAGTTCTAGAAACTGGAAGTCCAAGATCAAGGTGCCTACATGGTCACATTCAGGTGAAGGCCTTTTTCCTGGTTTATAGCTAATGTCTTCTCACTGTGACCTCACACGGCGGAAGGGGTGAGAGATCTCTCGGGCCTCTTTCATAAGGGCATTAATTTCATTATGAGGACTCCGCCCTGATGACCTAATCACCGCCCAAAGGCCCAGCTTCCTAATACCAACACATTAGGTATTAGAATTTCAACATATGAATTTGGGGGTGGGGGCAAACATTCAAACCACAGTATGATTTTTTGTGTATTTACCTTTACCAAAGATCTTTATTTCTTCCTAAGCTTCAAAATATTGCCTAGTGTCCTTTTATTTCAACCTGAAGGATTTCCTTTAGCATTTTCTGTAGGGCAGGTCTAGCAGTAACAAACTTCCTCAGGTTTTGTTCATCTGGGAATGCCATAACTTCACCCTCAGTTTTGAAATACAGTTTTCCAGATATAGGATTCTTGGTTGATAATATTCTTCCTTCAGCACTTTGACTATATCAACCCACTTCCTTCTACCCTCCAAGGTTACCAATGAGAAATCACTGATAATCTTATCAGGAATTATTTGAGTATGACAAGTCACTTCTCTCTTGCTTCTTTCGAAATTCTCTCTTTCTCTTTGGCTCTCAACAGTTTGATTACAATGTGCCCCAGAGTGGGTCTCTTTGAGTTTATCAAGCTTGGAGTCGGTTGAGCCTCTTGGATGCCTGCATCCATGTATTTCATAAAACTTGGGAAATTTTCAGCCACTATTCCTTCAAATAATCTCTCTCTCTCTTTTCCTTCTGGAACTCCCAAAATATGTATGTTGCTTGACTTGATGATATCCCACAGATAGCTCAGGCTCTTTTCACTTTCCTTCAACCTTTTTTTAAATTTTTTTCCTTTTTTTAAATTTTTTAATTTTTTTGTGGTACGCGGGCCTCTCACTGTTGTGGCCTCTCCCGTTGCAGAGCACAGGCTCTGGACGCGCAGGTTCAGCGGCCATGGCTCACGGGCCTAGCTGCTCCGCGGCATGTGGGATCTTCCTGGACCGGGGCACGAACCCGTGTCCCCTGCATCGGCAGGCGGACTCTCAACCACTGCGCCACCAGGGAAGCCCCAACCTTTTTTTCTATTCCTCAGGCTCAGTAATTTCAACTGTCCTATCTTCAAGTTGCCTTTTTCTTTATTCTGCCTACTCAAATATGTTTTTGAATCCCCCTAATGATTTTTTTTTAATTTCAATTATTGTACGTTTCCAATCCAGAATTTCTTTTTGGGTTCCTTTTTGTGCTTTCTATCTTTCCATTTATATTTCCATTTTGTTCATACATCGTTTTCTTGACTTTATACATGTTACATATCTTCTTTTAGCTCTTTAAATAGCTTTTACAGTTGTTTTAAACTTTGTCTACTAAGTCCACCATCTGGTCTTTCTCCGGGACATTTTCTGTTGATATTTTTCCTTTGAAAAAGCCTTACTTTCCTACTCTTTGTATGCCTTGTGATTTTTTTAAAAAATTGTTGTTGAAAACTAAGCACTTGAATCTTATAATGCGATAACTGAAGATTCAATTATCCCACTTCCCCAGGGTTTGCCATTTTATTTTTGTTTTGTTTTTTGTTTTTTGTTTCATTTATTGTAGGAGGGTGGCTCTGTGCTGGGGATCAGTCTAAGGTATGAACTTAAGGTCCTCTCAGGTCTTTTCTGAGATTGCGATTTTCCCTAGATAAGCAGAGTGACTTTCTAAATTTCCCCATATACTTTGAAATGTATTAGTCCTTAAACATATGGCACACAAAAGGAGCAAAGAGAAGATAAAGGGAGTAAAAAGTATACCAGTCCTTTTCTTTTTTTTTTTTTAACATCTTTATTGGAGTATAATTGCTTTACAATGGTGTGTTAGTTTCTGCTTTATAACAAAGTGAATCAGCTATACATATACATATATACCCATATCTCCTTCCTCTTGCTTCTCCCTCCCACCCTCCTTATCTCACCCTTCTAGGTGGTAACAAAGCACTGAGCTGATCTCCCTGTGCTATAAGGCTGTTTCCCACTAGCTATCTATTTTACATTTGGTAGTATATATAAGTCCATGCATTCTCTCACTTTGACCCAGCTTACCCTTCCCCCTCCCCGTGTCTTCAAGTCCATTCTCTACATCTGTGTCCTTATTCCTGTCCTGCACCTAGGCTCTTCATTACTTTTTTTTTTTTTTTTAGATTCCATATATATGTGGTAGCATACGGTATTTATTTTTCTCTTTTTGATTTACTTCACTCTGTATGACAGACTCTAGGTCCATCCACCTCACTACAAATAACTCAATTTCATTTCTTTTCATGGCTATTATTCCATTGTGTATATGTGCCACATCCTCTTTACCCATTCATCTGTCAATGGACACTTAAGATTGCTTCCATGTCCTGGCTATGGTAAATAGGCTGAAATGAATATTGTGGTACATGACTCTTTTTGAATTATGGTTTTCTCAGGGTATATGCCTAGTAGTGGGATTGCTGGGTCGTAAGGTAGTTCTATTTTTAGTTTCTTAAGGAACCTCCATACTGTTCTCCATAGTGGCTGTATCAATTTACATTCCCACCAACAGTGCAAGAGGGTACCCTTTTCTCCAAACCCTCTCCAGCATTTATTGTTTGTAGATTTTTTGATGATGGCCATTCTGACCAGTGTGAGGTGATACCTCACCATAGTTTTGATTTGCATTTCTCTAATGATTAGTGACGTTGAACATTCTTTCATGTGTTTTTTGGCAATCTGTATATCTTCTTTGGAGAAATGTCTATTTAGGTCTTCTGCCCATTTTTGGATTGGGTTGTTTGTTATTGCGCTGCATAAGCTGCTTGTATATTTTGGAGATTAATCCTTTGTCAGTTGCTTCATTTGCAAATATTTTCTCCCATTCTGAGGGTTGTCTTTTCTTCTTGTTTATGATTTCCTTTGCTGTGTAAAAGCTTTGAAGTTTCATTAGGTCCCATTTATTTTTGTTTTTATTTCCATTACTCTAGGAGGTGGATCATAAAAGATCTTACTGTGATTTATGTCAAAGAGTGTTCTTTCTATGTTTTCCTCCAGGAGTTTTATAGTGTTCAGTCTTACATTTAGGCCTCAATTCCATTTTGAGTTTATTTTTGTGTATGGTGTTAGGGAGTGCTCTAATTTCATTCTTTTACATGTAGCTGTCCAGTTTTCCCAGCACCACTTATTGAAGAGACTGTCTTTTGTCCATTGTATATCCTTGCCTACTTTGTCATAGATTAGTTGACCATATGTGCATAGGTTTATCTCTGGGCTTTCTATCTTGTTCCATTGATCTATATTTCTGTTTTTGTGCCAGTACCACATTGTCTTGATTACTGTAGCTTTGTAGTATAGTATGAAGTCAAGGAGTCTGATTCCACCAGCTCTGTTTTTTTCCCTCAAGACTGCTTTGGCTATTCGGGGTCTTTTGTGTCTCCATACAAATTTTAAGATTTTTTGTTCCAGTTCCGTAAAAAATGCCATTGGTAATTTGATAGGGATTACATTGAATCTGTAGATTGCTTTGGGTAGTATAGTCATTTTCACAGTATTGATTCTTCCAATCCAATAACATGGTATATCTCTCCATCTGTTGGTATCATCTTTAATTTCTTTCATCAGTGTCTTATAGTTTTCTGCATGCCAGTCTTTTTTCTCCCTAGGTAGGTTTATTCCTAGGTATTTTATTGTTTTTGTTGCAATGGTAAATGAGAGTTTTTCCTGAATTTCTCTTTCAGATTTTTCATCATTAGTGCATAGCAATGCAAGAGATTTCTGTGCATTAATTTTGTATCCTGCAACTTTGCCAAATTCATTGATTAGCTCTAATAGTTTTCTGGTGGCATTTTTAGGATCCTCTACGTAAAGTATCATGTCATCTGCTAACAGTAACAGTTTTACTTCTCCTTTTCCAACCTGTATTCCTTTTTTTCTTTTTCTTCTCTGATTGCCATGGTTAGGACTTCCAAAACTATGTTGAATAATAGTGGTGAGAGTGGACATCCTTGTCTTGTTCCTGATCTTAGAGGAAATGCTTTCAGTTTTTCATCATTGAGAATGATGTTTGCTGTGCGCTTGTCATATATGGCCTTTATTATGTTGAGGTAGGTTCCCTCTATGTTCACTTTCTGGAGAGTTTTTATCATAAATTGGCGTTGAATTTTGTCAAAAGCTTTTTCTGCATCTATTGAGATGATCATATGGTTTTTATTCTTCAATTTGTTAATATGGTGTATCATGTTCATTGATTTGGGTATATTGAAGAATCCTTGCATCCCTGGGATAAATCCCACTTGATCCTGGTGTATGATCCTTTTAATGCGTTGTTGGATTCTGTTTGCTAGTATTTTGTTGAGGAGTTTTGCATGTATATTCATTCACACGGCCAGGTACATGGGGAGTTTCTTGCCTTTTGGGAAGTTTGAGGTCCTCTCCCAGTGTTCAGTAGGTGTTCTGTAGGAGTTGTTCCACATGTAGATGTATTTCTGATGTATTTGTGGGGAGGAAGGTGATCTCCACCTCTTACTCTTCTGCCATCTTGAAGGTCTGTCCCAGTCCTTTAAATACCCTGGAATTTACTTAGCTGTGGGGGGAGGGGTTTGCAACAATAGCTACCCAACTCTATATCTGTACCTCCACCATCAGAAGTGTCAATCAGTTATCAGAGGACAGGTCCTCAATATTTGGAGGACATTCTTTATTTTCCACCCTGGCTCCCACAAGTTGTGGGCAAGTTGCTTCAGGAATACATGTACAGCTGCCTGATATGAGGCTGTGAGTGGGAGACAGGTGATTGCTACCGTGCTAAAAAACTCGAATTGACCACAATTAACCATTACTTACTGTCCAAGCCTTCCTTTAGAATCTGCAAGCCTTTAATGGGCTTCAGAGCTCCAGAATAGTTACATCAGTCAGATTCTTTCAGTGCGATTCTTGTCTAGGTAGTGAGATGGATTCCTGGTTCTTTATACTCAAAAACTTCCCCAGATTCTTCCTCTATGTGGTTTTTATTTTATTTTCCTAATAACTAATGATATTAAGCATTATTTTATTTGCTCTTCAATCTAGTTGGTCTTTTCACTACTGAAAGTGAAGTATTGAAGTCTTCAGAAATTATTGTTGAATGATCCATTTCTCCCTTCAGTTCTATCTGTTTTGCTTCATGCATTTTGTCATTCTGTTGTTAGATGTATGTATGTTTATAATTGTGGGGGTGTTCCCCCATGTGGATTAACACTTTCTTCATCATAAAGTTTTTCATTGTTTCAAGTAACTTTTGTCATAAATTCTATTTTGTCTGATCTTAGTATAGCCACTCCAGCTCTTTTTGCATGGTGTATTTTTGTCAATCCTTTTATTTTCAATTCATGTGTATCTTTGAATCTAACGAGTGTCTCTTGTAGACAGTACACAAATACTGTGTTTTTATCCATTCTTCCAATCTCTGACTTGTAACTGCAATATGTAATTCACTTTCACTACTGATAAGGAAAATTTTGCAGATGACATTTTTCTTCTTGTTTTCTATGTCTTATGTCTTTTTTATTGCTCTATTTCTTCATTATTACCTTATTTTATGTCAAATAGATATTTTCTAATGTACCATTATAATTCCTGTGTAATTTCTTTCACCATATGTATTTTTAACTTTTTTGTGTGTGCCTGTGTTTTCCCTGGGCACTACCAATAACATGTTAGTTTAGAGAAATCTGGTTCAGATTGGTATCAACTTAAGTATAAAAAAACCTTTGTTCCTTAATAGCTCCAAATCTTCCCTCTACTTTGTGCTGTTATTATTAGACAAATGAAATATTTATTCAGCATAGGCCCGTCAACAGACCTTTATAATTATTGCTTTATTTGAATATTTTAAAATAAAATTGGAGAAGAAAAAATACACTTACATTGTCTTTTATATTTTCCACAGTTACCTTTACCGGCACTCTTTATTTCTTCACATGGATTTGAGCTACTGCGGAGTACCCTTTCACTGCAGCCTGAAGGAATTTCTTGTAGGTCATATATCCTAAAGAGAAATTCTCTCGAAGTTTGCTTATCTGGGGGTGCCTTAATTTCCCCCTAGTTTTTGAAGTATAGCTTGGCTGGATATAGAATCCTTGGTTGACAGTTTTTTTTTCTTTTAGCACTTTGAATATATCATTTCACTGTCATATGGCCTCCAAGGTTTCCTATGAGAAATTAGCTGTTAGCCTTATTGAGATCACTTGTACATGTAAGTTCCTCCTCTCTTGTTGCTTTCAAGATTCTCTCTTTGTCTTTGACTTCTGACAACTTGGTTATGTGTCTCAGTGTCTATTTTTTTAAGTTTATCCTTCTTGGAGTGGAGTTTGTTGAGCTTTTGCATGTACAGATCAATATTTTTTGTCAATTTAAATCACTGGTGAGCCCCTCCAGTGATATTTTTCTTTCAATTATTGTACTACCTCTCAACTGTAGAATTTTTAAAAAAATAATTTCTATCTCTTTACTGATATTCTCTATTGGCAAGATGTCATCCTCATACTTTCCTACTTTCCTTTAGTTATTTATACAAGGTTTCCTTTAGTTATTTGAACATAGTTACAGTAGTTGATTTAAATTTTTTTCTGATAAATTTAATGTCTAGGCTTCCTTAGGAACATTCTCTATTGGCTGATTTTTTTCCTGTGTATGGGCCATAATTTCTTAATTCTTTATATGGATGATAATTTTTGGTTGAAAACTGGACACTGTAAATAATATAAGGTGGGAACTCTGAATATCAGATCAATCCTACCAGAGTTTTTTTCCTTGTTGCTGTTTGCTGTAGTTGCTATTTTTTCCATAATCACTTTTCTCAAGTAATTCTTTAAAGTCTGAAATCTTTAACATGTCTGACCACTGAAGTCTCTGTGGTTTGCTTAATGGTCAACTAATTATTTGACAAAGATATTTTTAATTGCTTTGGATCAAATTAGTCTCCCAACCTTTGCTGAGCGTTGTGTGTGGGTATGTTGAGGTATGCCTGCAATATTCCATAGGTAGTGTCTACTTCTGCCTTAACTTTCATTTCCTGCTTGTGTAGACCCTCAATATCAGTCAGAGGTGAGAGAATAACGACTCCTCAGGTCTTTTCTGAATATGCAAACAGCCCTGAATGTGCATATGTCCTTCTAGGTTATCAGAAATATGTTATAGTTCTTCAACGCACCCTATGGACAGCTCATTACCCAGATTCTTCTTTTAAGTCTTTTGGTCAGCTTCTTGTTCGTCCAACAGTTATGGCCACCTCAGGCAGCTGCAACATTAAACAACTGCCATGGATTGTCTTTGCCAACTGCCCCAGAAGAAAGGTTGTTTGCACTGAGTAAGCCCAAAAGCAGTTCAAATAAACACAAGCCCTGCAAGTGGTGATTTCCAAGACCTGCATGAACTTCAAATAATAACAATTATTTGGGAATGAGGCCTTGAGGGCACTTGAAACTCCCTCTCCTGTGGCTGTTAGTCTGCTATTTTCATGGCTAAAGTGATTGCAAGGCTGTCGGCTTTCAAGACTACTATGGAACTA
Organism: Grampus griseus; assembly: GCF_964374135.1. Lineage (NCBI taxonomy): Eukaryota > Metazoa > Chordata > Mammalia > Artiodactyla > Delphinidae > Grampus > Grampus griseus. The sequence continues at coordinate 82,584,275 of NC_139001.1, read as the reverse complement.
GGGAAAGAGAAATTAGAATAGGAGATGTTAAAATTCCACAAAGCTTACTGTTTTTTACCAAGATTCAGCTAGATGTCATTAGTAAACTCTCTGCAGATTGCCTCAAGCCTTTGGTTAATTTCCAGAGTTCTTAAAAAAAGTTGATTTTGACAATTTTTGCAATGTTCTTGCTGCTTTTATGGAGGAATGAATTTTTGTAGATCTTTACCCCACCATTCTGGAAGTCTGATCACCCTCACTTGAATTTTGATAAGATCACACCCTTCAGTAACTTGGCTCAAAATTCCACCCACAGGTTAATCCCACAGGCAGCTAGATAATGCCTTGAATATCCTGTTTTTCATACTATCATTTTCCAAACCAAAACTACAGCATCCTTTCCTAAGCACTGACACATTTAGCAGTCATGTAGATAGAACAGAGAAGTCCCCATTTGAGTTTGCAGAAGTCTGCCCCAGATTCTCTAGTATTAAAGTGATTATTATACTATTTGATTTTATCCAATAGTAGCTCCACAATTTCTAGAGGGTCAGTGAGGAGCCAGAAGATTAGAACTGGAGGTCTAGGAAATCTGTCTTAAAACCAGGTATGCATAGGGAAGACAGTGTATTTTATTTATATGGAATGTTTACTTGGGGTACTTGCAGAGGGGCTTTAATTAGAGTATGCATTATATTGAAAATACATATTTTTTACTGAGCATGCCTGTTTTTTGAGGGTCTTTATGGGTACAGTTGATGATCTCCCAGAAGCTACCTCTTAGCATAGTTGCTGCCTCTATTTACCTTACATTATTACTATAAGGATGAAGAGGAGAGCAGATGCTATTTTATAATGATAAAGGTACACAAAATAAAGCATAGCTAGAGACTCTGCAATTATGTAATGGCTTTAGCAGCTCCCATAAAGTGTAACAACTCAGAGTAAACATTCACTGTTACAAAGGGCAGGGCCTGAGTACTATGCTATGTTCTTTATATAGATTGCTTCTGAGATAGACCAGCCATCCAAGGACCCAACACTTTTGCACTGAGTTATCTTTACAAGGAAGTGACATTCATTTTTAGCACAAAATTTCTGAAAGATAATCTTGACTGACATTACTATATCAATAGCTGAACAGTCTGCATTCAAAAGTACCTGAATAAGCATGGTCCCTCAGTAAAACATTAACTTTTCCTTTCATGTATTATCATATATTCAGAAAATGAAAGAACAAGTCACCTGTAGTACATGAAAACACATTAAGCAAGATAAAGAGGAGATAACTAACACTGAAAATGGATACAAATGCTTCTCATCTTTTATCCCATCATTCCCAAAGATTCTGAACTTTTGCAAGGGATTGGTATGGCCTTGGGATGACTCCTTAAGAGAGTGGCATGGCTAACTTCTGTGACTTAGCTGAGGAAAGTGCGCACAGTGCCTAAGCCAGCTAGTGTTTTGATGGTTTGGTAAGTGGTTGAATTGTTCCTTTAATTTGGATTCAATGCAGCAATAGATCTCTTGAGTTGAATATTGTGGAGGTGAGGTTAATAGTTTAATATTGCTTTATTCTGTGGTTTCAAATTTCCATTAGAGAGTGATTTCTTTTAATAAATCTTTCATGACTATAACTAGCTACTCTGACTTCTTAATAATTGTCAATCTTGCCATTGTTAATTTATATATGACTCTTCTGCTCTTGTTTCCGGTTGAACCCATGTCAGTTCCTTGCTGTACCTAAATGTCTGTGTTCTCAATAATATGGTGAACTGCATGATGAGACAGGCCATATCTGCTGTGTGTCCACTTTTAAAATTCACAACTGTGAAGTCATTGACCCAATCACATTGAATTTTCATTGTGTTTTGCTGTTTCAAAGACGTTTTTACCTCCACCATTTTGTTTGATTAGATTCCAAGCAATACCAATATTGAAGAGTACCTCAGCTAGTTGTATAAATTACTAAGATTTTTGGCATCCTTTACCTTCTCTTATAAGAGTCCCCCAAATTACTCTCATCTCATTATAAATCCTCATGGCTTAAGTGGGAGAAGACCTCATCCCAGTCTCTAGAGAAGACACATGACCCAGGTCTGTCCAATCAATGTATTCTATGCCCTGGCCACAGTAATAAGGTTCATGGATGGCATTATTCATAATTATTATAGTTAACAATTATTAGTATTAACTGTTAAAACTTGTTATGTGCTTGGCACATATATTAAATTTATTTAATACTCTTAACACACCTAAAATTAGACACTATTATCTTCAATTTGCAGATGAGGAAACTGAAGCACGAAGTGTCACTTTCCTTCCAGATGTCAAAAGCTTGTAGGTGGTAGAGTCAGGATACAAATCTAGGCATTCCACATCAATCTGTGCCCTGACCATGGTACTGAGTCTAGCCCTTTGCTGGAATCAATGGAAAAAAAGCACTCTTCAAAGGTAAGTTGAGGCCATTATGTAGAAATACCTGCCTGAGAAAAAAGTCACTGTAGAGGAAAACGTATGGAAGAACAGACTGAGTTCCAACGACACTGATGGAGGCCTTGGCTCTGGCAGTTTCTGAAGCCTTTAACCTGGAACTTGGCAGTATTGCTAGCTAATAAATTTTCCTTTTCTTCTTAACCTTCTTTTCACTGGATGCTCTCACTTATACCCAAAATGTCCTCACTAATAAAACCAGGAAGTGGCAAGCCTAGAGCCCAAAGAAAACTAAGTAGAAAGCCAAATTTAGATTAAATATACACAAGCAGCTATCACTCACTACCCTCAGAAGAATCATTACAAAAGCAGTGTGTTGAAAGAATTAGTGAGCAATATGTGCATATGTATGTGTATATATACACATACACATATATACATATGTATGTATGTGTGTGTGTGTGTGTGTGTGTGTGTGTGTGTGTGTATACACACACACACACACATACATTTTTAAATTGTATAAATATTTGTTTAGGTGAGGGGACCAGGTCCTGAGAGATCCATGCTCTATTTGTTTATATTATGTATTAAGTAGAGCAATTAATCTTGTTAAGAGCTGCGATGGTAGAGAGCGTCCTAGCAATCACAAAATAGCCACTATTCTTGGGAAAGGAAAACTTAAAAACAAACAAAAAAAACACCCATAGTGGAACAATATGTAATACTATGCTGGAGTAGAACACATAAACATTGCAATCCAGTAGGAAAGATTTGTAACATGATTGTAGGCTGAGAGAAAAAGGAATAGGAGGGGATTATTCTTACCCCTCCCCCCACCCATGAAGGGTAAATCTCCGAAACTGAGTATTGAATTGTCAGAAAGTTTCCAGAGTAGAGAAACGTTCCAAGTGTGATGTCCAGCATGGGATTCTGTATTTCAGTCCCTAATGTAAAGGCTAGATTCCTGTCTGCAAAGATCCTATTGTGTAGAAGTATGAACTCCTTGCTGCCTTAACCTAAAAGATTTTCCCTGACCACCTTCCAAGAGGGCAAATAATAGTAGTGGCCAAAAAATAATATCATCAGGGAATTCGTCCCCCCATACCACCCAGCAATCCCCCTTGGTACCTGCTACTTGAAAATGCCCCTCTTATAATCAGCCTGTCTAAAACGCTTGTGCTGCCAAAGAGGGTGCCCCTAAAGGCACTTAAGGGATTTGAAGGGTATAAGGTTACAGAATCAGTTTCATATTTGAGGGGCTTGTATCTGCCATTATGTCAGTGTTTGAAGAGGAAAAAAAAAATACCCAATATACTTGCATTTATGAAAGCTAGAGAAAGGTTGCCTCCTTTGCTTTTCCAATCCCATCTTAAGCAATTTATGCAGTATTAATGTCTACAACCTGCTTTCTGATTCTGTTTATCATTTTACTTTTTTTCCCCCTTTCTGACTGGACAATTTTATCTGGACTGGTTATAACACCCAGCACAGCATCAGGTCCTCTCATTTACGTGTTAATGTGCTGTTCTGGAAGCGTGATGTTAAAATGATGAATATCACCTGAGAAGAAGATTGGACGAGAGCAAAAGAACTGGCAAGTTGCCTTGTGGAAATAGCTTTCGACTTTATCAAACCATGGGGTAACATGTCAGATTATATTATGTACAATTAATTATTAATGCAGGCTGAGCCTTATTTTGAAAAGCACAAACATGCACTTCCAATAATTTCCTTCCCATGGAAAGTCTGTTGTGTCCCTCAAACTGAGCAGCAAAATATCCCTCACAAAATACCTTAAGGCTTCCATTTCTCCAGATTTAGCATGCATCTGAGACAAGAAAGCTTTCACAAGCCTCCTTGCCATGGACACAACAGAGATGTGTTTTTGCTTAATTAAAATTCTTTTTTGGCAACAGATGTCCTTGCAAAAATAGCTCAGAGCTCGGTGAAGCATTTTTATAGGCTGGAGTTCAGCAATGAGGAGCCCATCATCTGCCTTCCCTGCTCTGAGAGCAACACAAGAGACCAGGTGGCTGGTCACAGTTTGAAAAGTGAACAAATGTATTTATTCGTTCTGAGCAATTTGCAACCTACTGGGAGACCAGGAGCCCTCTCCCAGCCCCTAGCTTCTGAGAACTAGGACTGTGGGAGAAAGGGGCTGTTTAATTGCTTTGCACAGTCTCTCTCACTAAAGCAATTAGCACCCAGAGGAAAGTCTGGGAGAACACAGCCAGGCCTCACACCCATATGGTGGCCTGTAATCGGCCTGCCTGCTGTCCAGGCACATAGATGATTCAATCAGTGATGCAGGCATGGGCTCTGGTGCTCTGCTTCCTCGCTTGCTGCTGATGAAATGTCCCCCATTCCTGAGCTCCTAATCCATTGAAGAACTAGTGTACAGTGGGTGGAAGCTCATCAGCTTCACATCTAGCTAACTTGACTAGAAAAAAGAAAAAAAAAATACTTAATAAGTTTGAGAACTAGAGAAGGCAGCTTAGATCTGGGCTTGGGATGAAATGACTGCTGAATAGCAGGTGAGAAATCAGATAAACCAACATAGGTCAACTGACAAAGCATTTGAGTGGGATCAGAACCTGGGTCTTAAAATAAATCATGCAGAAGGACATAGACTTTTAAAAATAAAAAAGATACCTGCTATGGATCCTGTGGGAAGGACACGTAGCTTCTATGCATAACAACATTCGGTGGAAATTATGTGAATCAATTTTGTGTGCATCTTTTTAACCTAGCTGCAAAGCTAGGTTAGAGCAAAGGCATTCTGTTTATTTTTAGTATGTTCTGTCAAGGACTGAACCAGATAATTCAATAGAGAACAGCTCATTAATTAACCAAGATAATCACATAAAGTTATATTTCATGTTAGTAAATTTTCCTGATAATTGAAGCTTTTCTTAGAGATTTACAGCTTTCTAATATATTTAGCCACTTTTGTTGGAAATCAGGCTAAAATGTATTATATACTTCCCTTTATTGTCACACAAGGTCCAGACAATACTCATCATTCACAGCGGGATAGATTAACAAATTATTTTCTTTCTTTTGTGAAAATTGCGTGCATTAATGTTCTCTTTGTGGTTAAGCTACTTATTTTTTTATATTGAAATAATATAATTTAAAAAATCTTACTTCCTTGCATGGGGATAGCAACAAAGTGATTTATTCTAAAAAAGAGGCAGAGGGTTACTGAGTGGAATGATTCAGATGTTCATTTAACAACTATTTAGTGATCACTTACTCTATCAGGTACTATTCCAAGAGCTGTGGATTCAACAGTGAACAATATAAACTTCTGGACGCCATGAAGCTTGCAAAAGGCAGATAGCCAATCCAATGTTAAATTCATATGCCAGATAGAGCCAAGGCTACAAAGAAAAGGGGATGGGGGAGAGATAGGGTGGTCAGGGAAGGTGACATTTAAACAGAGACCTGAGTAAAATGAGGGAGAAAACCATGTAAATATCTGAGAGAGGAAAACTCCAGACAGAAGGAGTGTTGACTGGGAAAAAATTCTCCATGATGTTTCCACATGTCTTGCAACAACTTTGAAACTACTTCCAAGGATATCTGTAGAGCAGCCTTGGAAGCTAGAGATAGTGGCTCCCTCGTGGGCAAAGGGCAGATTTGTTTCCTGACCAGGGTAACAAAGATCATCTTTTCCTACAGGGCAAAGGTTGAGCAGGTTTTCTAGTAGCCACTTTAAAAGACTGGGGTTTTCCAAACTCAAAATTCCAAAGCTGGGACATAGACTGTCATGTATACACCATTCACTCAGGCCTGCCCTTGCAACACCCCCATGGGACTTGGGGGACAAGGGGAACTGGTGCAAGCAAGAAGTTCAGACCATCTGCTGTCCCAGGAATAATAAAACGTCTAGATCCTTTTGCACTTGCTGTGGGGGAACAAAAAGTACTTCCACAAGGAGTGAAGGATAAGCTAGGTGAAATTCTGGGAATGAGCAAATAAGAACTGAGGATTTGTCAATATGGGGATCTTATTGCAAAAGAAGAACAATTTCTAAGGGCAAAATTCTGACTGGAGTGGGTTATAGAGAAAATGAAAGAAGACAAAGTAGAGAAAGTGAGTATAGAAAACTCCTTCAAGAACTTTTGCTATAACCCAGAGTAGAGAAAATGGAAGTAATATGGGAATCAGAAAAGGTATTTTGGTTTTTATGTTTTGTTTTGTTCTGTTTTTAATGTAAGAGATAGTAGGATATGTGTGTATGTTGGAAAATAATCTTGTAGACAGTGAAAAATTAATGACACGAGAGAAGTAGCATCATTGCAGGAGAAAAATTCTCAAGTCGCTAAAAAGAAATGGACCTCACCATGCCAGTAGCAGTGTTGGCCTCACATCAGAGTGTGGGCAGTTGATTTTCTGTAACAGGATAGAAGATATCCTGTAAATGGCACAGGCACAAGTAACATGCTACATTTGGTGATGAGAGGGTACAGAAGTTTCCTTCTGATTGTTTCTATTTTCTCAGTGAGCCAAGTCATAATCAAGGCATCAGCACACAGTAAGGAGGGTGAGTGACTGGGCACCCGGCGGACTGAGGAGCAGGAGCGAGATGACGGAGGGAAACAGTCACATCCAGGAAGGGGAGAGAGGGCACTGACTGGGAAAAGTAGTAGTGCTGCTACTACCAAGTATTAAATCCATGTTTCCTCGTCACTGGTCTACAGGATACTAAAAGATGTTAAAAGGTCATTTCATTGGCGGAAAAAGATTATTCCATGGTCAATTAAGTTGGGATATGTTGGTATAAGAAACCAAGCAAATTTCTTCAAGCATTGTGACATTATTTTGGCTAATTTTGTCATTATCCTCTGTATGCTTTCTCTTAGAGATTAGAAATGAACACACACACACACACCCCTTGTCTAAAAAATGAGAACACCCTCCATTCTGAAGCACAACAAGACAAGGTTAATTGGGAAGACTCTTTCTCCTCATCCGGGCTTGGAGTGAGTGAGAGTAACCCCAAGAAACGGTTAGTGGCCATCACTTTAGAAAAGAAAGAAGAGATGCTTGTGGAAGGAAAGAAAGTATTGTACGGTGCGACATGATTTCAGGGACGCAGCCCAACAACAGGTCCCAAAGATCTCTGCAAATGGAAAACTAAAGTTGGCATTTACTCCTTCTACATCTTGAACTCAGCACTGCAGAGTTCTCCCTTTTTCCCTTCCTTTTTCCTGACTCCCGTAATGCTGTTTAACACAAGGATTGCAAATTCAAATGCCTTCAAAGGCCAGGCATGTAATTTAAACAAGGAAAGCTCAGCCTGGTATTAGAGCAGTGAGGACAATGAAACTGGAGAAGCATTAAACTCAAATCATTTAAGAGCATGGTAATTGGACCTGCAAGCTGACGATTTAAGACCTCTGCTTTAATGCCTGCCCACCTCCTTTTGCAAAGTTGGATGTGTGGGTTCCTAAGGAGTCATCCTAGCTGCCCACCTTTCCAGTCTGCTGTTTTCAATGTGCTACCTTATTTTATATGTGTCCAGAAGAAGACAGTTATCTTTTTTTCCAAAGACAGTATAGAGGTTTCATGAAAACTTTTTAATACTATTCCCAAGTTCACAATTATGTTCTAAATGCTTGTATTGCCAAATATCTGATTTCTGAATAAAGGATTGGGGGGAGCAGGTTGCAAGCAATTGTATACTTCAAGCCATTCATTAAATATATGATTAGCTAATATATATAATAGTTCTTATATAATATATGCAAATACAGTATGACATACATATATGTATGTGTTTAATATTCATATAACTATATATAATGTATAACAGAGTATACAGCCTTATATATATGGCTAACTGGTATTAGAGAAAATCCTTTGTGTTGTTACTTTAGGAAAGTAAAAAGGAAGCAAGACAGAAGAAAAGAGGGCAAAGGAAATCAAGGAAAAGCTGTTTTGAAGGGGATGAGGACATTTCCTTAATAAAAATTTCTAGTACATTCACATAATTGCAACCACATTTTACCCCCATTTGATTAAACACGTGAAAAAAAAAATCATCCAAAAACACAGGTCACAAACTAGACGAGTATGAGCCGAATCCTGTTTGTAAGATTTGGCTTGTATTTTAAATTTTTATTTTATGTATTTTTAATTGAAGTATACTTGATTTACAATGCTGTGTTAGTTTCAGGTGAATAGCAATGTGATTCATTTATATATATATATATATATAATATATTCAGTTATATATATTATATATGTATATTATATATTCTTTTTCAGATTCTTTTCCCTTATAGGTTTTTACAAAATATTGAGTATAGTTCCCTGGCCTATATTCTTTTTTATTGTTAAGTAATTTTTTTTGGAATATAGTTGCTTTACAATGTTGTGTTAGTTTCTACTGTACAGCAAAATGAATCAGCTATAAGTATACATACATCCTCTCTTTTTGGATTTCCTTCCCATTTAGGTCACCATAGCGCATTAAGTAGAGTTCCCTGTGCTACACAGTATGTTCTCATTAGCTATCTATTTCATACATAGTATCAATAGTGTATATGTGTCAATCCCAGTCTCCCAATTCCTCCCACCCTCCCTTTCCACCTTGGTATCCATAAATTTGTTCTCTATGTCTGTGTCTCTACTTCTGCTTTACAAATAAGATGATCTATGACATTTTCCTAGATTCCACGTATGTGTGTTAATGTACAATATTTGCTTTTCTCTTTCTGACTTACTTCACTCTGTATGACACTCTCTAGGTCTATCCAAGTCTCTACAAATGATCCAGTTTCATCCCTTTTTGTGGCTTAGTAATATTCCATTGTACATTGTATATACGCACCATATCTTCTTTATCAATTCCTCTGCTGATGGACATTTAGGTTCCTTCCAAGTCCTGGTTATTGTAAATAGTGCTGCTATGAATGTTGGGATGCATGTGTCTTTCTGAATTACAGTTTTCTCAGGGTATATGCCCAGTAGTGTGATTGCAGGGTCGTATGGTAGTTCTATTTTTAGTTTTTTAAGGAACCTCCATATTGTTTTCCGTAGTAGCTGTATTAACTTACATTCCCATCAACAGTTCAGGAGGGCTCCCTTATCTGAACACCCTCTCCAGCATTTATTGTTTGTAGATTTTTTGATGATGGCCATTCTAAATGGTGTGAGGTGATACCTCACTGTAGTTTTGATTTGCATTTCTCTAATAATTAGTGATGTTGAGAATCTTTTCATGTGTTTGTTGGCCATCTGTATATCTTCTTTGGTGAAATGTCTATTTAGGCCTTCTGCTCATTTTTTGATTGGGTTTTTTTTTTTTTTGATATTGAGCTGCATGAGCTGCTTGTATATTTTGGAGATTAATCCTTTGTCAGTTTTGCTTTGTTTGAAAATATTTTCTCCCATTCTGAGGGTTGTCTTTTCATCTTGTTTATGGTTTCCTTTGCTGTGCAAAAGCTTTTAAGTTTAATTAGGTCCCATTTGTTTATTTTTGTTTTTATTTTCATTACTCTAGGAGGTGGGTCAAAAAACACCTTGCTGTGATTTATGTCAAAGAGTTTCTGCCTAGGTTTTCCTCCAAGTGTTTTATAGTGTCTGGCCTTACATTTAGGTATTTAATCCATTTTGAGTTTCTTTTTATATATGCTATTAGGGAGTGTTCTAATTTTGTTCTTTTACAATGTAGCTGTCCAGTTTTCCCAGCACCACTTATTGAAGAAGCTGTCTTTTCTCCATTGTATATTCTTGCCTCCTTTATCAAAAATAAGGTGACCACAGGTGTGTGGGTTTACCTCTGGGTTTTCTATCCTGTTCTATGGATCTATATTTCTGTTTCTGTGCCAGTACAATACTGTTTTGATGACTGTGGCTTTGTAATATAGTCTGAAGTCAGGGAGCCTGATTCCTCCATTTCCACTTTTCTTTCTCAAGATTGCTTTGGCTATTCAGGATCTTTTGTGTTGCCATACAAATTGTAAGTTTTTTTCTTCTAGTTCTCTTGAAAATGCCACTGGTAATTTGATAGGGACTGCACTGAATCTGTAGATTGCTTTGGGCAGTATAGTCATTTTCACAATATTGAATCTTCCAATCCAAGAGCATAGTATATCTCTCTAGATCACCCAGCAAGGATCTCATTCAGATTCAATGGAGAAATTAAAATCTTTACAGACAAGCAAAAGGTAAGAGAATTCAGCACCACCAAACCAGATTTACAACAAATGCTAAAGGAACTTCTCTCTGTGGGAAACACAAGAGAAGCAAAAGACCTACAAGAACAAACCCAAAACAATTAAGAAAATGGTAAAAGGAACATATAAATCAATAATTACCTTAAATGTAAATGGATTAAATGCTCCAACCAAAAGACACAGACTAGCTGAATGGATACAAAAACAGGACCTGTATATATGCTGTCTACAAGAGACCCACTTCAGACCTAGGGACACATACAGGCTGAACGTGAGGGGATGTAAAAAGATATTTCATGTAAAGGGGAATCAAAAGAAAGCTGGAATAGCAATACTCATATCAGACAAGATAGACTTTAAAATAAAGACTATTACAAGAGACAAGGAAGGACACTACATAATGATCAAGGGATCAATCAAGGAAGAAGATATAACAATTGTAAATATATATGCACCAAACATAGGAGCACCTCAATACACATGGCAAATGCTAATAGCCATGAAAGGGGAAATCACAGTAACACAGTAATAGTGGAGGACCTTAACACCCCACTTACAACAATGGACAGATCATCCAGACAGAAAATAAATAAGGAAACACAAGCTTTAAATGACACAATAGACCAAATAGACTTAACTGATATTTATAGGACATTCCACTGAAAAGCAGCAAATTACACTTTCTTCTCAAGTGCACATGGAACATTCTCCAGGACAGATCAGATCTTGGTAAATTTAAGAAAATCAAGCCTTGGTAAATTTAAGAAAACTGAAATTGTATCAAGCATCTTTTCAGACCACAACACTATAAGACTAGATATCAATTACAGGAAAAAAAATGTAAATAATACAAACACATAGAGGCTAAACATTATGTTACTAAATAACCAAGAGATCACTGTAGAAATCAAAGAGGAAATCAAAAAATACCTAGAGGCAAATGACAATGAAAACACAATGACCCAAAAACCTGTGGGATGCAGCAAAAGATGTTCAAAGAGTGAACTTTATAGCAATACAATCCTACCTCAAGAAACAAGAAAAATCTCAAATAAACAATCTAACCTTACACCTAAAGCAACTAGAGAAAGAAGAACAAGCAAAACCCAAAGTTAGTAGAAGGAAAGAAATCATAAAGATCAGAGCAGAAATAAGTGAAAAAGAAATGGAGGAAACAATAGCAAAAATCGATAAAAACTAAAAGCTGGTTCTTTGAGAATATAAACAAAATTGATAAACCATTAGCCAGACTCATCAGGAAAAAAGGGAGAAGACTCAAATCAATAAAATTAGAAATGAAAAAGGAGAAGTTACAACTGACATGGCAGAAATACAGAGCACCGTAAGAGACTACTACAAGCAATTATGCCAATAAAATGGACAAGCTGGAAGAAATGGACAAATTCTTAGCAATGTATAACCTTCCAAGACTGAACCAGGAAGAAATAGAAAATATGAACAGACCAGTCACAAACACTGAAATTGTAACTATGATTAAAAATCTTCCAACAAACAAAAGTCCAGGACCAGATGGTTTCACAGGCGAATTTTATCAAACATTCAGAGAAGAGCTAACACCTATCGTTCTCAAACTCATCCAAAAAATTGCAGAGGGTGGAACACTCCCAAACTCATTCCACAAGGCCACCATCACCCTGATACCAAAACCAGAAAAAAAAAACTCACAAAGAAAGAAAATTACAGGCTTATATCACTGATGAACATAGATGCAAAACTCCTCAACAAAATACTAGCAAACTGAATCCAAAAACACATTAAAAGGATCATACACCATGATGATCAAGTGGGATTTATCCCAGGGATGCAAGGATTCTTCAGTATACACAAATCAATCAATGTGATAAACCATATTAACAAACTGAAGAATAAAAACATATGATCATCTCAACAGATGCAGAAAAAGCTTTCAACAAAATTCGACACCCATTTATGAGAGAAACTCTCCAGAAAGCAGGTATAGAGGGAAACTATCTCAACATAATAAAGTCCTTATATGACAAACCCAAAGCAAACATTATTCTCAATGGTGAAATACTGAAAGCATATCCTCTAAGATCAGGAATAATACAAAGGTGTCCACTCTCGCCACTATTACTCAACATAGTTTTGGAAGTCCTAGCCATGGCAATCAGAGAAGAAAAAGAAATAAAAGGAATCCAAATTGCAAAAGAAGAAGTAAAACTGTCACTGTTTGCAGGTGACATGATACTATACATAGAAAATCCTAAAGATGCCACAGAAAACTATTAGAGCTAATCAATGAATTTAGTAAAGTTGCAGGATACAAAATTAATGCACAGAAATCTCTTGCATTCCTATACACTAACAACAAAAGATCAGAAAGAGAAATTAAGGAAACACTCCCACTTACCATTGCAACAAAAAAATAAAATACCTAGGAATAAACCTACCCAAGGGGGCAAAAGACCTGTATGCAGAAAACTGTGAGATACTGATGAAAGAAGTCAATGATGACACAAACAGATGGAGAGATATATCCCTGACCTATATTCTTTGAAAGATGTTTGATTTAGTAAACTCTATTTTTAAATTGGGGTATTTGACATGGACTTTCATATCTTCTTTGCTCTCTTCTGATAGAACACGAGCCCTACAGCTCACTTCAGTCACCATCAGTACCCATTCACATCACCACATCCATTTATGTCGTCTAAGTAGTCCTTTTAGGCATTTGAGTTCACAGACTTTCTCTTTACATCCAATATCACATGCAGGGATCTATCAGATTTTAATGACACTCATTTGCTGGATGAAGTCCAGAGAGTGGTGCAGAGGTGGAGAAGCCTAGAGGCTTGGAGGTAGGTCTCCAGGGAACTGAAGAAACAGAAAGGACTTGCCATTGCCCTTTTTAAATAAGGCATGAAAAATTAAAACCAACAAATATAAACGCAAAATATTCAGGCATTAGAAGATGCTGTCTCCTGTCCCGAGGGCAAGGGATCATTTATAAGTGAAAAAGAAATCAATGGAAGAATCAGTGTTGCTGTAGATCTGGGTCATGTGGCCAAACAAGGAGCTTCCAAGGAATTCTCAAGCTTAGAGGTGTTCAGAGTTGAATAAATTAAACCACCTTCTAATAATCAGATTCCAGTGTCTTTCCTGTGAGTGCTATGCTATGTGGCTTCCTCACAATTCCAAAGAATCCCTGGCTAGAAGAGCCAAGACACCTGTCATTGAGTCCTAGTAGAGGATCAAGTTTTCTTGAAGAATGAGTTGTAGCTTTTAGTCTGAAATTCTTCTGTGTAATTGTAATACAGGCAAACATATGGTAGGAGAAAAGTTAGAAGGTCAGGGACATTTCATTTTTTTCCAATACTATTTCATGAAAGAATGAAATAATGCCATTTGCAGCAACATGGATGGACGTGGAGATTGTCATACTGAGTGAAGTAAGTCAGAGAAAGAGAAATATTGTATATTGCTTACATGAGGAATCTAAAAAGCAATGATACAAATGAACTTATTTACAAAACAGAAACAGACTCACAGACTTAGGGAATGAACTTATAGTTACCAAGGGGAAGCGTGGGGGGAAGGGATAGTTAGGGAGTGTGGGAAAGACATGTACACACCGTTATATTTAAAATGGATAACCAACAAGGATCTACTGTATAACACAGGGAACTCTGCTCAATATTATGTAACAACCTAAATGGGAGAAGAATTTGGAAAAGAATAGATACATGTATAGGTATAACTGAATCACTTTGCTGTACACCTGAAACTATCACAACATTAGTTAATCATATAGTTAATCAACTATACTCCAATACAAAATAAGAAGTAAAAAAAAAATCTACCTTAAACATGTTATACAAGTCAAAGCAAATTAGAAACTGACAAAGACTTTCTGTAAGACCTTTTAAATAATACCTTAACTTATTCCCACTTCCAATCATTTTACATTTAAATTATTTAGAAATGTTAAAATTATAAGAGGCTTAAATACCTAGTTATGTTTCAAGGCGAAGGTGGGGGTAAATAGAAAAAGAAGCGAATATCCATGGGAAATAATAATTCATTTCTGTATGGGTCACTTTTAGGCTTAAGAAATTTAAGGGTAGTCTCCTTACATACGTTTTGAAAGTTCCCAGGCACACGTATTTCAGGAAATCCAAACTACTGTAATCCTGATTTGAGTGGTCACCCTTTCTTGAAGCAATACCAGGTGGGAGGGAATTGTGAATCACTTCAGGCTTTCCCTTCTCTCTAGGCTTCCCCACTGCCATGCATAAAGCCCCATCCCTAAGCAGGTTTCCAGAAGCACATCCCATGCTGACAGATATCTTTGGTGCTTTATTAATCAGAGCTCTTCAGAGAAACAGAATCAATAGATTATACATGTACACAAATAAAACAAGGAACTAGTTCATGTGTTTAGGGAGGCTGAGAAGTACCAAAATCTGCAAGCAGCAGGTTGGAGAATCTAGAGAGCTGGTGGTACAGTTCTTGTCCAAAAGTCAGCAGGCTCAAGAACAAAAGAAGACCTGATGTTTCAGTTTGAGTCTGAAGACAGGGAAAGACCAGTGTTCCAGCTTAAGCAAACAGGCAGGAGTTCTCTCCTAGTTGTGGGAGGGTCAGCTTTTTTTATTCTACTCAGTCCTTTGACTGGTTGAACGATGGCCATCCACATCAGAGAGTGCGATCTGTTTTACTCAGTCTACTGACTCAAATGCTAATGTCATCCAAAACCACCCCCACAGACCGAAATATCTGGGCACCCTGTGGCCCAGACACATTGACACATAAAATTAACCATCGCAGGTACCATCAACTTTGATTCATTTCATGACTAGTTCCAAGGTTTCAAGTGTAGCCAGGAAGCAGGAAAACAAGTCAAACATTTACCTGTCTGACTCCAGTTAGATCATAAGGGTGAGAGAAAAACTCTTCCCACCAACTTCCATTAAAACTATGCATGTGTACTGCTATAAATAAATACCAAGAGAGTATTCATACCAGATATACACTGAATAAACATAAATATGAACTCTGATAAAAGCTATGAATCATAGGGCTATAGGGTTCCAGACCTGAAAGAGGCCTCAGAATTAACTGTATGAATACAATCATTCTTCACATAACTATAAAAAACACCAGAGACACATGGTACATAGACAGGAATACAGAAACACACAAGCATGAATAAGGGATAGAACACATCTAGATATTCAGTGCAGTGATGCACACACTTTTGCAGCAGCCTTCCTTTTACCCTGAAAAGTGTCAATTTTCATCTAGTTACAAATTCTGATTTTCTTTCACTTTTGCTTCTAAACTTATCAGGGTGATTTTATCTTGTGGTAAATCCAACCATATTCCATTCATAGTAGCTAGCCTCCTCTAAACCTCCTATATATGCATTCTTCCCATCCATTTGCAAATGTGCCTCAAAGGCCAAACTGAAGCTTAGCACCTATGGAGGATACCAATTCAATACTAGACAGCCACAGTGGCTAGGAAAGTCTGTGTACTGACCTAAAATTATTACTCTTCTCTGGGGTGTAGTAGATAACAGAGAAAATGCTACAAAGATAGGGTGTATACAACAACAAAAATCCTAAAGCAATTGATACCATAATTAACTGCAATAAATAATGCCTACATATATACACACGAAATAAAGTCATTGATGATCAGTACTGCATCAGTACTGCAACCCTTTGGAATAAGTTCAAATTGCATCCACCCTATTAATTGGAGGCTCTCTTCTATCTCCAAAATATCGGTCACCTCTTCCAAGTGTTCCCAGACCCTTACAAACCTTCCAAGAAATCTGTATTCTTTCAGTCAGTCCCAGCCTACTTCCACGTCTCTACAGCTGCTTCTGAAAACTTCCTTTCCCCCAGAATTGTTCTTTATCTTAAAATTCAAATGCTAAAATTGTTTGCAGGTTGTACTAGTTTAATTCAGTTAAACATATAAAAACAAAAGAACTCTTTAATTCTCAAATCATCATAAGCCCTGAAATAATGAATGTAATTGTGTTCTGGAGGCTCTATCTTACTGTGAAATCTAAAAATTTTCAGAAGAAGACATTAGTGGGAGTAAAGAGGTTGTGTCATTTTCCAAGGGTCACTATCCAGAGTTACTAACCTGTGAGCCTTAGGGACATCACGAATGTTATCCTAGGGCTAACTTCAGTGTCTCCCTGTAAAAAAAATCAAGTAAAATGAATCAGAAATCAGAAAGAAAAATTTGTCCATTCCATTGTTTGCTTGTTTTTAAGACCCTTT
The DNA here is from genome assembly GCF_964374135.1 of Grampus griseus. Classification (NCBI taxonomy): domain Eukaryota; kingdom Metazoa; phylum Chordata; class Mammalia; order Artiodactyla; family Delphinidae; genus Grampus; species Grampus griseus. The sequence goes on along the minus strand of NC_139001.1, from coordinate 82,567,393 downwards.
AGTTTAATAAATCAACCCTCAGCTTTCTGCTTTTGCTCCCTTGCTGTATATTAAGTCCCACATTAAAGTGCATTGGCTACAGTAACATAAGGATAAGGTCACTAGTAATTAGCTGCTTTGATAGAGCTCTAAGGTGGAGATGTTCCAATATTCTTTCCAATAACATAAAACGATTCTACCAGTTAAAAATTGCAGTCATTAAAAGGAATGAAAGAGGTCTCAGGAGACCTTCAAGATGGTGGAGGACTAAGACGTGGAGATCACCTTCCTCCCCAGAGATACATCAGAAATACATCTACATGTGGAACAACTCCTACAGAACACCTATTGAATGCTGGCAGAAGACCTCAGACTTCCCAAGAGGCAAGAAACTCCCCACATACCTGGGTAGGGCAAAAAAAAAAAGAAAACAGAGAGACAAAAGAATACGGATGGGACCTGCACCTCTGGGAGGGAGCTGTGAAGGAGGAAAGGTTTCCACACACTAGGAAGCCCCTTCCTGGGTGGAGATAGGGGGTGGCGGCGGGGGGAAGCTTCGGAGCCAAGGAGGAGAGTGCAGCCACCGGGGTGCAGAGGGCAAAGTGGAGAGATTCCCACACAGAGGATCGGTGCCAACCGGCCCTCACTAGCCTGAGAGGCTTGTCTGCTCAGCTGCCAGGGCAGATGGGGGCTGGAAGCTGAGGCTCGGGCTTTGGAGGTCAGATCCCAGGGAGAGGACTGGGGTTGGCTGTGTGAACACAGTCTGAAAGGGGCTAGTGTGCCACAGCTAGCCGGGAGGGAGTCCGGGAAAAAGTCTGGAACTGCCTAAGAGGCAAGAGATCATTGTTTTGAGGTGCGCAAAGAGAGGGGATTCAGAGCACTGCCTAAACGAGCTGCGGCTATCAGCACGGACACCAGAGACGGGCATGAGACACTAAGGCTGCTGCTGCAGCCACCAAGAAGCCTGTGTGCAAGCACGGATTACTATCCACACCCTGTGCAGCCTGCCATTGCGAGGGTCCCGAGATTCAGGGACAAATTCCTCATGAGAACACACAGTGCGCCTCAGGCTGGTGCAACATCACGCTGGACTCTGCCACTGCAGGCTTGCCCTGCATTCCGTACCCCTCCCTCCCCCCGGCCTGAGTGAGCCAGAGCCCCCTAATCAGCTGCTACTTCAACCCTGTCCTCTCTGTGTGAAGAACAGATGCCCCCAGACAACCTACATGCAGAGGCAGGGCCAAATCCAAAGCTGAACCAAAGGAACTGTATGAACAAAGAAGAGAAAGGGAAATTTCTCCAAGCAGCCTCAGGAGCAGTGGATTAAATCTCCACAAGCAACCTGATGTGGCCTGCGTCTCTGGAATACCTGAATAGACAACGGATCATCCCAAAACTGAGGTGGTGGACTTTGGGAGCAACTTGGGGTTTGCTTTCTGCATCTAATTTGTTTCTGCTTTTAAATTTATCTTAGTTTAGTATTTAGAGTTTATTATCACTGGTAGATTTGTTTAGTGATTTTGTTACTCTCTCCCTTTATTTTCTTTATATATATATATATTTTTTTCCTTTTTCCCTTTCTGTGAGTGTTACGTATATGCTTCTTTGTGTGATTTTGTCTGCATAGCTTCGCTTTTTACCATTTGTCCTAGGGTTCTCTCTATCTCTGTTTTTTATTACATTTCAATTTTTTTTAATTTTTAAATTTTTTGTTAAGAACTTTTATTTTATTTTACTCTTTCTTTCTTTCTTTCAATTTTTCTCCATTTTCTTCTGAGCCGTGTGGCTGACAGGGTCTTGGTGTTCTGGCCAGGTGTTATACCAGTGCCTTTGAGGGGGAGAGCCAAGTTCAGACACCAGGCGACCAGAGACCTCCCAGCTCCACAAAATATCAAACAGCGAACCTCTCCCAGATATCTCCATCTCAATGTTAAGATCAAGCTCCACTCAATGACCAGAAACCTACAGTACTGGACACCCTAAACCAAACAACTAGCAAGACAGGAACACAACCCCACCCATTAGCAGAGAGGCTGCCTAAAATCATAAGTTCACAGAAACCCCAAAACACACCAACAGACACAGATGTGCCCACCAGAAATACAAGATCCAGCCTCATCCAACAGAACACAGGCACTAGTCCCATCCACAAGGAAGCCTACACAACCCACTGAACCAACCTTAGTGACCTAGGGAAGACACCAGAAACAATGGGAACTACAAACCTGCAGGCTGCGAAAAGGAAACCCCAAACACAATAAATTAAGAAAAAATGAGAAGACAGAGAAACACACAGCAGATGAAGGAGCAAGGTAAAAACCCACCAGACCAAACAAATGAAGAGGAAATAGGCAGTCTACCTGAAAAAGAATTAAGAGTAATGACAGTGCAGATGATCCAAAGTCTTGGAAATAGAATGGAGAAAATACAAGAAACATTTAACAAGGACCTAGAAGAACTAAAGAGCAAACAAACAATGATGAACAAAACAATAAATGAAATTAAAAATTCTCTAGAAGGAATCAATAGCAGAATAACTGAGGCAGAAAAACGGATAAGTGACCTGGAAGATAAAATAGTGGAAATAACTACCGCAGAGCAGAATAAAGAATAAAGAATGAAAAGAATTGAGGACAGTCTCAGAGACCTCTGGGACAACATTAAATGCACCAATACTTCAATTATACAGGTCCCAGAAGAAGAAGAGAAAAAGAAAGGGACTGAGAAAATATTTGAAGAGATTATAGTTGAAAACTTCCCTAATATGGGCAAGGAAATATTCAGTCAAGTCCAGGAAGCACAGAGAGTCCCATTCAGGATAAATCCAAGGAGAAACATGCCAAGACACATATCAGTCAAACTATCAAAAACTAAATACAAAGAAAAAATATAAAAAGCAGCAAGGGAAAACACAACGAATAACATACAAGGGAATCCCCATAAGATTAACAGCTGATCTTTCAGCAGAAACTCTGCAAGCCAGAGGGAGTGTCAAGACATATTTAAAGTGATGAAAGGGATAAACCTACAACCAAGATTACTCTACACAGCAAGGATCTCATGCAGATTCGACAGATGAATTACAATCTTTACAGACAAGCAAAGGCTAAGAGAATTCAGCACCACCAAGCCAGCTTTACAACAAGTACTAAAGGAACCTCTCTAAGCAGGAAACACAAGAGAAAGAAAAGACATAAAATAACAACCCAAAACAATTAAGAAAATGGTAATAGGAACATACCTATATGTTCCAGACTATACTATCAATAACTACCTTAAATGTAAATGGATTAAATGCTATAACAAAAAGACATAGACTGACTGAATGGATACAAAAACAAGACCCGTATATATGCTGTCAACAGGAGACCCACTTCAGACCTAGGGACACATACAGACTGAAAGTGAGGAGATGGAAAAAGATATGCCATGCAAATGGAAATTAAAAGAAAGCTGGAGTAGCAATTCTCATATCAGACAAAATAGACTTTAAAATAAAGACAATTACAAGGGACAAAGAAGGACACTACATAATGATCAAGGGATCAATCCAAGAAGTAGATAAAACAATCGTAAATATTTATGCACTCAACATAGGAGCACCTCAATATATAAGGCAAATGTTAACAGCTATAAAAGGGGAAATCGACAGTAACACAATAATAGTAGGGGACTTTGACACCCCACTTTGACCAATGCACAGATCATCCAAACTGAAAATAAATAAGGAAACACAAGCTTTAAATGACACATTAAACAAGATGGACTTACTTGATATTTATAGGACATTCCATCCAAAGCAACAGAATACACTTCCTTACAAGTGCTCATGGAACATTCTTCAGCATAGATCAGATCTTGGGTTACAAATCAAGCATTGGTAAATTTAAGAAAATTGAAATCGTATCAAGTATATTTTCCGACCACAATGCTATGGACTAGATATCAATTAAGGAAAAAATCTGTAAAAAATACAAAAACTTAGAGGCTAAAAAATACACTACTAAATAACCAAGAGATCACTGAAGAAATCAAAGAGTAAATCAAAAAATACTTAGAAACAAATGACAATGAAGACATGATGACCCAAAACCTATGGGATGCAGCAAAAGCAGTTCTAAGAGGGAAGTTTATAGCAATACAGTGCTAGCTCAAGAAACAAGAAACATCTCAAATAAACAAACTAATCTTGCTCCTAAAGCAATTAGAGAAAGAAGAACAAAAAAAACCCAAAGTTAGCAGAAGGAAAGAAATCATAAAGATCAGAGCAGAAATAAATGAAAAATAAATGAAGGAAACAATAACAAAGGTCAATAAAACTAAAAGTTGGTTCTTTGAGAAGATATACAAAATTGATAAACCATTAACCAGACTCATCAAGAAAAAAAGGGAGAAGACTCAAATCAATAGAATTAGAAATGAAAAAGGAGAAGTTACAGCTGACACTGCAGAAATACAAAGGATCATGATAGATTACTACAGGCAAAAAAATGCCAATAAAACCAACAATCTGGAAGACATGGACAAGTTCTTAGAAAAGCACAGTGTTCTGAGATTGAACCACGAAAAATAGAAAATATTAACAGACCAATCACAAGCACTGAAATTGAGAGTGTGATTAAAAATCTTCCAAGAAACAAAAACTCAGGACCAGGTGGCTTCACAGGTGAATTCTATCAAACATTTAGAGAAGAGCTAACACCTATCTTTCTCAAACTCTTCCAAAATATAGCAGAGGGTGGAACACTCCCAAACTCATTCTATGAGGCCACTATCACCCTGAAACCAAAACCAGACAAAGATGTCACAAGGAAAAAAAAAAACTACAAAACAATATCACTGATGAACATATATGCAAAAATCCTCAACAAAATACGAGCAAACAAAATCCAACAGCACATTAAAACGATCATACACCATAATCAAGTGGGGTTTATCCCAGGAATGCAAGGATTCTTCAGTATACACAAATCAATCAATGTGATAAACCACATTAAAAAACTGTAGGAGAAAAACCATATGATCACCTAAATTGATGCAGAAAAAGCTTTCGACAAAATTCAGCACCCATTTATGATAAAAAAAACCCTCCAGAAAGTAGGCATAGAGGGTTACCTCAACATAATAAAGGCCATATATGACAAACCCACAGCCAACATCGTTCTCAATGGTGAAAAACTGAAACCATTTCCTCTAAGGTCGGGAAGAAGACAAGGTTATCCACTCTCACCACTATTATTCAACACAGTTTTGGAAGTTTTAGCAACAGCAATCAGAGAAGAAACAGAATAAATATGACTCCAAATCTTAAAAGAAGTGAAGCTGTCACTGTTTGAAGATGACATTATACTATACATAGAGAATCCTAAAGATGCTACCAGAAAACTACTAGAGCTAATTGATGAATTTGGTAAAGTAACAGGATAGAAAATTAATGCACAGAAATCTCTTGCATTCCTATACACTAATGATGAAAAATGTGAAAGAGAAATAAAGTTTACACTTCCATTTACCATTGCAACAAAAAGAATAAAATACCTAGGAATGAACCTACCTAAGGAGACAAAACACCTGTATGCAGAAAACTATAGAACACTGATGAAAGAAACTAAAGATGACACAAACAGATGGAGAGATATACCATGTTCTTGGATTGGAAGAATTAACATTGTGAAAATGACTATACTATCAAAGTAACCTACATATTCAGTGCAATCCCTAACAAGCTACCAGGGACATTTTTCACAGAACTAGAACAAAATATTTCACAATTTGTATGTAAACACAAAAGACCATGAAGAGCCAAAGTAATCTAGAGAAAGAAAAATGGAGCTGGGAGTATCAGGCTCCCGGACTTCAGACTATACTACAAAGTTACAGTAATCAAAACAGCATGGTACAATCACAAAAAAAGAAATATAGATCAATGGAACAGGAGAGAAAGCCCAGAGATAAAGCTATTCACGTATGGTCACTGTATTTTTGATAAAGGAGGCAAGAATATACAATGGAGAAAAGACAGCCCCTTCAGTAAGTGGTGCTCGTTAAACTGGATAGCTACAGGTAAAATAATGAAATTAGAACACTCCCTAACACCATAGACAAAAATAAACACAAAATGGATTAAAGACCTAAATGCAAGGGCAGACACTATAAAACTCTTAAAGGAAAACATATGCAGAACACTCTCTGACATAAATCACAGCAAGATCCTTTTTGACTCACCTCCTAGGGAAATGAAAATAAAAATAAACAAATGGGACCTAATGAAACTTAAAAGCTTTTGCACAGCAAAGGAAATAATAAATAAGACAAAAAGACAACCCTCAGATTTGGAGAAAATATTGGCAAATGAAGCAACTGACAAAGGATTAATCATCAAAATTTACAACCAGCTTATGCAGTTCAATATCAAAAAAACGAACAACACAATCCAAAAATGGGCTGAAGACCTAAACAGACATTTCTCCAAAGAAGATATACATATTGCCAACAAACACATGAAACGATGCTCAACATCACTGATGATTAGAGAATTGCAAATCAAAATTACAATGCCGTATCACCTCACAGCGGTCAGAATGGCCATCATCAAAAACTCTGCAAACAGGGCTTCCCTGGTGGCACAGTGATTGAGAGTCCGCCTGCCAATGCAGGGTACATGGGTTCATGCCCCGGTCTGGGAAGATCCCACATGCCGTGGAGCAGCTAGGCCTGTGAGCCATGGCCGCTGAGCCTGCGCGTCCGGAGCCTGTGCTCCACAATGGGAGGGGCCACAACAGTGAGAGGCCCACATACCACACACACACAAAAAAATCTACAAACAATAAATGCTGGAGAAGGTGTGGAGAAAAGGTAACCCTCTTGCACTGTCGGTGGGAATGTAAATTGATCCAACCACTAAGGAGAACAGTATGGAGGTTCCTTTAAAAAGTAAAAATAGAACTACCATATGACACAGCAATCCCACTACTGGGCATACACCCTGAGAAAACCATAATTCAAAGAGTCTTGTGCCACAATGTTCACTGTTGCTCTATTTAAAATAGCCAGGACATGGAAGCAACCTATGTGTCCATTGACAGATGAATGGATAAAGAAGACGTGGCACATATATACAATGGAATATTACTCAGCCATAAAAATAAATGAAATTGAGTTTTTTGTAGTGAGGTGGATGGGCCTAGAGTCTGTCATACAGAGTGATATAAGTCAGAAAGAGAAAAACAAATACCGTATGCTAACACATACATACGGAATCTAAAAAAAAACAAAAAAGAACCTAGGGGCAGGACAGGAATAAAGACGCAGATGTAGAAAATGGACTTAGAACATGGGGAGGGGGAAGGGTAAGTTGGGATGAAGAGAGAGAGTGGCAGGACATATATACACTACGAAATGTAAAATAGCTAGCTAGTGGGAAGCAGCCGCATAGCACAGGGAGATCAGTTTGGTGCTGTGTGACCACCTAGAGGGGTGGGATAGGGAGGATGTGAGGGAGATGCAAGAGGGAGGAGATATGGGGATATATGTATAGCTGATCCAGTTTGTTATAAAGCAGAATGTAACACACCATTGTAAACCAATTATATTGTAATAAAGATGTTAAAAAAAAAGAATGACAGAATGAATTAGGTCTATATGTTCTGTCATGGAAAGAAATCTATGGTATGATGTTTTCTAGAAAAGATTTAGAATCCTATAGATGATTCCATTTTTATGTTTCGTATGTTTATACGTGTTTATATATATCTAAATATGTGTGTATATGTTATGTGTATGTATACATATAGACATATATATAACATATGTGTATATATATGTGTGACTGGGGATATAGATATAGATATATAGACATTTGAACATAAATGAAAATGTAAATATTTAAGCAAACTCTATATAATGGTTTCCTCTTTTTTCTAGGGAGACTTTTATTTTAAATAATGGAACTATTTTTATTGTTTAAAAAGCTAATAATTTTAAAGTAAATTTAAAAATATTCTAGTTCTTTTGTGATAAAAATAGTATCCATTTTCAGTCAACAAATATGCACATAAATGACTTTCAAAACCAAGGGAATGGACAATGTCGCCTAGGAAAGAACTTAAGAAAGTGTGGCCTAAGAGCAGGCATGGGCAATTCAAGAATGAACTTAGGTTTTATGGGACTTATATAATTTGGGTGGCTCTCTTTAAGGAAAATTATGAAAATTTATAAATTCAAAATTAGATTTATTAGAATGAGAAATTACATATGTAAAAATGATGATAAATACCATCAACATCACAGAGTCCAGAACAATTGTATCATATTTACAAATATTAACTGCTTGACCCATTGTTAATTACTCATTTCCCCTATTTTTTGGCTGCACATTCTGATTGCCTTTTCATATTACAAATACTTTGTAATATTATTTTCCATTGGAAGAGTAGAAGAGTAATCTGGTCTTTCCTCTAGTATTTTTCTCCTTCCTTACCCACAGTCATTCAGTGCTGAGGCCACATTCATTGTCATGGTGCTACTTTGCCTTGCTCTCTCATGTCACAACAGCAGGTGAGTTGGCTAGGGGGATAACTGGCAATAAACTCATTAACTTGACATGACTATGGACCATACAAATGTAACCCACTCAATCCAGAGGAAATATATCTTCAACCCAAATAGCCTTTAACAAGATTCCAAAAATTCTCATGAATAATCCAACACCATGAACATGATGGCAAGCATGATGGGGGAATTGGAATGGAAAGAGACTGTTGCCTCTACCCCTGTGGTTATACTACTTTACTTCCGAAAATTTTGCAAAAACATATGACCCTGTGAGCCCTTTGCCCAGAGTTTTGGGAAGTGGCCATGCAATGGAGAGTTCTGAAGTTTATGTTTCATAGCATGGCAGCAAATCTGGCTCTGGGTCATTTAGAGGAACCTGCAAAGGAGACTGAAGAAGAGTCATCAGAAGTATAGTAGAAAAATCAAGATGGTGAGGTATCTTAGAAACCAAGGGGGGCTTCCCTGGTGGCACAGTGGTTAAGAATCCGCCTGCCAATGCAGGGGACACGGGTTTGAGCCCTGGTCTGGGAAGATCCCACATGCCGCGGAGCAGCTAAGCCCTTGTGTCACAACTACTGAGCCCGTGTGCCACAACTACTGAAGCCCGCATGCCTAGAGCCCTTGCTCTGCAACATGAGAAGACACTTCAGTCAGAAGCCCGCCCACCACAACAAAGAGTAGCCTCCAGTCGCTGCAACTAGGCAAAGCCTGCATGCAGCAATGAAGACCCAACACAGCTAAAAATAAATAAATAAATAAATTTACAAAAAAAGAAACCGAGAGAAGAGAGTTTTTCTGAAAGGGCATGAAAATTATATCAAATTTTGCTGATAGGTTGAATAATATGAAAAAGAGAAAAATAATCACTGGATTTGGTATCATAGAGGTCATTGTTGACTTTGAAAGAGCCATGTAAGTGGAATAGTAGGGGTAAAACAAGATTAGAGCTAGTTATGGAATGTACTGACAGTGAGAAAGTGAAAACAGAAATTTATTCAGCTACTTTTAAGACAAGATTGCCTTCCCATGTTTTGGAACACTTTATGTCAGCATGGGATTAACTTCTCTGTGTTCTCATTCACCATACAAAAATTATCTCTACATGTTTTACCCCTTTTATACTGAGAGTTCCTTATGATTCAGGACAAGAACTTTCTCACCTTCTATCTCCAATGCCTACTACATGGAAGAAAATGAGTAAATATTTGTTGAATAAATGAATGTCTTTCAGATATGGCTTATTCAACCTCTTGTTCTCTAGGAGTTTTTATGTCTTCCTAAGTTAAGAAAAATGTTCATTCTTCTGAAAGAGGAATACATAGGATCTCACATCTGTTTAGTTTTCTCCCAAGTTATATGAAAAGAGAGAGAGAAAAAAAAAGATTAAAATTTTCATTCTTATGAAATTCAACACAACTAACAGTTATTACACACTAACTACATTCTAGACCCTAAGGACTCAAAATGAAAAAGATATTGTCCAGACAGACAAAAAATGGAAAAAAGTTGAATATAATTTGAGAAGTAATAAGATAGATGCCCAGTGATCCCAGATGTGGCCATGAAAAGGACTCCCTGGGAGAGAGGTAGCCTGAGCCAAAGTTTTAAGAGGGCAGGAATTATCCAGGTGAAGTAGAAATTTCATTCCAGGGAAATCGTACATGTGTCAGAAATGCAAAAAAAAAAAAAAAAAAATTGGTAGCATAAGAGGCAAGAAATAGAATAAATGTGAAAAAGTTTCAGGGGCCAGATTGTGAACTAGATTGTAAGGGATGCAAAAAACTTGGGCATTAGCCTTCAGATGACAGGAAAACAGTGAAGAAGTTAAGTCAGAATTATATGGGAAGCAGAAGTTTGGCTTTCAAGTGCCTCTTGAAAATTAAAATATGGCTACTCATTCATGAGGGACCTTGCCTCCTATATGCTGTTCCCAAGGAACTAAAAGATTCTTTTATTCCTGTTTAGGACTTCTCCTGTCCAGGTAACCCCTGCTATGCACTGCCCCAAAGTCTTGAAAAGTTCTGGAAGTAAATCTCACCACAGCGGCAGTACAGTCACAGTGTGTCTGCTGACTACTTAAGAGTGAAAACAAAGAGCAGTCATGTGCTGGCCACACATTCCAATGGGGATTCTACCATCCGTTTTTGTGTTCTCACAGCCATTCAGACTTCCAGTTCATACCAGCAGAACTTTGAATAGTTACAACAGAGAGAAAGTTTATGGATAGGCATCAAGCTTTACCAAGGGCTGAACATACCCACACAGAAGAAGCAAAGTTAAAGCAACATTATAATAATATTCAGGGTAATAATAACTTGCCAAGGCAACAAGTGGAGTTGGTGGTAGTAGAACCAGTGGTGCGAACAAGGCCCAGAGACTGACTCTGTCAAAGTCATACATGATGGATGTTGGGGAGTCCAACAAGTGTTTTTTCCTATGGGGACAAACCTGCTTTCAGTGGTCTCTGTGTTACTAATTTATTCAATCCTTCTCTTAGTGCTGTAAGAAAGGTATCTCATTATTATCCACTGTTATGGGTTAAAATGTGTTCCCCAAAACATATATTGAACTCCCATACTCTGCACCCTCATTCTCTGAATGTGACCTTATTTGAAAATAGGGACACTGCAAATGTAATCAAGTTAAGATGAAATCATTAGGGTGGGCTTTAATCCAGCATGACTCGTGTCCTTAAAAGAAGAGAGAAATTTGGACATGGGGAGACTGTCATGCTAAGACAGAGCCAGAGACTGGAGCAATGCATCTACAAGCCAAGAAACACCAAGGATTGCTGGCCCTCACCAGAGCTGGGAGAGAGGACTGAGATTATCCCTCAGAGCCCCCAAGAAGGAACCCACCCTGTTGACATCTTGATTTGGGACTTCTGTCCTCCAAAACTGTGCAAAAGAAATTTCTATTGTTTTAAACCACACAGTTCATGGTACTGTTATGTCTATCCTAAGAAATCAGTACATTCTCTTTAAGAGATAAGGAGATGATATCTAGAGAAGCAAGTACCTTGCTTAGAGTCACAGATAATGAAACAGACAGTTTTTGAATCCAACTCTACCTGACTCCAAACTGTCTCCTGGCCCACAATGTTGTCTTCTCATGGGGTGATGCTTGCACGACAAGACATTTGGGTTCCTAGGACTCTCTTTTAAATACATGTGTATTTTGTCTTGCTCTGTTTACCACCTACAATATCTATGATGGTACTGGGGGAAGATTCCTTGGTACAGTAATTTTGAATACAATGGAAAAGAATGTTAAGAATATTCTCATATTCTTCATTTAAGAATCAATATTAAGACGATACATAGTCTTAATACTTTCTTATTAATGATTATTAATAATAATATCCTCTTACTCTTAAAGAGAAAAATCTTTAGTTTTGAATACATTTAGCTTAGCATAAGCGCACACAGCTATGAACATCATGCAATGGTATGGTATCAACTTCCAGAGAGCAGTGCCTGAAAATAACCCTTAGCCAGTATGTTCTGGTCCAGAATGTGAACAAACTCCTTTTTCACTCATTGTCCAAATTCTGTTCATCCTCTTCAGTGGATCCCCCACAGTTCTCTGTTCTAGTTGGCTTTTATCTGTCTAAGGGCATAAACCAGACTTGGGAACAGAGCTCCTTGAAGCTTTGTCTTGAATTGTTCCATCCTGATATTCCCCCCTCCGATGTGGTTTGCAAAATGCTGGATTCCTGCCTGAGTCAGAAACGGCTTTTCTCCATATGTCATCAGACTGTTGTGTTTATCTGCGTTCTTACAGCTCCTCAGTCTCTGCTCTTCCTTTGGGAGGGACAGGGATAGGGCTTGTTGAACTCCATTGCTGAAAAGAGAGCCTCCTTTGTAAGAATCTGAAATGAATCAGGTCTTCCCTGTCCAGCACCAGAAGACTTTTGGTCACACCATTAAACCTCCCCCTGAAAACAATAGCTCATGGTGTGTTTGTTTAATCACTGAATGTTCACTGGAATTTATGCTATGAGGATTCACCTCTGATCATAGTTTCTAATAGTGCTCAATATGATTACACAGCACAGTAAAAACTGAACATTCAGATCCCTCCTTACTGAAGGTTCAGATACGTATTTAGAATTCTAACATTGAGGGGTGGTGTTAAACACTTTGTTTATTCTCACAGTTGTTTTATCTCTAACTGTTAGGAAAAGAGGATAGAATGGCAGATGGGCTACTAAACCCATAATAATGCTGTTTGAAATTCTTGTTGTTTCTATTTCACACAAATTGGAATTTAATGAAAACATTTAAACATAAAATATGCACGAATAGATGAACCTTGAAAAAAACTTTTTTCATGAGTAAAATGGAAAACAGAATCCAAAAAAGTGAGAGTCTCAAGACTTTGGGTAGAAACTGAGAGCACAAAACCCTACGTAATTAAGCTATATATTAACCATGGCTCCCCACTACTGCCAACAGTCCTCAATAGTTCCTTCTATTGAGTGAAATGTTCTTCTAGATTTTTGAAATCATGGATCTCAGAAAGCCAGAGATTTTAAGATGCCGAACATATATGCAATTATGCATTCTTTCTGAAAATAAAACTCTGTAAATGTGTGCATGTATACGTGTGTGCACATGAGTGTATGTGAGTATATATACGTGATGCTCACTGTGAAGTTGCCGACTCTCGTTCTTTCAGAATGAGGTATTTCCATTTATTGTCTCAATTTCAATCTGCCTGGGGCCTAAAATAAAGACAGTTACAATTGATTTCAGTTGGATATTTAGAAACTCATTCAGATTCTTTCTGAGTCAATTAGATGATTGCAAGTTGTCAGCTCAGTAAATTTCCTGCTGGGAACTAGATTGCAAAGAGAAAAAAACACACAAAAAACCAAATAAAGATATAATGCGTCCAGCAAGAATCAAGAGTCCTGGATAAGATCATAACTGAAACACCTGTTCTCATACTTTCTGGGGCACATTTTGAGTACAAAGATGAGGAAAATATATTCATACTATATCCATTGATTTCTTTGTCTTTCACACAGAAAGTGGGCATGGGTAGTAGCAGTGTTTACACCAAAGTAGTTGTTACTTCATGAGGCATGTCATGAGATCAATTACATCTGAAGCAAACAATGGTTTAGCTCCCTTTCTTGCTGTTGCTCCACTTTGAGGTGAGTAAAAGGTCCTATATAAAGTTTTGAAGATATCCAGAAGCACTGTCAAACATAAGGAATCATGCCATGTGCCATATTAGATAATCAAACAACAGGATGACCTCTAAACAGCTTCATAGGATTCTATCATCTTTCCAGCTGTAGGCCTCTCTGTGAGATAAATGCTGGCATGCCTCTTGTCCTTTTAAAAACTAGTAGTAAAAAAACTACACATGGGATGGTTTGAAAATCATTGATTCAAGAGTTACCAAGAGGGTTAAGTTTTTCAGTTAGGTTATTATTTCAAGTATACTTAGTTATCTAAAGCAGGGGTCAGCAAACTTCTCTGTAAAGGGCCAGAGACTTTTAGATTTTGCAGTCTCCATCTCAACTACTCAATTTTGCCATTGTATCGTGAAAGCAGCTATGGGCATGTAATGGATGCATGTGATTGTGTTCCAATAAAACTTTATTTATGAACACTGAAATTTGAATTTTATATTGTTTTCACATGTAATAAAATATTTTTCTTCTGATTTTTTAAAAAATGTAAAACCATTCTTAGCTCACAGTTCATACAAAAACAGGATTTGGCCATGTACTGATCTAAAGAAATAACTCTGATGTGGAACATATCTCACCCTATCAACATCAATACCTTATGCTGCCTAAAGCTCAATTCTAAATATCACAGGCCATGGCAATTAGAAAAAAACAACACTGCTTTGTGTGCCAGAAAGAATTAAAAATCCCTTCCACTTCTTTCCTCCAAATCACATAATTTATTGACTGTCTCTTTGTCTGTGATTGAAGGAGCTAAGGAAAGAAATTAACATCTTAATTATTTGACAAGGTCAAGTAGAGATATGTTCAGACTAATGAAATATTCTAATCAACTATAGGTTGTCCCATTTATGCATGAAGTCACTATAAGGGCTGCAGGGACGTGTGGAGGTCTCTTGAACATGAGAACAAACACTTCATCAGCCATAAACCTTCCATCTAGAAACCTGATTACTGATCGACCATTTTACTAACACACTTTATAAGAAGACTCAAATTAATAAGAAGGTGAAACCTAAAGAGAATACGTAGACTATATTCTATATAAATGCATAAATAAATAAATGTATGATTTATTTATAAATAATATAATATACAATACAAATAAATATATAAATAAAATCTGTTTCAAATTTGTTTCCAAACAAGTAGTTAGCAGAGGCTTCTGATATTCATGGAAGGGAAAATGTATTTTCATAACTGAATCTGATTTAAATGTAAAAACCTCACGGTGATTTAAAAAATCATGGGACAGGGCTTCCCTGGTGGCGCAGTGGTTGAGAGTCCACCTGCCGATGCACGGGACACGGGTTCGTGCCCCGGTCCGGGAAGATCCCACATACCGCGGAGCGGTTAGGCTCGTGAGCCATGGCCGCTGAGCCTGTGCGTCCGGAGCCTGTGCTCCGCAACAAAAAAATCATGGGACATGCCAGAAAAAGTATTTAAATATCGTTCAAATTAAAGAGATTTTGCTAGAAAACGTTAATGTGCAAAGTTGTCTCTGTTGTTAAGTAACAAATCCAAAATGTGACACATTTTTCCTTGTAAATGGGAGGAGGCAATAGTGTCTTCCCCATCCCTAGTTCTTTATGGAAAAAAAAAAGAGAGAGAAATTCTTTAATTACTACAAGTGAACGGGAGCAGACAGGGTCCATGTCATAGGAGGCTTCCCTATTTGAGGTGATGTTTTCGCTCGCTCTGTCCTGGGTGTGAAGTCGTTAGTTACATCCTGAGATGCTCTTGCCAGAAAGCTATTTAGTGTGTTACACAGGAAATCTTCTGGAGCTTTGTAATGCGAAAGCTGTTTTCACCTCAGATCCCAGCAAAGATGTTCTGAAGTAAGCAGAGGGTAAAATCTTCCTCTCACCACCTACATCACCACAGTCCATGAAATGCTGTTCATGGCACAGAATTCAGCAGGCAGACCATGACAGCGATTACAGTTAGAGAATTTAAAATAAACAGCAAGCCTAATCTGAGTTGTGAGAGAAAGGAGAACCTAAAGAATACCTTCTGAATAACTTCAGTAGATTTTAGGCATATCAATTAAGGCCCCAGCAGGGAAAAAAAAGGCACACTTTATCTGAATAATTAAGGAGAATTTAATAAAGGGACTTTTTATTATAGCATAGGAATTGCTTAGGAAAAGCCACAGAGAAGTGAAACATTTTAGGGTTTGCATCCACGCTTACAAATCCCAGGCCAGAAGAGGCAGGGAAAGAACCAGTAACTAGCACCTGGAGGGACACCTTTGTGGTATAAGCTGCATGCCAGGAGATGGAGACTTCAGGCCAACCCACAGCAACCTGACAGGGGAGGACGCTGGGGAATAAATACACCAGCCTCACATTCCTCCTTCTCTCCAATTTTCTGGGGCTCCCCACTGGTCAAACCTCACCAAAAGCTAATAGGCATTTGCTTTTGCTGTACTCCATTCAAGTCAGCCTCTGGGACAAGGGTAGTGTGAAGAGGGTGAAGGGAGCTGTGTCTGCCGGGGCAGATGAAAGACATCAGCACCTCCTGTATCTACATGGAATGAGGAATGATCCCTCAACTGCCAAATGCAAAGTTGTCTGGAAATTACATGACAGAAAAGAGGTCAAATATTTGAGATCTTTGGGTAAAAGTTGATAAACACATATTTTGAAATGCAAAGACACACCATTAGGGTCATAGACATCTCAGGCTTATAAAATGGAGATATATACAAATGAACAAAAAGTTCTTTCCAAACCATTAGAGGTGGTGTGTTTATAACTGCAATTCCCCATGTCCTCCAACTCAGACACACTGAAAGAACCAAATCAGAAGAGACAAATCACAAGGAGAAATCTAAAGGACAAAATTTGAGGGTCTGCAAAATTGATAGGAGAAATCCTTACAAAGGGAAGTAAACAATTAAGAAAAATTTTTAAGTAGTGCCACAAAAGCTGAAGGGAAAAAAATGTTTCAGCGTGAAGGAGTCCAAATTTTTGAAAGCAACGGAGAAAGAGAGAAGACAGAAGATTGAAGACCGTTTCCTTTGGAGAAATATAACTGGTGGAATTGGGGAGACAATACAAAACTCTCACTCTGCATTGTTATACTTAGCTATAATTTTCAGTGTCTTTTTCAAAAATCATGCATTATTTTCATAATCAAAACAAAAGACCAAACAACAACCAATAAGTACTAAGTTCTAAATAAATGCTATTCTCTTAGAATTTGTGGACAAGAGGGAGCACATGGCGAAGCTCCTGGCACAAAGAAGATCTTCTGTGTTTGGGAATTTATTGCATGAACAAATGTGGCCACAGGTGAAGTAAACAACTCTTCAGGAAGCTGAGTAGTAAAGGGGAAGACAACAGTAGGCTCTACATCAGGCTTAAATGACTACAAAGAAGTATAAAATTGTTTTTTAGATACAGACTTTGCTCATAATAGCCTACTTGTTCTGCATCATCTTACCAGCAGTCAGAGAGTTACTATTAGCCTCCTCAGTAACTTATGGCATGCTACGATACCAATGAAAGACAGAGGGAGGGAAGAAAGTCAGGCTCAAGAGGGACTGTCTGTAGGACTAGCCACTTTGGAAAATAATTTAGTGGTACAAGTAACAGAGCTAATATGACTCAAGCGTACTGCAGGCCTGTGTCAGTATCTGAGGGGGTTGGAACTAAAGGCAGGTTGAGGCACTGGAGGTTCTTAGCAAGATGCAGTGCTTAGAGTTAGGTAACAGAGCCGTGGTTCTGGGTGGTCTTTCCCAGTGAAAATATAGTATTAGTTGGCAACTGATTGTCATAGTAACATTCCACACAAAATGGTTTGCAGGTTTGGAGTAAGGTCTGGGCTTGTCGCTAGGGAAGGGCTACAGTCTAAATGGTGGAACAAAGAACAACGTCTTAGGTCAAATTATGACGAGGGGGCCTACTTATTCATTAAGCACAGTGCCTGTAGTCCATGACACTTACAGGGGCCCATGAATTTTTTTCAAATTTTAATTTCTCTTAAAATCAGAAGAAAAAGAAAGATAATAATAATAAGTATATAATAAAGAATCCAGCTTGGATCTCTACCCACTTGAAATGATTTATAAGGTAATAGTAAAATCTGGAACATGATTGATCCCACATCTCTGGTTTTCAAAAGTAAGAGCAGTTAATCCTTCAAGAACCCTGGGACAGAAAGTAAGGAGCTAACGGGAAAGTAACAATCTAGAAAGATTAAAGGAGAGGACAGTTGTCTTGCTGAAAGATTTACATGATTTTTTACCTTGCTCCCTGAACCTTTTCCCACCCATGAAAATACAAGAGGGAGTAAGCAAGGCAGTATTAGCCTTATCAACCATAAAACCTATCAACAAGAAGCCTCCAGTGTTCCCCATCTGTGGGGAAGAAAGCATTCTGACCTCTCTGAAAACATGCTAAGGAGAAACATAATCCTGCTCACTGGAATCACTTTTCAGCTCAGTGTACACTCAAAATGCATGAGGTTCCAAGTGGGAAATGAGGATGTGAAAGTCACTCAAGGTAAAGAAAGATCACTTTACAACAGATACCTGCACCAAAGGCTAGAATGGACACTTCATGACCATTTCTAGCTACTGGGTAACCTTTTGAATGAGAACCTACATATGCAAATTTAGACGGCAGAGTAGTCATCAGTGGAACCAAAGGACACTGTTTCCTTAATGAGACCCATGTCTCAAGGTATTGTAACGACATTGCCAAATATATCAACGTTCTGTTTGTGTATGCTTTTGTTAGGTGAATAAAACATAAAATCAAGAGGTAAAGTTATTTTTTGTACTCTCCCAAAAGTTTATACATAAATAAATCAAAGTTCTTTATTTTTTCTTCCAGTTTTGAGATATAATTGATATACAGTACTGTATAAGTTTAAGGTGTACAGCATAATGATTTGACTTACATACATCACGAAATAATTACCACAATAAGTTTAGTGAACATCTATCATTTCGTATAGATACAAAATAAAAGAAAAAAAATATTTTCCGTGTGATAAGGACCCTTAGGATTTAATTTTGGTGGGATCCAACCAAGAAACCAAGATATCTCTATCTGTATTTCTGAACTTTCAAAATTGTCTTTCCAACTGACAGCATCAGACAGCATAGAAATCCAGTTGAAATTCCCTTTGAATGGTTAGTGTTAGAAAAGTAAATACTGTGTGATCTCCAGACAGCAGAATAACAATCCAAGTTGTCAGGGTGGCAGCTGATCTGTCAATGAAGCTTTTACTCAATGAAAAGTCCCTCGTGTAATTAAACATTTTCTAGGGCAAAGCAGAGCCATGAGTCATCCTACTAGAAACAATATCAAAGAGGGTGGCAGAGAATGCCATTTACCAGGATCTTGTCACTCACAGTAAGCCTATATTTAGATAAGTTAAAGCTGAAATCTGAGCTGTGTTTGATGACAGATCCACGGACACAAATGGGCTACAGTTTGCTTGAAATGCAAAATGGATAACATCCTATCTACTCTGGGCAAAAAACAACTTAGCACCTACAATTCCAAATCATCAGATCTTAACCTTCAAACCTGTTTGCTGAAACTAGTCTAGTAACTTCAAACCAAATAACTTAGAGCTTGGGGAATCCTAAGATAAAACTGATCTAGGATGGCCTGTCTTTTGACACAACAAAGTTCTGGGGCTAGAAGCTAGAGGAGGAGAAAAGAATCTTACCAAGTCTTAAAAATTGTATGAGGATCATTAATCACTACTTAATGATAATTGCATGTAAAATATTTTGAAATTGTATTTAAAGGAAGTTAACTATAAATAACAGAATATATAATAGGATATTCTTTGAAGAAAGGAGCTAGAAATAAAAATTAAATTTGCACATTTGAACATACTTATTCTAATTAAACACAGAACACTTAACTGACATTAGCAATATCTATAGTATGAAAAAGACTACACTAAAAATTTTACAATTTGAAATGCTATTTAAGATTAAAAGCAGTCAAAAAGAAAATTAATACACTTGACTACAAATATATATATAAATATTTCATAAAACAATATGAAACAAAACTTTTAAATCTTTTTTGATTCACCTCCTAGAGTAATGGAAATAAAAACAAAAATAAACAAATAGGACCTAATGAAACTTAAAAGCTTTGGCAAAGCAAAGGAAACTACAAACAAGACAAAAAGACAACCCTCAGAATGGGAGAAAATATTTGCAAACAAATCAATGGACAAAGGATTAATCTCCAAAATATATAAACAGCTCATGCAGCTCAATATTAAAAAAACAAACAACCCAATCCAAAAACGGGCAGAAGACCCAAATGGACATTTCTCCAAAGAAGACATACAGATGGCCAAGAAGCACATGAAAAGCTGCTCAACATCACTAATTATTGGAGAAATGCAAATCAAAACTACAATGAGGGGCTTGCCTGGTGGTGCAGTGGTTGAGAGTCCGCCTGCCGATGCAGGGGACACGGGTTCGTGCCCCGGTCTGGGAAGATCCCACATGCCGCGGAGCGTCTAGGCCCGTGAGCCATGGCCGCTGAGCCTGTGCATCTGGAGCCTGTGCTCCGCAATGGGAGAGGCCCCAACGGTGAGAGGTCCGCGTACAGCAAAAAAAAAAAACAAAAAAAACAAAAAACCTACAATGAGGTATCAACTCACACCAGTTAGAATGGGTATCATCAGAAAATCTACAAACAAATGCTGGAGCGGGTGTGGAGAAAAGGGAACCCTCTTGCCCTGCTGGTGGGAATGTAAACTGATACAGCCACTATGGAGAACAGTATGGAGGTTCCTTCAAAAACTAAAAATAGAACTACCATATGACCCAGCAATCCCACTACTGGGCATATACCCAGAGAAAACCATAATTCAAAAAGACACATGCACCCCAATGTTCACGGCAGCACTATTTACAACAGCCAGGTCATGGAAGCAACCTAAATGCCCATCGACAGATGAATGGATAAAGAAGATGTGGTACATATATACAATGGAATATTACTCAGCCATAAAGAGGAATGAAATTGGGTCATCTGTAGAGATGTGGATGAATCTAGAGACTGTCATACAGAGTGAAGTAAGTCAGAAAGAGAAAAACAAATATCATTTATTAACGTATATATGTGGAACCTAGAAAAATGGTACAGATGAACCGGTTTGCAAGGCAGAAATTGAGACGCAGATGTAGAAAACAAATGTATGGGCACCAAGGGGGGAAAGCGGCAGGGGTGTGGTGGTGTGATGAATTGGGAGATTGGGATTGACATATATACACTAATATGTATAAAATGTATAACTAATAAGAACCTGCTGTATAAATAAATTAAATAAAATTCAATTTCAAATTAGAACATTTTTAACAAACATGGCAATGTTCTGTGTCAATTTATACATGCTTTTACTTAATCTAAATTACATATCAAAAAAGATAAACCATTTAAGCATAAATGGATGAATGACATTAATGTATATTTCACAAAAGAAAAATACAAATGGCTGGTAAACTTTTTATAAACAAATACAAATAAAAATGAGAATAAAAATGGCATCTTTTAAAATGTTAAATTATCAAATTTCTAAAAAAATAATAATATCCAATAATGCTTACAATAACACTGGTGGGAGTATAACTTGGAGGAACATTTCTAGAAACAATTTGATTACAGTTATCAGAAGGCTGAAAAAAATGTTTAAATAAAACAAATGGATCTTGGTAACTTGTTTGGAGGTTCCAGTAAGGGAACACAACTATTCATATATCCCTGAAGGAAGAATAGTCATCATTTCAACTTCCAGGGAAGTGTCATTAAGATTGATGAAGGAATAAAGAAATACTCAGCTCCTCAGATCAGCAGAATACTGGAAATAATTTAGGAGACGTAAGCTACAAGTAGATCATTTATACAAACCCTTTTTGAGCTGTTCATTTTCCTTCTGAGAATCAACTCCTAGGTAATAATCAGAATATATACCCATGTATTTACTTGTAAAGATGTTGGTTGCATTATAATTTATAACAGGAAAGAGAAAAATAAAATTTTCCAGTAAAAGGGACAAAGTTTCATTCATATTAATATATACTGTATCTATTAAAGTATATTTTTAAAGCTAGGTTGTTAAATAAAATCTGTTGATAAAAGCCTATGAGCTTTACAATAGGAGAGTATACTTAGGCAGGAAAACTACAGATATTGACCTCTGGATTATAGAATTATGAGATTTTTAACTCTTATAAATGAATATCTGTCTATGAAATCAGAAAAGTCTGTTATACTACTTTTTGAAAGTGGTAAATACAGCACCAAAAATCTATTTGATAAAAATGATTGATTTAATGCCAGTTTATCATAGTAACCAAAGTGCAGTCTTCCTTCAAATGACATTGTAGAAGCCTTAAATTTTCATAAAATCTTTTCTATATTCTGTTAAAAATAAATCTCATTGCCTGATTATTCTGTGCTTCATTCAGTTTCCTGCTCCGTAATATGGAAAAGTTGTAAATACAATTGTACCTTTCATGAATTCAATATCATATCACCTTTTGACATTTTTAACAACCTTTGTACGATGCGGGGTGGGGGGAAGGAACTAGTAAATGCTGTTTTCACCATTGGCTTCCTATGGATTTGTACTATCTAATGTTCTGAAAAGAGTTTTGGACCACCTCTAAATAACAGCTGTGAGGGGGAACTGCGGTATTTCAATCCTTGTTTTTGGCAGTAAGTATTTGTTTTTAATGTGAAAGCAATAACGAAAGAAAACCTTTCCCATCTGCTTTTATCAGCAAGAAAGTCAAACGGAAGTCATAGTATCCTCAGCAAATAGCACTTGACTTTAGTGCACAAACACATCCTTCATTCACAGACACAGCCTCCTAAGGTGTTAGGTCAACACTGGAATGATAAATAGTCAGGGGCCAGGTTGTTTAGGGAGATTTTAGCAATTTTGAATAGGGCTCTCCTACATTGTCCATTTGGGGCTGCTTGTCTATAGAACTGAATCTCCAGGTAGGGATTCTGAAACAAGAATCCCATTTTTTGCAAACACAAGCATGTTGAGGTAATTTTCTCCTTGCTCAAAACTGTCTCTACCTTAGAGATCAATCAAGAATCAACCTTTGTGAACTTGTCAAATATCTACTCTATAAATATCAGGAGTCCAGGTGACTGCCAGGTCACTAGACCATTATATAGGGCCACATAAAAGGGATAATGAAAGTCACCAAGAACCATCAGTATGTAAAGTTGCAACACAGCTGCTAATTAAAAGTGACTTGGGAAATTGGATCAAGATGGCAAATAGAGCAAATGTGTTTGTCTCTAAGTCCCAACCCAAGTCTCCACAAACGACAGAAAACACACCCATTTTCTTTAATTGTAAGTGCATTACAGCGCTGGAAAAGCATAAGAGAGATAAATTTGGGCCAGAAATTGTTAGGAAATCTCTGCCACATGGAAAGCATTTGAAATAAATATGCACAGAAGAAAACTGCCACAAAAGGTAGAAGGACCTTCAAAGTTGCTCTGTGCCCAGAGAGCTGAGGCAACGATCAGCGTGATTTATTGTATAGGCACATTTGGAGAAGTTTAGTAGTCTAACCCATTGCTCCCTGCCCCCAACCACACCACACCACACCACACCACAACACACCACACCACACACACACATACACACACCAGTAGCAGCAGCAGCAGAGATCTTTGAAAGTCTACAGCAATGAGTGTGTGAACATGGACAAAAGGGGCAGTACAGAATCCTACTATCAGGAGGAAAAGGAAGTTTCAAAGATGAGAAAATGAGCTACTCATATACACCACCAACATCATGTCTTACCATTCCCCTGAAGTTAGGTAGGCTACAATAAACAGAACCACACCTACAGACAGGTAAATAGGGACTCTCTGATACAAAGATGACATCCAACCACAATTATGACATATTTCAAGGAAACCAACTCCATGAAGTAAATGCACCAAACTAAGAAGAATTAACACCTGAGGGAACAAACTTAACAGAGCAAACAGGAGACCCTGAAAGAACATTTTTTTAAATTGAGGTATAATTTACATAAATAAATACCTAGATCTTAAGAGTTCCATGTGATGAATTTTGATAATTGTATACACTATGTAACTAACACTCCCAAATAAGATTTGAAACATTTATATCACTTCAGGAAGTTGTGTCTTGTCCCTTGCCCCTCAATTTCCCCATCCCAGGCAACAACATTCCAATTTAAATTACCACAGAATAATTTCATATGTTCTTGATTTCATATAAATAGTATATATTCTTTCAAACAACCTAATGTTTTTGACATTCATCTATGTTGTGTACATTTTTAGTTAACAAACAGTATTCCATTGTATAATTATATATTATTGATCCATTCTCCTGTTGAAGAACACTTGGCTTGTTTCCAGTTTGGGGCTATTATGAATAGAGCTGCTATGAACATTCTTGTACAAGTATTTTTGGGTAAGAATGGAATTTCAGGGCCACAGGGTAGATAGAAGTTTAACCCTATTTGAAAAAAAGCCAAATAGTTCTCAAAAGTTTGTACCGTTTCACACTCCAACCCGCAACGTATTATATTTCTGTTTGCCCCACATCCTAACCAACGTTTGGTACTGTCAATCATTTTTATTTTAGCGATTCTAGTGGGTATGGGATATATTATACTTGGTACTTTGTTCAATAATCAATCAGTTGTGTGTATACGGGTCCACTTCTGGACTCTCTGCTTGTTTAAATACAAATAGTGAATATCACATTTTCTTTATGATTGTGGCTTTATATAGTAAGTTTGAAAACAGGTAATGTAAACTTTGTCATTTTATTCTTCTTTTTCAAGACTGTTTGGTGTAGTCTAGATTCTTTACATTTCTGTATAAATTTAGAAAAAAATTGTTAGTTTCCAGGGAGGAAAAACTTGAAGTTTTAAATGAGCTTGCTTTGAATCTAAAGATCAATTTGAAAAGAATGGATATCTTAACAATACTGAGTCTTTGCAAGTAGTGAAAGCATATAGTCTTACTCCGATCCTAATCTTAGGGGGAAAAGTTTACTATTCCATTAAGTATAAAACTAACTGAAAGATTTTTAAAATAGGTGTTCTTTATCAGATTTAGGATGTTTCCTTATATTCCTCATTTGCTGAAACTTTGTGTTATGAAAGAGTACTGAATTGGTCAGAAATTCCCCCCAGCCATCTATTGAGATAATCATAATGTTTCTGATTTATTCCAATAATGTGGTGAGTTACACTGACTGAAAATTAAACTAAAATAAAATATAATTAAAATGAACATTTTAAAATATTAAACCTTGCATTTCTGAAGTAACATTTACTTTGGCATAATGTATTGTCTATTTATACATTGCTGGATTCAATTTGCTAACATTTTGATGATAATTTTTACATCTGTAATCATGAGGGATATTAGACCTAAATTTTCTTTTCTTGTAATAGGTTTATCAGGTTCTGGTATCAGGGTAATGCTGGCCTCATAAAATAAGGTAGGAAGTGCTCCCACCTACCACTCTATTTTCTGTCAGGGTTTGTGTAAATTTGGGGTTATATACTCCCAAATTTATATACATGAATTCAAATATTTGATAGAATTAACCAGTGAAGCCATTTGGTCCTGGGGTTTTCTTTTCTTTGACGAAAGTTTCAAAATTACTGATTCAACTTCTTTAATAGATATTTAACTATTCATATTTTCTATTTCTTCTTGATTCAGTTGTACTAATTGTAGGAACTGTAGTGATGTCTCCTTTTTTATTGCTCATATGTGTATTTTGTATTTTCTCTCCTTTTTTTTTGATCAATCTTACCACAGGTTTATCAATTTTACTAATGACAATAAAGAACCATATTTACTTGTCCATTTCTACTTCATTAATCTTTATTAATTATGAAAATTCTCAGTCATTATTCCTTAAAATATTTCCTCTGCCCCATTATTAATCTTCCCTCCTTCTGCAACTCTAACTACATATTTTTGGTATTTCCAATACACATGTCAGATGCTCTGTTCCTTTTATTTTTAAAAATTTTTAAGGCTTATTTGGAAATTTTCTAGTGACCTATATTCAAATTCACTGATTCTTGCCTCTATTCTGTCTGGTCTGTTAATGGCATCAACGTATGCTTCATTTCTGATGAGTGTGCATGTATATCTCACTTTTTATACTTTTATTCTCTAGTGATATTACCCACCTCTTCTCATATGATGTCCAATTTTTTTATTAGACCCTAATGCCTATATTCAGTTTTGTAACGTTTCCGTCTGATAATTGCAATAGCTGGTCCATCTCTGGGCACGCTGCTATTGACTGCTTCCTCTCTTTCACGGATATTTTCCTGCTTCGTTGTGTATCTTATAACTTTTGATTACACACAAGCTATTTTGTGATAAAAATAAACCACAATAGAAATTAAAGAAATAAAATTACTTCCAGTGTAAAGCATGGCCCTTCCTCTGTCAGGCCTTAGCGTTGAGGGCTGAGCCACTTTAATCTGTAGTTGAGGTGAATCTGGGATTTACTGCAGTTTATTTAGACTCAGTTTACCTCTGGTTTCAGATGTTTTGAGGAAAAGATCAGGACTATCCATTCACCGGAACTTGGAATCTGAACCTTTGGTGGTCTGTTGGTGCCCTACTGCTTACTTATAAGCTTTCCAAACCATGAGAAGTCTCTTTCTACACCTTGTGAGATTGCTCTTTGCTCTACTGCCCTCCTCCTAGTTTTCAGCACTTGGTGGAGGTATAAATTACCCTGGAGGGATTTCTCCCATCTCTCTTGTCTCACACCACCCTTCAAAGGGGCACTGCTTTGCACTTGGTAAAACCTCCATATGCCCGTATGCCTCAAACACGCCCTGCTACCAGGCTTTAGCGTAGAACCCATGCACTTGTGAAAGGCTCATAGAAAAGAGATGGTAGCTGGGTGCAGACTCACCTCTGGCTGTGGATGGCTATGATCCACCACTCACATGACTACACATGTCTAAGAATAGTTTACTAAAAGTTTAGCTGGTTACTCCTTATACCCATCTGTCATGGATTTCTTCTCTCCCACAGCTCTACTAGGGATGAAAAAAAGCCCTGCTTCTCTACTCTGCCAAGAACTATCCATTGCTTTGTGGGATTCCATTTATTTATTTTTCTTTGCACGCTTACTCTCTTATGGTTAAAACAAACAAAAACCACTTTGATCCTGTATGTTATCTGACTTGCTCTAGTTGTTGGGGTGGGAGCAAATCTCTCTTCCTAATTGTAAATATCCAAAGAATACTAATTATGGAATACCAATACTACTTTTTAAAAATAACCAATTTTATGCTCTGGAAATAAAAAATGTGACTGCCAAAATTTTAAAAAATAATAATAAAAATAAGCCCCCCCATAGATATAGGCCTATCAACAGAATGACAGAAAAGGCACAACTGGAGAATAAATAAAAAGTAGGAAGATTTCATTGTGCTATATACTTCCAGGATGTAACACAAATATAGAATGATGTAGAAATTATGGGAGAAAAGGTCAGAGAAATGGAGTGTCAATCCAGTTTAGTTTTTATTATACTGAGTCATAGAAAAAGGTTAAAGGAGGAAACAGAGAGAATGGAAGAAAGGAAATAGCCAATTAAATGACACAGGAAAATTCCCTGAGCTGGGAAAAAAAAAAAAAAAAAAAAAACTTCAATAAATCTGATAAGATCTGTCAGGCATAGAGTAGGACCTTGGATAAAGAAAAACATCCTAAAATGTTCTAGATAGGATATTAAACTCTTATACTTGAGGTAATAAAAATCAGAGTAACATTAGACTTCTCATTGCCAATCCTGTGACTAAGGAGAAAGAAGTAATATCATTAAAGTTCTAAGAGAAAATAATTTTGAATTTAGAATTGTACATCCAAACTTTAAAGAGTCAATATTTGTTTTTTTTCTTATTTATTTACATATTTATTTTGGTTTACTAAAACCTATTCTCTACTCTTTTGATACTAATTCTCCAAAATTCCTCTTGAATACCACTCTTTCCCCATAATTTTAAACAATTCTGTTTGGCGAAACTGATCACTAGTCCAGGTATGAGTACATTATTTATTCTTGGGCGACTAAATCCATGGTATGCCCTTATCCATAATGAATGCTTCAGAAGTAGGCTCATGGCAGAACAGAAGCCAACTACAGTAAGGAAAAGGATTTTTGTCTTAACTTTGGGAAGAGCAAACATCTTCTCCCTGCAGTTGTTAAATTAAGGAAAAATTATACCAGAAGCTAAGGGCGATCATCTTGCCACTGTGTGAAGCCCAGAAATTAAGTTAACATGGAGGAAGGCAGAACCAAAAGATGCAGAAAAATTGATAGATAACACCATCTGAGCCACTGTGTCAAGAAGTGCCTAAAGTGGGATATCCCTGGACTTTTCATGTAAATGAGCCAGTCAATTCTCCCTTTGGTTTAAGCTGGTTTGAATTAGATGTTCTGCTATATGTCAATGCAGGATTCTAACTGATCCACAACCAAATAAGCATTAAAAGGGGAAAAGCAATGCATAAAGAGGTATAATAACATATTGTACTTTGTATTGTCTCTCTTCCAGACTTTTTTCTTTCATTTTTCTTAGAATCAAACCCACTTACTGATAATAATTTCTCCAGTTTCTCCTCACTATGCGTGGCCAGCTAGGAGCACAATTGTGAAAATAGGATAATTGCAAATTATCCTATTAACACACATTAACAAATTCCACCATGATGCCCCAAAGGTGACTGAAACCACATGCAACCATTCAATTATTTATTGAGCCCTTTCTGACACTCTCAACAAATGTAAAGCAGCAGCAGAGGTTACGCATTTCACATTCTCAGACCAGAATGTAATGTCTATAGAAACAAATAACCAAAATATCAGTTAAAAAATATTCTTGGGAACTTTTAATATACTGTCACAAGCACATGTAAAAAGTTGATCAGGAAAGAACTATAGCTATGTGGCGAAAAAAAGACTAGTTTAACAAATGAAATATGCTTCTGATAGCAGGCATTTAGTGCCCTATTGTATGCTTTGGACATACAATAGGATCTGACATGTCTCAGTCTCAAAGAAATAAAGGAACTATTTCACAGAGCGCATCTTCAAATAATGTTACTCTAGAAAGGAAAATTAACTTCCATATGAACTAGTTAGATAATAATATGAAAATTAATTGCTGAAGTTTATGACACTGAATATATGTGTTCGAGCAGTCATTCACAAACCCCAACATCATCACAATCACCTGGAGGACTTGTTAAAATGCGGACTACTGGGCCCCACTCCCAGAGTTTCTGATTCAGTAGGTCTTTAGGTAGAGCCACAGAATTACATTGCAAACATGTTTCCAGGTAATGCTGATGTTGCTGGTCTAGAAACTGCATTTTGTAAACCACTGTGTTTGAAGAGAAGGTTAAGGGCAATGTGAACTAAAAAGATGATCGTGATTTTAAAAACTGAGCATTAAAACAAGAAAGCATCTGTTCTTATGGAACCTATTTTCTAGCAGTAGGAGATAAGTAATGGACACACAAATTAATCAAACATAATATGTGAAATAATAAGTGCTTGCAGATATAAAAAGATGTGTATAGAGAGTGACTAAGATGGAATACAGGCAGTAGATAATGTGGACAAGGATTATCTTTCCGGGTGATATGGTAGCTGACATGTGAAGAATGAGAAGGGGTGGCCTTTTGAAGGTCCTTTTGAAGATCCCAGGGTGGTCGAAGCAGAGAAAACAGCAAGTCAAAGGCTTTGAGATGGGAAGAAACCTAATGTATATGTATTCAAAGAAGGAAAATGTCAGTCATAAGCAAGAGGAAATGTGTGTATGTGTGTGTCCATTTTTAATAAGGTTTAAGTGGTAGAGGGGAAGCATACCATGTAGCCCTTGTAGACCATGAAAATTTTTTTTTCATTTTATTCTATAGGTAATGCAGAGGCTGTGGAGAATTTGAACTGTAAAAACAACCTGTGCTATTACAAATTTTAAGAAGACCACTTCAGCTGTTATTTGGAGAATGGAATGTAAATATGAGTGGGGGAGGAATGGTAAGAAAAGAGATAGGGATAGAAGTTTGAAGAATATTGCAGGGCTCCAGGTAAGACATGTTCATGGATATATCTAGATAGAAACCGAGGATATGAAGAAAAGTGGAGATACCAGACCAGTTATTTTTAAAGTTGGCTATATCATAATCGGCTTCCTAGGCTCTATCTTGGACCTAATGATTATATATCTAAGTTGTGTCCCTAAGTGATTCTGTTGAGCAACCAGATTTAGGGTACTTTACT
Source organism: Grampus griseus (assembly GCF_964374135.1). NCBI lineage: Eukaryota > Metazoa > Chordata > Mammalia > Artiodactyla > Delphinidae > Grampus > Grampus griseus. Next base: position 82,537,317 of record NC_139001.1, on the reverse strand, counting down.
AGACAGATTACTGTAGTAGATAGACTTCATGAAACTTCCATAGATTTCTGGTCAGGGAATGTCCTGATGAAAACAGAATTTAAAGATGATTAATATGGTGTTGTAGAAGACAGACTGAAGACAAATGTCCTGCCAGTAAGAAGAGCAATCAACAGGTTATCATAATAATTAAGACATATGAGTTTGGAGAGCACTAAAATATAGTAACCACTAGCTTCATGAGGCTATTTAAATTTAAATGAATTAAAATTAAATTAAAAATTCAGTTTTCCAATCACATGAGCTACAATTTGGGTGTTCACTGCACTGGACAGTGCAGATATAAAACTGATATTTTCATTATCACAGAATGTGTTTTGGACAGCCATAGTCTCGAATATGATGTTAGAAGTGGGGACAGAATCTAAGGGTCAAATCTAAGGGTCAAAAAGGGGGATTAACAGGGCACAGTAATAAGTAAAGCAGCACTACTCTATAATTGTGTGGATTTTATTTGAGAAATTTAAAAATCTGTATAAAAATACACTCAAGTCAAGGGCACTGTAAAATCAGTACTTGCTGTGTTACACAATTCACGACAATATTTTTTTCAATATAGGAAAATACCATAACTGATAAGATAAATATTATGATTGCAAGTTTTTTTCTCCTTCCTCTCCTCTTCTGTGGGTAATTACCAATGTCTGTAATTGACAACAGTTGATCAAATCAAAATAGGAAAACTAATAATGAGCCAGATTCTCCCACCACATTCCACCCGCTGAAGTCAGTGAAAGCTCTGTGCACATAGGGAGACACATGGCGAGCTAATCTGGCCCAGTATTTACACAGCACTTTCAATTTGAGGAACTTAAAATGCTGAACAAATACTCACTTTTATAGGCCATCCCAGGAGATAGAACCATCATTTCTACATCCAACTAAATTGGGCTTTAAAAGTTTGAGCTAAAGACTTTATGCTACCTAAAATAGTGGTATTTAAAAAGTGTGTTTCCTTCTTTCCATATATGCATGTGTCAGAATTCACAAGATCTGAACCTTCTGTTTTAAATTAAGGTTGAGTAAACTTCATGGCTCCACTCAGCTTAGCCCTTCAAATACCATCTTCTTCCCAGCTACTCATCTGACTTCAGATAAGAAAGTTAATCACTCTTCCTCATATTATCCCAAATTAAACAATTTCACTCACCCCAAAACATATTCATGCACCATGCATCTAACTTGCATAATTTATTTATGATTTTAAATTTCTTGGAATTTTTCAGATGAACAGGGTACAAATGTGTTAATTGAATCTTGTTCTCAATTAACGACAAGTGGATTATCCAATTGGTAGGTCATGCAGACACCCTGGGCTGCTTCTCTACCCCTTAACTGTAATTTGCAGACAGCTGTCCCCATCACTCTTCAGATGGCCCTTGTGCCATTAATAGCAAGGCAAGCTGGAGAGGGAGTCAGGGAGTGAGCTGTTTGGCTTTAGGACAGTTGGTTAATTAGAGAAAGAGATAATGCCGCCAGTTTGTCCACTAGTTCAACAAATATGTATTCAAGTTCTGCAACACACAAGGAGAACATCAAGATATAGTTGTAGACACACTCTCTACCCCTAGAGAAATAGAAATAAAAAGGAAAAGATAAGGTTTTTCCTATTATCACAGGTGGTACACAAATCTGATTCTGCACACGGATACTAGAAAGGCCTTTTCAACTCTTCACCACTGTTCCTCAGGGGTTTTCACACCCCAAGTTCCCCATAATGGCCAAGCTTGAGGAAACTTTTCCTGTACATGTGGCCTATAGCATCCTGGAGCTTCAGTTAAATCATGAGGGCGTGCGAGAATGTCAAAGTTTTAAGCTTCTCAGGCCTCTGACTTATTAACTCCCTGGAAAGAACCTAAAACAACAGAGCACTTTTTGTTGATGCTCAAGTTCAGTTTTAATCATAGGTTGGTTTTAAAGGTGTTTCTGAAAGAGGCAGAAGAGTGTCAAGATTGTTGGCCTTAGGGTTAAGGAAACCTGAGTTCTAGTCTTAGATTTGCTTCTAATCATGTAAGCTCTCTGACTTCAGTTTCCTCATCTATAAGATGAGGATAATGAGAGGGTCTACATCATAGAGCTGATGTGGAGATTAGAAGCTTTAAACCATGCCAAGGCTTAGAATAGTGCCTGGTTCAGGTTAATCACTCAAACACCATTAGCTCGGAATACTAACTAGCTATGGGCAAATCATTTACTCAAATTGGATTTCAGGTTCTTCCACTTCATGAGGAGGGTGAAAGGCATTTTGCTAAATGTTAGGTCTTCTTGAAAGCTCCTCAGAGGCCACTTTAGAAAAGGAAAGAGGGACAGTGAAGGGGTAGAATGATGGCAGGAGTACCACAACTCTTCCTTCCTTAACTCAAGCCATAGTAGCTATGCTGTTATGTATTTTACATACTTGTAGCCAATTTTATTTAATTGTAACATAACTTTGGGGAAAATAACTATGTTGATTTTTTTTAAGTTTGAAAAACACTGGGCCAGGCATTCCCAAAGTCTTTCTGAGCTCTGGAGTCATTTGATTTTTCAATACATGCATTAATTCACTTGTACCAGATATAAGATGTTATTAATATAAAAATGTTTTATGTTACCAAAGGACAAAATCATGTCTCTCTTCCAAAAACACAGGCACAAGAAGAGCCTTTAGTCATCTAATTAAATCTCTTTTATAGTTATTCCAAAGTGTTGGGGATCTACTTCTTTTCTTTCCTTTCTCTCTCTTTCTTTTTCTTAAAGGACTGGACCTTAAGATGTATTTCGTTTACCAAAGGACTAATTTCTTCTCACACTGACAGAACATAATATAAAAAGACAGGCAAAGTGGAGATGAAGGCAAGATTAAGAAAAGTAACATGAAATTTTTCACATGAAAATATGAAATAATAATTCCATTGTGAAAGAAAAGCCTCGTAAATTATGGAGGATGTCAGGAAAATATTTTGTACTCCTTATAAATTTAAATTGTACTGTCTTAGAAAATTAATGTATGCCTTGGAAAGCTGTGCCTATGTGTCCGTGTCAATATTTACCTGCTGGATAATCAGGAGAATAAAAAGGCAAGTGTATAACTCATAACCAGACTTGAATGAATAACTCAAACTGTGCTAAATGTACTACTAGAAAGTCAGGAGAGGAGAAGGAATTCCTAGGTACTCCGTGGTTTAGGATTTTCAGAAGACAAAATGGTAAATGTGTGGATTAAGAAGGCCTCCATATCTTTGATCTGCCTTCCATCTAGAAATGAGATCTATATTCCTTTCTCTTGGCTCTGGGAAGATCCTGTGACCTGTAACACCAACAGAATAGGGCAGAAGTCAAGATGTACCAGTTTCTGAGTCCAGGTCTTGAGAAATAGTAGCTTCTACTTCCTGTCCTTTAGAACACTAGTTCTGGGGGAAGAAGCTGATTACCCTGAGACGGCGTGCTGTGAAGAAGCCTGAGGACACCACATGGACAGGTCCTGAGAATTGAGATGCACATGGAGAGACAGAGAGGATAAAGGGTACAGAGGCGCCAGACATGTGAGTGGAGAAGCCATCTTGGAAGTGAATCCTATACAGATCACAGATGAGCATACCCGTTGAACCCTTTCTAAGTTCCTCACCCATAAAATTGTGAACAAAATAAAAGTTATTTTAAGCCACAAGGTTTTGGAGTACTTTGTTACGCAGTGATAGATAGCCTGAATAGCAGAGATTAGAAAGAGGGCATTTCAGAGTGGTATGAAGATGAAGAAAGAGGAACAAGGTTAGAAAAGGGGTACATCCTGTGAGGACGTAATTTCTTGGTTTTCTCTCCTTTGGATTACGGGGGGAAATTATATTTAACATACACCTATCAATATTCTCTTCAAAGTGGAAATTCCTTTGGTTACCCCAATTTTTAGTACTCTGAAAAACTAAACCCATGCAGCCTGGATTAAGGTATCATGGAAGGTAGAAGGACAGGTCAATAGAGAGAGAAGGAGTCAGCCCCACATTTGCTCCTCTACTGAGGATAATTCTTAGGACCCAGCCTCCCACAGAAAGAACTATGCCCAATGTTTCAGGTGGCAACCAGCCTGTTGGTCCACTCCAAATCTACAGCAGCATGTGGAAGCACACAACTCTGAGGGAGAGCTCTCTCCTGAACAAATCAGCTGTGCATATACAGTAGGCTTCTTTGTTTTCCAATATGCTGAAGAGAAGTAGGTGGTAAGGAGAGGGAAACTGACAGGTTACTTAAGAGTCTGTTTTGCTCTTATGCACACACTTTAATCCTTAGGAAGCCCGAAGATTTTTATGTGAGTGTATTCAGTGCAATAAATCTTTGGACCAGAAATCACAAAATGCTCCTGCCCTTGGCCTTCCTGTGTGTTGCATGTGCTCCTCTGAGGAGAAAAATGAGTCTCACAGTCTGCACATGGCTTCCACCATTTACCTTTCATTACTATGGCTTCTTCCAACTAACTGCTGTGATGGTCATCTAGTCTTTTAAAGTCTCTCAGGCAAGGAATCTGACTTTCCTACTCATTCTTTCATTTAGCCACTCAATAAATATTTGAGTTTTATTAAGTTCTAGGATGTTAAGGCTACAAACACGAATAAGGTCCACACCTTGTTCTGAATGTAGTCTTATAGAGATGGTGAGAAAAGTACATGAATAGCTCAAATAAAAAGCATAAAGTGATTAGTATCAAAAGACAGATTCTTTAAAAAGCACAGATTCCTTCAAAAAAGAATAAAACTAACATTTGCTGAGTAGTCCCTATGGAGCATATGTTTTAAATATATTATTCATACTCCTCCACCACCTTATAAGGAAGGTATTAGGATTTCTTTACTTTACATAAATAAAGCTTACATTTTAAAATGTTAAGTAATTTAAGGCCACAAGTAAATTAAAAACCTGTAACTTTCATTGTCTGACATAAAAATTCCATTTTCTTCCCATTAGCTGTCAAGCTTCCACAATGCTATAATTTCCAAACTGAAAACATTTTCTCTAAAACCATCTCATTTGACTTTTACAACAACACCATGAAGAAGGATGGCCTTCCCATTCCACTCTACAGAGGAGGGCAAAGGCTGGAGAGATAAAGTGACTTGTAAGCAGTGGCCAAGATCCAAATTCTATTCTGACCTGAGTATTCAGGTATTCAAGGTGGCTTTTCTTTCCCACTCCATGGTACTGTCTTTTCCAGACTGGGGAATTAGAAAAATTTCATGGCAAAGAATGCATTTGATCCTGGCCCTTGAAGAATGAATAAGATTTGGACAGTTGTTTACTGGAGCGTGAGAGCTGTTACAGGTAGAATATTTGCAGGTGCAGGAAACAATGAACTGGTGTCAAGAACAAAGTATCTTCGTTACTGACCAAGATAATGTGCTGCACAGAAAATATTACAACCAGATCAAAAAACACAATATACCACCTGCAGTGCCATATGCCCAGATATTGAAGAGGCTGCAAATATGGAATGTTCTCTTTGTAAGAATATCTGTGGTACATATAACTCCAGTACTCTTAGAAAACAGAGCCTGGGAATTCACGTGGAGTTATATTTTCCGTAACACCTAAATTTTACTACAAGTTGAGTCCCCTCCTTTAAAGGCTTCCAATCAAATATTCCTAGGGATACACAGTTGTTCAACACATGCTCACAAGCAATAATATTTAGGCTGAGAATTGCTTCTACTCTATCGGGCCTCAGAGCTTCTGACCTGGTCGGTGGGGACTAGAGCCTCCCCTCATACTCACTGGGTGCTGTCATTAATTCTGTAGAACCCACTGGGATGAAAGGGGTAGGAATCAAAGTGCCTCTTGCTTTTGAGATGCTCACTGTTAGAAGAACCCAAGACAGGGCTACTTGCTTCCCATCCGCCACCACCCTCCTTACACCTGACAGGGTGTTGAAAGATTCTTGCTGAAACTGTTCTTCCAGTTTTTGTTTTCCACCCCGGCCTTCAGGCATTAGCACAAGTGAGGCAAATGGCAAGTAACAGACACTTCTGTGTATCCATAATTCCTTATTGCTCACCCCAGACAGCTAAGCCTTTCTTAGCATGTCAAGTTCAGTCCAGGGATCTTTCTACCTTCAGAATGAGTTCTCTGAAGAAAATCCTCAGAGCTCATCCAAATGGACTTCTGGTGGCCATTCCTGCCACATTGCTCAGGAAATACATATCAATTGTCAAAAATGTATCAAGCGGCTATTCATCAAACTTGGTCATAAATGCTTAATTCTCACCTTAATTCAAATATGGTACCCTCTTGCCTACTTAATGCTGTATTTTTCTTCTTTGTGTAAATTTTTGGGATAACAGGAATTCTCTATTCCTGAGATATTTTCTACCACATGCCCAAATCACAAGTACAGATCTGAGCCACTAATAGAAACCATCTTAGAAGTCCGACCAGCAGGATAGTATGAGGAGTCATCAAAGTCGACAGAGTTCAGGTTTTAAGTCTGAAGACAGGGCTTTGTTTGAATCTAGGCATCACCGTTTAGAGACTATGTAGCTTTAGACAAGTTTTTTAAACTGCACTGAATCTCAGCATATACCTTGTCAAATGTGAATAATTATAATATTGTCCATATTGCCTAGCCAACAGCATTACGGTATTAAAAAGGGCAGTGATTTCCTTACACCTTTATGTGCCAGGCACTGGTGATGGGCCCCTGACATCCATGTCTGATCGTCCTCATTTGTACACTGCAAAGGAAGTATTATTAACTACTGAGGCTTATTCTTTCCCCAAGAGCATACAGCTAGTACATGGCAGAGTATTTAAGTCAGATTTGTCTGATGATAGAGCCATCCTCTTTTCACTACACATTGCTGCTTCTGTTATAAACATTGTTTTGCTTGTTACTGGTGTTTGTCTGCTGGACTAAGAGCTCTGGAAAGCAGTATCTAGGCCTTTCTTCTCAGTACCTACAGTGCTTAGAAGCACAAGGCCTGGCCAAATAAACAAAAAGTTTAACAAATAATTGATGGCTTTATGAACAAGTGAATAAACAAACAATGAATTGTTTCTGTTCTATTGTGAACTCTGGGATACATAAATAATTTGACACCGTCAGTACCTCGAAATGTGAAAAGGGCACCCTCAACATAAACAAATGCATTAAAGTCACCACAGACACACTTTTTAAAACATAGCAACTCTGACACTCATTGTCAACTAGAGCCAATTCCATTAATCAGAGGGGAAAAAAAGCTTTTACATCCTACTGCCCAAGAAACAAAATTGATTTAATATCTTTTGAAATTTTTAAGTTATTTCAAAATCTCAGGTAAAAAAAAAATCATGCATTGGTATTTTAAACTAAAGTAAGAAATCACGTATATGTTCATGCAGCGTTAAGGCTGTGATTTTCCAATAGTTCTGCATTCCTCTAAGTAAAATGCTATCTACATTTCACAACTGGTGGGTGTAAAGATTGTGAAACAAAGTTGGCATAATCCGTCAAACTCACAACCCATGCCAACTTTACTCACTTTCTGGAATACAGGAACTAGGTAAAATTTATGGGAAAATGTTTAAATCAAAACTGACTGCTACTGATGCATATCTCCTAGGAGAGGTAACTCTTTCCCCTGTGATTTCTTTAAGTCCTCATGCAGCATGAGGCATTATGTATTTAACTCTCTCCAGCAGGCGAAAGGGAAGGTTAGTGTTTTTGAGTACTACTATACATAGGCATAAAATGAGGTACTTCGTCCAATCAGCACAAGAACCATAAGAGACAGATGATCTATTCCCATTGTAAAGATGACAACACTGAAACTGGGAGAAGCTAAGTAACCTGATCAAGGTTGTACATTTAGTAAGTTATGAAACTGGGATTTGAATCCAGTCTGACTGATCCCAAAGCCTCAGCTGCTCCTCCAGAAGGAAAACGGATGGCTTAGCAGTACTAGAGATTTTTAAAACATTGAATTAAAAGTAAAACAGAAGGTGGAGTAAGAGAAAACGGTTGTTTGCATATTGTTCAGGATCAGGGATTTTAGAGAGAGAATGAGAAACTTAGCAGGAGTGGTAGGGGAGCAGCAATGATGCTTGAGACCGTTTCAAATAGGTCCACTGATTTCTGGTATTCTATATGCACTTTGGAAAGGGAGAGGGGATAAAGGTGCTTTAAAAATGCTTTTCAAGTACAACAGGTTTAAATGCATCCCTGGCTCTATTCACTCTGCAATAATATGATCTTTAGTCTTCTGAAGTTCAAGTGACTGTCAGTGGCATTTGACCTGCCTCTAACTTTGTTGCCAGTATAAAATGCAGGAGAAACACTGGGAAAGAGAAAACTCACTCACTGTTTAGTGCTGAACTCAGTCCTGAGAATCTCTCTTAGACATTCCTCACGCCTGACTACCTATTGGCTTCACTCTTGGCTACTCAGCTTGCACCTCTTTCTTCCATTTTTGCCCCAACTCAACGTTTAGACTTGATATTTTTATGCTTTTCCTAGCTGCAAGCTTGGTTTCCCTTGATAGTACTTGTAGATTTTTATTATGCCAGCTATTTTACTTCAAGATACCTCCTCACTTCCTTGCCTCATTTGCAAGAATCTTCTACCCTAGAACACCTGTTTGGGAAACTACCCAACTTTGTTCACATCAGCCACCTGAGCAAGAAGAATACATTTGTTAATGACTTAGATCAAGAATTTTCAAACTTGGCTATATAATCGTGTGGGGAACTTAAAGAAAATATCGATGCATGGGACCTACTCCAGACAGATTAAACCACAATCTCTAAAGGTGGTGTTCAGGAAGAAATACAGTTCAGATCTTTCAACTACAGGGCAATGTTTATACTATGATGACTGTCTTGAAAAGCTCCTTGAGGCTGGTGTCCTAGAGAAACCTCTGTCAACCAGCGAGCACACGTTCTCATCTGAATTCAGTCTCTGCCTTAGGCTATTTTTCTGGCATGCCAACACCATGAATGGCAAGTTTAGTTGATAACATGAAAACTTTATGGCAATTGCTGTGTATCATTCAAAACAACCAGTCAGGTGATTGGCATTTTCCTATGTCAGGGGGGTGATTGATGCCCACTGACAGAGATGCAAGATGACTTAGCCTCTTGGTCAGTCTACCTGTTGGAAGGAGTAGCAGCATTTGAGGATAACCTGTATCTGCAGAAATAAGTGATGCTATTGCCAAATTCTACCCTTTTTCCCTACAACTCCTAAGGGCAGAAGTTGCAAACTCACATACCCACAGGAGTCAGGCAGGTAATGGAAGTGACTAAAGGGGTCCAAGTGATGACCCTGGCTGGCTAGAGAGCTCCTCACTGAGCAGATAATGCTCAGCTCCTCCTGACTGTTTTCAAGCAGGAATGTGGGTTTTATGCTGCCTCTGATTTGCTTCACTATTTTCTGCATAGTGATACATACAGATTCTTCCAATAGCAACTTGTGGTGACCACGTCATCTACTAAAAAAATTTTAAATCTAGAATTCAAAGTCCTCCATCAAATGACTTATACATCCCTAACCTCACTTATTTTTACTCTACAGTTTGGGTTTCTGACTTTTCGCCAATACACCTTTCTGACTCTGCACATGACTTGCTGATTTCCATCTCATCATTTTACTTGTGTTAGTCTTCCCAGCTTAAATGAGCTCTCCACCCCTTCTATTCCACTGATCTAGTACTTCACATCTTCTCTTACTTTCCACTTGTGTCACTAGTTCTCAAACCATCCACTCTCTTGTCACTGTCCCCCAAGAGCTTCCAAATGTTCTGTTCCTTTTGCTCAAGCCTAAAGTTGCATCCCCTTGAAAAACAGAAAGCCACCACCTAAAACTACCAAATGATCATCTCTGCCCTCTGACCTCATAAGGAACATCAATAACATTGTTATGTAAAGAAAAGTTACTGGAATAAGCACAGCATAGCTCTATTACAACCGGCTATATATTCAGTAATGATATAAATTGAGTCATATCCTTCATATACCTGTGATTTATACCACAATTTTGTGATATGAAGGTTATCCATAATGCATTTATATCCTGATTCCCAAACAACAGTGACCCAGGAAAAGTTTGACTGTTTCTCTGCATTAACATACAGCTCACAGACTTTTTTTTTTAAGGCCATAATCCTAAAAGTGTAACAGATTTATCAAGACATTGTCTTCCTTCTTCTTGTACCTTGCATCTTTGGGAGTATCTCCCCTCCACAAAACCTGTAGAAAACACCTTAAGAGAAAAAAATTTCAACACATCACCTAGACAAAATGAAAATTGTGATGACATTTGGATTGGCCTGTTCTTCAAATCATAAGTCATCATTAAAATTGCAACAGTTTGCTGCAGGCTGTGGAACAAAAACCACATTCACAGAAAGATATACAAGATGAAAAGGCAGAGGGCTATGTACCAGATGAAGGAACAAGATAAAATCCAAGAAAAACAACGAAGTGAACTGGATATATGCAACCTTCCAGAAAAACGATTCAGAAAAATGAGAGTGAAGATGATCCAGGACCTCGGAAAAAGAGTGGAGGCAAAGATGGAGAAGATGCAAGAAATGTTTAACAAACACCTAGAAGAATTAAAGAACAAACAAACAGAGATGAGCAATATAATAACTGAAATGAAAACTACACTAGAAGGAATCAATAGCAGAATAACTGAGGCAGAAAAACGGATAAGTAACCTGAAAGACAGAATGGTGGAATTCACTGCTGCAGAACAGAATAAAGAAAACAGAATGAAAAGAAATGAAGACAGCCTAAGAGACCTCTGGGACAACATTAAACGCAACAACATTTGCATTATAGGGGTCCCAGAAGGAGGAGAGAGAGAGAGAAAGGACTAGAGAAAATATTTGAAGAGATAATAGTCAAAAACTTCCCTAACATGGGAAAGGAAATAGCCACCAATAGTCCAGGAAGCACAGAGGGTCCCATACAGGAGAAACCCAAGGAGAAACATGCCGAGACACACAGTAATCAAATTGGCAAAAATTAAAGACACAGAAAAATTATTGAAAGCAGCAAGGGAAAAATGTCAAATAACATACAAGGGAACTCACATAAGGTTAACAGCTGATTTCTCAGCAGAAATTCTACAAGCCAGAAGGGAGTGGCATGATATACATAAAGTGATGAAAGGGAAGAACCTACAACAAAGATTACTCTACCCAGCAAGGATCTCATTCAGATTCAATGGAGAAATCAAAAGCTTTACAGACAAGCAAAAACTAAGAGAATTCAGCACCATCAAACCAGCTCTACAACAAATGCTAAAGGAACTTCTCTAAGTGGGAAACATAAGAGAAGAAAAGGACCTAAAAAAAACAAACACAAAACAATTAAGAAAATGGTCATAGGAACATACATATTGATAATTACCTTAAATGTGAATGGATTAAATGCTCCAACCAAAAGACACAGTCTTGAAGAATGGATACAAAAACAAGACCCATATATATGCTGTCTACAAGAGACCCACTTCAGACCTAGGGATACATACAGACTGAAAGTGAGGGGACGGAAAAAGATATTTCATGCAAATGGAAATCAAAAGAAAGCTGGAATAGCAATACTCATATCAGATAAAATAGCCTTTAAAATAAGGAATGTCACAAGAGACAAGGAAGGCCACTGCATAATGATCAAGGGGTCAATCCAAGAAGAAGATATAACAATTGTAAATATATATGCACCCAACAGAGGAGCACCTCAATACATAAAGCAACTACTAACAGCTATAAAGGAGGAAATCGACAGTAACACAATAATAGTGGGGGACTTTAACACCTCACTTACATCAATGGACAGATCATCCAAAATGAAAATATAAAGGAAACGGAAGCTTTAAATGACACAATAGACCGGATAGATTTAATTGATATTTATAGGACACTCCACCCAAAAACAGTAGATCACACTTTCTTCTCAAGTGTGCACAGAACATTCTCCAGGATAGATCACATCTTGGGTCACAAATCAAGCCTCAGTAAACATAAGAAAATTGAAATCATATCAAGCACCTTTTCTGACCACAACGCTATGAGATTAGAAATGAATTACAGGGAAAAAAATGTAAAAAACACAAACACATAGAGGCTAAACAATACGTTACTAAATAACTAAGAGATCAAAGAGGAAATCAAAATATACCTAGAGACAAATGACAATGAAAACACGATGATCCAAAACCTACGGGATGCAGCAAAAGCAATTCTAAGAGGGAATTTTATAGCTATACAAGCCTACCTCAAGAAACAAGAAAAATCTCAAATAAACAATCTAAACTTAGACCTAAAGGAACTAGAGAAAGAAGAACAAACAAAACCCAAGTTAGCAGAAGAAAAGAAATCATAAAGAGCAGATCAGAAATAAATGAAATAGAAACAAAGAAAATAATAGCAAAGATCAATAAAACTAAAAGCTGATTCTTTGAGAAGATAAACAAAATTGATAAACCATTAGCCAGCCTTATCAAGAAAAGGAGGGAGAGGACTCAAATCAATAAAATTAGAAATGAAAAAGGAGAAGTTACAACAGACACCACAGAAATACAAAGCATCCTAAGAGACTACTACAAACACCTCTATGACAACAAAATGGACAACCTGGAAGAAATGGACAAATTCTTAGAAAGGTATAAACTTGCAAGACTGAACCAGGAAGAAACAGAAAATATGAACAGATGAATCATAAGTAATGAAATTGAAACTGTGATTAAAAATCTTCCAACAAACAAAAGTCCAAGACCAGATGGCTTCACAGGTGAATTCTATCAAACATTTAGAGAAGAACTAACACCCATCCTTCTCAAACTCTTCCAAAAAATTGCAGAGGAGGGAACACTCCAAAACTCATTCTATGAGGCCACCATCACCCTGACAAAACCAGACAAAGATACTACAAAAAAAGAAAATTACAGACCAATATCACTGATGAATATAGATGCAAAAATCCTCAACAAAATACTAGCAAACAGAATCCAACAACACATTAAAAGGATCATACACCAGGATCAAGTGGGATTTATCCCAGGGATGCAAGTAGTCTTCAATATATGCAAATCAATCAATGTGATACACCATATTAAAAAACTGAAGGATAAAAACAATGTGATCATCTCAATAGATGCAGAAAAAGCTTCTGACAAAATTCAACACCCATTTATGATAAAAACTCTCCAGAAAGTGGGCAAAGAGGGAAACTACCTCAACATAATAAAGGCCACATATGACAAATCCACAGCAAACATCAATCTGAATGGTGAAAAACTGAAAGCAATTCCTCTAAGATCAGGAACAAGACAAGGATGTCCACTCTCACCACTAGTATTCAACATAGTTTTGGAGTCCTAGCCACAGCAATCAGAGAAGAAAAAAACATAAAAGGAATACAAATTGGAAAAGAAGAAGTAAAACTGTCACTGTTTGCAGATGACATGATACTATACATAGAGGATCCTAAAAATGCCACTAGAAAACTACTAGGGCTAATCAATGAACTTGGTAAAGTTTCAGGATACAAAAGTAGTGCACAGAAGTGTCTTGCATTCCTATACACTAATGATGAAAAATCTAAAAGAGAAATTAAGGAAACACTCCCATTTACCATTGCAAAAAAAGAATAAAATACCCAGGAATAAACCTACCTAGGGAGACAAAAGACCTGTATGCATACAACTATAAGATACTGATGAAACAAATTAAAATGATACCAACAGATGGAGAGATATACCATGTTCTTGGATTGGAAGAATCAATATTGTAAAAATGACTATACTACCCAAAGCAATCTACAGATTCAGTGTAATCCCTATCAAATTACTAATGGCATTTTTTACGGAACTGGAACAAAAAAATCTTAAAATTTGTATGGAGACACAAAAGACCCTGAATAGCCAAAGCAGTCTTGAGGGAAAAAAAACGGAGCTGTAGGAATCAGACTCCTTGACTTCAGACAATACTACAAAGCTACAGTAATCAAGACAGTATGGTACTGGCACAAAAACAGAAACATAGATCAACGGAATCAGATAGACAGCCCAGAGATAAACCCACGCACCTATGGTCAACTAATCTATACAAAGGAGGCAAGGATATACAATGGACAAAAGACAGTCTCTTCAATAAGTGGTGCTGGGAAAACTGTACAGCTACATGTAAAAGAATGAAATTAGAACACTCCCTAACACCGTACACAAAAATAAACTCAAAATGGATTTGAGACCGAAATGTAAGATGGGACACTATAAAGCTCTTAGAGGAAAACATAAGAATACTCTTTGACATAAATCATAGCAAGATCTTTTTTGATCCATCTCCTAGGGTAATGGAAATAAAAACAAAAATAAACAAATGGGACCTATTGAAATTTCAAACCTTTTGCACAGCAAAGGAAACCATAAACAAGACGAAAAGACAACCTTCAGAATGGGAGAAAATATTTGCAAATGAATCAACGGACAAAGGATTAATCTCCAAAATATATAAACAGCTCATGCAGCTCAATATTAAAGAAACAAACAACTCAATCCAAAAATGGGCAGAAAACCTAAATAGACATTTCTCCAAAGAAGACATACAGATGGCCAAGAAGCACATGAAAAGCTGCTCAACATCACTAATTATTAGAGAAATGCAAATCAAAACTACAATGAGGTATCACCTCACACCAGTTAGAATGGGCATCATCAGAAAATACAAACAATAAATGCTGGAGAGGGTGTGGAGAAAAGGGAACCCTCTTGTACTGCTGGTGGGAGTGTAAACTGATACAGCCACTATGGAGAACAGTATGGAGGTTCCTTAAAAAACTAAAAATAGAACACACACACACAACACCCAGTGGAGTGGGCACTATTATTATCCCCTTTTTACAGAAGAGGAAGCTGAGGATAAAAAATATAAAGTGGGGCTTCCCTGGTGGCGCAGTGGTTGAGAGTCCGCCTGCCGATGCAGGGGACATGGGTTCGTACCCCGGTCTGGGAAGATCCCACATGCCACGGAGTGGCTGGGCCCGTGAGCCATAGCCATTGAGCCTGCGCGTCCGGAGCCTGTGCTCCGCAACGGGAGAGGCCACAACAGTGAGAGGCCCACATACCTCAAAAAAAAAAAAAAAGAATCAAAATATATTTCTCTTAAAGTCATGAATCAATATACATAGCATTAAATTGATTTTTTTAAGCAACAGAATTCTAAAAATTGAATTTTGTTTTCAAGTATAATATTACATAAGTGTAGATCTAAATCAGGGAGAACACAAAATAAACATGGAAATTTTATTTTTGTCTTAAGCATCTTATTATTGAAGCTCAAAAAACGTCTTCTTATTTGTTTATTTTATGTCAGTATTTTTAAAACTCACAAAGTTTCAGGTTAAATTTCGCTTAGGCTTAGAAGCAAGAGCACTGAACTTTTCTCTGCTAAGAAATAAGATATATTCAATGAAATAATACATATTTTTAAAAGACACAAATGAGCTTGATAATGTATTAGGGGCTCTCCAAATTATTTTTCAAAATATTTCACCCCTTTTTTTCAGACCAGTAGATTAAGCTATGCAAGTAATTATTTAACTTTTTTTTTGAAGATCTCAGATAACTTTTGTAGACTTTATATAGTGCAGTAAGATGTCTTCTCTTTACAGAAAGGAAAAAGCATGATTAACCCAGAGTATTGAAATAAGTCATTGGATGGCCTGAGTTTATCTGTTTTGCCAAAGGACTTCTAAGCAAGTCTGATGTATAAAGTTTTATCCAAATACTTTAAGTATATTTCAGATCACTGGGGCATTCCAAAATAGTGAACAGGTCTCAGTGATCTCAAAATAGAGCAAGCTAGGGGCTCTAGGGTAAACAAAAGGTCTGTAGAAGAGATTAAAAAGGGGTTTAGGGACAGTGTTAAGGGAAGTCAGTGCAACACCACAGAACAGACTGCAGCTGGTGCTTCTGGATCTCAGTACAAGCAGTTTGGGAGTTAAAAAAAACAACACCCTACACCAACACATGCACATATACACTTCAGTACAATCAAGAGACAACATAGAGCAGTATTTCCTGAAGGCTGGCCTCTAACCATCAGAAACAAAACCACCTGTGCCACTTGTACCAAACCTATGAAATCAGAATTTCTTTGCATGGAACCCAGGAATCAGCATCTTTAAAAGCTCCCTTGGGGATTTCTAAGTAGACCAAACTTTGAAAAGCACTACAAGATACTCTGAGGATAAAATTACATAAAAATGGCCAACAGATACATGAAAAAATGCTCAACATCATTAATCATCAGGGAAATGCAAATCAAAACCACAATAAGATACCACCTCACACCTTGTCAGAATGGCTGCCATAAAAAAGACAAGAGTTAAGTGTTGGTGAAGATGTGGAGAAAAGGGAACCCTTGTGCACTGTTGGTGGGAATGTAAATTGGTGCAGCCACTACAGAAAACAATATGAATGTTGCCCCCAAAAATAAAAATAGAATGATCCAGCAATCCCATTTCTGGGTATATATCCAAAGGAAATCAAAACAGAATATCAAAGAGATATCTGCACTCCATGATCACTGCAGCATTATTCAGAATAACCAAGATATGGAAGCAACCTAATTGTTCATCAGTGGATGAATGGATAAAGAAGATGTGGTCTATATACACAATGAAGTATTATTCAGCCATAAGGAAGAAGGAAATCCTGCCATGTGCCAAAACATGAATGGACCTTAAGGGTATTATACTAAGTATAATAAGCCAGAGAGAGAAAGACAAATACTATACAGTATCACTTGTATGTGGAATCTAAAAAAAAAAAAAGAAAAGTAAAGAAAAGAAAAAGTCAAACTCAGAAACAGAAAATAGAAATGTATTGCTAGGAGCTATGGGGAGAGGTTGGTAAAGGGTATAAAGCTACAGCTATAAGATGAATAAAGACTGAGGATCTAGTGTACAACATGGTGACTATAGTTGACAACACTGTATTGTACAGTTGATCCTTGAATAAAGCTGGGGTTGGGGCACCCACCCTTTGCACATTTGGAAATCTGAGTGTAACTTATAGCTGGCCCTCCAAGTCCACAATTCCTCGTATCCGAAGTTCCACATCCACAGATCGATCAGTACTGTAGTATTTACTATTGAAAAAAATCCTCATGTAAGCAGATCCGCGCAGTTACAACCTGTGTTGTTCAAGGGTCAACTATATAACTGAAATTTGCTGGGATAGTGGAACTTAAATGGTCTCACCAAAAAAAAAGACGTGAGATAATGAATGTGTTAAATAACTCATTAACTAGATGGGGAGAATTCTTTCACAATGTATACATGTGTTGAATCACCACAACATACATTTTGAATATCTTACAATTGTGTATGTCAATTATACCTCAATTGAGCTGAAATTGTTTAAAAAATTTAGAAGCTCCAGCATTTAGGAAACCTGGTTTGAGCCTCAGCTCTACAATGTGAAAGTGGGAACAATAGCAGTGCCTGCTTCACAGGATCATTGTGAGGATTACCCTAAATGAGATCATGTGTGTGAGGCATGAAGAGTAGGTTCTCCATAAATGGCACTGTTAATATTCCACATCAGCTTCCTGAAATCACAAGCACACCCACACACTGGCAGCTCCCAGGCCATGAAAGGGATGAGAACCAGAATTCTGAGAAAGATGTTGAGACACCTGAGTTTTCTGCCTGCTGCTGCAGGTGCTGATGCATCACCACAGCAGCACCATTCAATTTCCTCTACGCAAACCAAGGTTCAATCTGACATGAGTCAGGGCACTCCTACATTTACAGATTTACCACAAGCGATGGACCCCTGTGCTCCTGTGAATTAGGAATTAAGGCTGATTTACATAATGTTTAGAAAGCTCAGAAACTTCGTATTTTGTCTAAAATAATTGTGATTCTCCAAGGTTTTCCCAACTGTGCCAATTTGGCTGGAGCTGTTGCTTGGATTGCCAGCCTGCATCCAGATTTCTCAGTCTAATCTTTGGCAGGATCCTACTCATTCCAGTTTCAGGACCAAGAGATGGCAGCAGCCCAACAGCCCAAGTGCACACTCCTGCCAAATCAGCACTGGCCAGGAAAAGCCTTCAAGAATGTGAAACAAAAGAAAGTTCAGTCCCTCCCCTCAAGGCAGCACTTGACTGAGTTGGCCACCCTGCAGCTGGTCAAAGGACATCTTCCATCCTCCAATCCAGAGGAGGCCATGACTAGAGATGCCCTTATAGGCAACATGAAGGCATAGTGGAAAATGTTCCATCATATCCTGTAACTGAAATATTAAAAAGAAGGGGGAAAAGGTTGGGTCAAATTGGTTCATGTCATATAAAATGACACCCCTATGTATCCTGGTCACATATGCAGGGACTATGCAGATGGCAGAAAGTGAAGTGTGGACTCTTGATTTTCTGAATAACTGATTAGTAGTTACAGTCCAACTAACAAGTTCACTTTAAGTCCTAAATTAACTTTCTGTGCTACCTACCTTGATCAATAGACCATAAAATTGCCAAATCCCTACTTCACTTTATAATCTATGCTAATGAATATAACGTGCTAATAAATATCACAGTGACAGTAGAGCCAGTAAACTTCACAATTCTGAGCATAATTATTTTATATTGTCACTTTCAAACATCAGAATACTAAACATACAGATGTTTAGACATTGGAGTTATATTAGAGAATATCTTGATCCAGATAATAGCAATATATTCAGGGAAAGTGAAAACCAGTAAAAACACTATCAAACGTGGAACTCACCTATAATTAGAATACTTAAGTTATTATTTGCTCTTTTTTCAAAATGTTTAAGCTATTTAATCATAAATAAGAAAGAATGATATTATTTCTTTCTGCTTCATCACAATTTAAGTAATTTGGCAATTTATTAACAACTTCATTCCAAAAGGTTTTGTCCCAGGGCTATTTTCAACATTTGTCCTGAAAGGTAACATTCGATCTGTCAGCTCCAATAGTCTCAGATTTGACAAATTAGGTTATCTTGTTACAGACCTAACAATGTTTTCTCCTGCATCTATTCTAAGACTTCTACTAATGCAGAAAAAGTCTTCTGAAACTTAACAAGGAAAAGAAGTAAATATGAATAAAGGGTTATTTCATATATGTAGCAAATTAAATACACAAAGTATGTGCAAATATTAGAGGGTAGATGTGCATATTTTTAAACGCGTGCAGGTTAATTAAAAGAGAAGAGCTATAGAAGGTAGTAAAGTTTGATTCATATCTTTGGGATTCAAGGCATGAGATGCCCTCTACTCCTATATAGTCAGAAAAGCAAATAGTGTCAGACCAGACAGACCACATCAAAGTGCTGTTGAAAACATGTAAAGCTCATTATCCTAGGGGATGTCAAAAGAACTACATAGAAAATGCAAAATGTTGTCAACGTTTTTTGTTTGCCACAATGCCAAGTAACTACCTGGACTCATTTTAGCACAGAACTGGCCAAATATCGACAGGCATTAAACACCTGAAGTGCCCTAACGAACCAGTTGCCCAGTTGCTTTGACATCATCTTAACTCAAACACAATATGTATATTTTCAATCAATTTACTTTGGATTCATTTTTATATATGAAACATGGTCAGTGTTCCATGAACACATTTTCAGAGGAAAGACTGCTATAAATACAATGTGATAATGACTGGAATGTTTCAGGGAAGGACAGGAGGAGAAAAGAAGACAAGTGCAAACTCTTATAAAATTTAAAATAAACTGTGAACTAAGACTTGGCATTTCATCATTTTTTAACCGAAATCTAATTTGTAAGTTCTGTCCTTTAAAAGAATGTTGCAAGCTTTTTCTTAAATAAATATTCAATTTGAGCTTTGAAAGAGTAATGCTTAAGACTTGCTATGACAATAAGTCAGCTTTTAAAATTTGAAAAAAAGAAATGTGGGGTAATGACAACATAGGTAGATAGGTAGGTAGGTAGATAGATAGATGAGACACAAATTTGAGAAGTCTCATTTTAAAAATATAGATTGTGAATCTGTATCTATATTAATTTATGATTTAAACCTCTTTTTTTTAACTTTTTATTTTATATTGGAATATAGCTGATTAACAATAGTTTGTGATAGTTTCAGGTACACAGCAAAGTGACTCAGCCATACATATACAGATATCCATTCTCCCCCAGACTCCCTAAACCTCTGCTTTAAAAATGGATTTCAGACTTAGAATAAAAGAAAACTGTCAATAAAAAAAGAAAAACAATTTAAGTCATGAAGAAGAAAATACATCAATCTCCTAACCTCCTAAAATAATTTCCATGATTGAGCTTTAATATTTAGTTCTGAGTTTCCTGGAAGCAAAGCAAAAAAAGAAAAAAAATGCTATATACTTCTATTTATTATAATAAAAGAAAACATTAGTTCTTTAAGAGAAAACACTTTATCCTCAAATCAAATTTGAAAGTGATTTATCTTATTAGTTTCCATATAAGGCACAATCAAAAGATAGAAAAAATTTCACTGATGATTTTACAAAGAATCAAGAAATCAATATCTACTATGTTACCACTTCTTATATTGAGCCTCAAAAAAACAGACAACATAATCAAAGCTAACTCATGGTTTTAATTCAATGTAACAAGACTTGAGTGTTAGGAATATACATGTTCAAAGTCTGTCTCCATTTATTACTATCTGAATGATATTGTAAAAATTTCCTTAACTTTTCAGAGCCTGTTGCACCATCTGTAAATGATAATATCTACAATGTGAATATAATTCTGGATTTTATAATTTAATAAATCATATAAAGCATCAAGTATTTTGCCTGGTAGAAAATAAAAAACTTCCTATAAACTTTCTGGTGAAAGCACAATGACAGGTAAAACTAGGAATATATTTAGAGAAAGATGAATAGAAGGTTACTTTGACTCTTCTTGAATATCATTTCACTCCGTAAGAAGCTATAAAATTGTTAGCTCAGGTTAAACCCTGGAAATTGCCTACAGCATCAATATTCTGTTCGGCTAGCTGAAGGCAAAGATTTGAGCTTTGTTTATCTAACAAATAAACAAGTCCAGAGATTTTTGGTTGAGTTTGGGGGGCAACATTTTAAGCCTTTATCCTGCCAAAAGAAGTCTCGAAAATTCAGCCCGGTTTTCTATAATTATGTCAAAGCTGCACCTAATAATAATTTGGTCCCTTACCTCCTTTGTATGATATCTCTTGCGGAGTTCTCATAGGATGGCAGGAGGGCCTTGTCCAAGTGATCAAGGTAGGCTTTGGGTAACCTTAACATCATCCCAGTTCTTGGGAATGGAGACCAGGACAAAAGTTCAATTCTGTCAACACGGGCTATGGAAGAAAGAAGCTTGGTACCAATGACTCGACAAGTAGATGTTGATGCGAGGATGCGACAGTATATTTTATTAATTCCAGAGTCAATAAGTTAGTGACCACTGAGAGTTTAAGTGTAAGCAAGGCACAGCCCTTCTATAGTAGAAATAAAATGCTATCCAATCTCAAAAATATAAAATCCAATAGAGAAAACTTGACAGTAAAAGAGTCTTAGTCTACAGATAAAAGCAAGTTATAGTGAAATGAATTTGAACTATGGAGAAAAGAAAACTGTATTCTCAACCCAATGTAACTGTTTTCTAGGATTTGGCCCAATATGGTCAAATCTCTGGACCTCAGTTTCTTCTGTATCTTTCAGCTCATTGCAAAAGTTAAAGATGATATCCGCAAAACATCTAGTACAGTCCTGACACATGGATGATACTTAATATTACTAGTTGAAAGATGCTAAAAGGTGATGATTTTTATCAAGAACTGAAAGACACAGTTACACAAGTAAACTAACAGGATTCGGAATGCTACTAATTTTACTTTTAGTAAAATAAGTGAACATGGTTATGGAAATCCATCCTCTTATGTCCTCACTAGAGTACAGGGAGAGGGGATTTGGAAGTATGTGAAGAAGCAGGAATCAAAAATCAAAAATGAATCAATGGAAGTAGATGCTTACATAAGAGCCGTGAGTAAAAGAAATGGGCTGAGGAAGCAGGCAGTATCCTTTCTTTCCATAGCCTGGGTTATGATAAAGTAAATATCGCTAATACCTCAGTAAGAGTTAGCTTCTGACAAGAAGGGTTTTCCTAAAACTTTAATCTTAATTTTTTTTTTAATTCAGAAAACTCTCAGACTCCTAAGAATTTTTATAATGAATTTCTTACATCCAGGAAACAATTTCTGTAGGCTCTGTGAACACATGATGAGTGTGGTCAACTAGGGAGCCTTTCATTGAAAACACATTTTCAGAGATTCTCAATGCTCATTTGACTAAGAGTAGTGGAAAAAAATAATCAATGTCAATGCTGACTATATATCTTCATCTAGTCCTTTCTTCCTTGGCTTTAATCCCAATAGATTTCTCTGAAGCATCAGACCTGGGGAAAAATAACTGACATGGCCTCACACACAAAAGAACAAACCTGGCAGGCTTCTAAGGTACAGCAGCCTTAAAATATCCCTGTGCTGGCAAGTTGCCTGCAAGTTTGACTGCCAAGGGAATTGCCCTGGTTGGCATTCACATCCAGTGACCTACCAGTGAGAACACAGTGACAGAAGCTTGCTGGCCTGCCTATAGCTAAAGAGGTGGTTTCCATCCAGGGCATTTGTGCATTGTTAAGCAAAACCATATGGAGAAGTGTGTTTAGAGGGACTGAGGTTATTTATATTCACAATGGAATGTCCATATTGGGGTCTTAACATAGCATAGGAAATCCTCTTGTGATGCTATGCCTAAAGTCCCATTTGTTCACATAGATGAGTGAAGAGTCATTTTTACCAAAAAAAGTTATACTCAAATTCAGAACACCATGATAAATTGGATCTAAGAAAAAAGTATAAGCTATTTTGTGACAGCAGCACTTTCCATGTGTTTTATGTTAATATCCCATGCTGGCAAAGTACTTTGTCCTATTTTTTATATGATTTTTAAAAAGAAAAGTGCCCACTTTCTCTATAAGCTTTATAAAAAAAAAAAAAAAAAAGGCCTCCTTAGACTCTCCTCTCTAAGAAATTGGGTCAATGATGGAGAATGAAATATTAAAAGCACTTTAAGAGGAAAGGGAGCATAGCTATACAGATTGATGTCATGATCATTTTATTATATCTATTATTGGTTACAGTAAATGAACATACCTTGTAATAAATATATCTGAAAGACACCTAGACCTTGACTGAAACTTTATTATAGATGTGTTTATAATGTGTTTTTCCAATTATTGGAAAAGATATTGATACTAACTGACTTGCTTTCTTTTCATGAATGGTAATGAGCATATATTATTGATGATGAGCATATATTATTGCATTTTATCTATTTGTACTATCCATGCTTACCATTATCGTAACTACTCCATACAGCAAAACTCAGAGAGAAAGTGACCGGAAGATACTTCTTCACTTGGTTCTTTTATTGTAGAAGTGGAACTCCACCTACACAGAGAGTTCCTAAGAGTGGCTCTCTATCTGGGTAGAATATTCCCTAGTTTTCTTCACCTTAGAAGTTTTAAGTTTGTCTAAGAGGTGAGTAGAAGAGGAATAAAATATTCAAGCAATAATTCCCAAAGATAGGGGGATTTCCATCACTTTGCCTTTGCCATGTTCTTAATTGTTTTCATTAGGGAGGATTTCCAAATGTTTTCTGCTCATTGAAGCCATTCATATACTTCAAGGCTGTTCCTCTTTGGAATTATAATCTATTTCATATGATGGTTATATGTATACAGACCTATCTCACCCAACTGGATTATAAACCCTCACAGAGCAGGAAACATATCTTAGTCATCTTTGTTTGGGAGTTTAATGAACCTTGTGAGGGAAGCCACAGACTGGCAGAGAGGAGAGCAAATACTTTGTGCAAGAAGAAGAGTCATATCTGCATTTGCTTGACCTTTCTTGTAGTATAATCCCAATGAGATAATTTCTGCTGATTCTGTAGTGTTTCTTATATCACTTTATTCTTTAGGAACCCTGTGTAATTAAAGCTATAGATAAAAAATAAATGTGTTTGGGGTGCAAATTATTTAATTATTAACCTCACCTTATCTCAGTTGTGGTATAACAATAGCCAACATTTATTGAACACTTGGTACATATGAAACAGTTTCTAAGTGCTGGATATAGATTCTCATTTGAGCTTCTCTCTCTCTCTTTCTCACTCTCACACACACACACACACACACACACACACACACACACACCACCCAATGGAATGGGCACTATTATTATCCCCTTTTTACAGAAGAGGAAACTGAGGATAAAAAATATAAAGTGGGGCTTCTCTGGTGGCACAGTGGTTGAGAGTCCACCTGCCGATGCAGGGGACACAGATTCGTGCCTGGGTCCGGGAAGATCCCACATACCGCGGAGCAGCTGGGCCCGTGAGCCATGGCTGCTGGGCCTGCGCATCCGGAGCCTGTGCTCCACAATGGGAGAGGCCACAGCGGTGAGAGGCCCATGTACGGCAAAAAAAATAATAATAATACATATATATATATATATATATATGTGAGAAAAAATGGTAGAGGCTGGATTAGAATCCAGGTCTGTTGACTCCAAAATCCTATACATCAAAATAATAATAAAAAGGATAGTATTATGATGGTTTCTAAAACTACAATAGTAAAATGCAATTTAAATATTTAACTGAACTGCTTACAATCTATCAGATGATATAAGAAATGCATATTATCTAAAATAAGAGAAATAAAAAAATATTATGGGAGGTAGGGGAATTCCTTTTGAATGGATGAATCAGAGAAGACTTCTTGAGAGAGGCAGAGATTGTAAAGAGTAAGCAATAGACCCTTGGAAAGTGGGAATCTGGGCATTCTAGGAAAATGGAACATAAATACACACAGATGCAACACTGTATGTACTTTTCAAAGTCCCTGTTTTGTTTGGGGGTTTTTGTTTGTTTTTGTTTTCATTGTTGTTTTTGGTTTTTGTTTTTGCAGGAGTTTAGAGTACTTACAGGAATAGGAAGGTCTTAAATACCATGCTAAGGAATACAAATTGTATTCCATTGGTAACAAAACAGAGTAGGAACCTGTGGGGCCCTCCCAGGGTGCTAGTCTTTTCTGTGTCCCCCATTTCTTGTTTGTAGGAAATAGGCTTCATTCAGCCTCCTTGACCTTCCCTGTGTTCCAAAGGTCAGATTCAAACAGTTCCTAATCAGGGAAGGGAGGGTATGCAGAAAAAAAGGAGGAGCACTTAAGAAACAATAGTGCAGCCTTGGGACAGGATCCTGGTTCCTCCTCAAGAAATATACACACAATGTCTTTGAATTCTTCTGCAGGAACTAAGGGCCCCACCCAGGTAGAGGATGGCAATTTCAGGCTGAGCACAAGATTCCAGAATACCACCCTGTTACCTCACCACCAACCAATCAGAAGAAAGTCACACACTCTGCAGCCCTCACCCCAAATTTTGCCTATTAAAAACTTCTCCCCAAAAACCATTGGGGATTTCAGGTTTTTGAACATAAGACACCCATTCTCCTTGCTTGGCCCTACAATAAAACTTCCTCTGTTCCAAACTCTGACGTTTGTTTGGCCTCACTGTGCATTGGGCACAAGAACTTGTATTCAGTAACAGTAAAAGGGACAGTAACAGTAAGGCCAAGTTGTGCTTTAAAATAAATTCATCTTGTTCTTGTGTTAAATTGGGTTAACATTAGGAGTGGTTGAAAGAGAGGAACTCACTTAATCCAACTCTCTAAATAAAAATGAGAGCCTGGTTTGTAACAGAGGAATGAAAAGAAGGATTGCACCTTGCAGAAATGAATTCTGTAAGGCTAACTATGTAGGGAGAGAGTCAATTCAAAGATAATACCAAGGTTTTGCCCTGAATAACTGGCAAATAAAATATGTGGTTTGAGAAAAAGATATTAAATTTATTTGGCATCTGTTGAACTTAAGATGCCAACCAGACACTTAGGACTATCTGACCAGTCACTGGGATTGAATCATTAGTAGATGGTCAGCTGATTTGACAATAAGGATTGTGGAAGTTATCTGGGGTGACACATCATCTTTGAAATCCAGGGAATGGATTAAATGGTGACTGATACCAACATGTCTTTCCTTTCTTCATATTATTTCTATTATTATTGTGTATTGAGAGTGTTCCAAAAAACTAAGATGGGGGTCTTTTTTTTTAAAATAAACTTTTACTTATTTTAATCCGAAAAAGAAGGAAACATGTAGTCCACGTTTGGATAATAAAACAGAAATACATTCTACATTCCCAATATTTAGAAAAGAAAATAAAGTGGAAGCTAGCCCATGAACTTCAAAGTTCATGAAAACATATTGAAAATCGTGTCTGGAGGCAATAGGAGAAAGCGTGTTAATTGATAATTTACAGAACTCCCAGCATCAACCCACAAGTGAGGAACACTAGAGAAACAATGTGCCCTTCCACATTAATTGACTTCAATCCTTTGAGTATACTGTCTAATGAATAGATCAGAGTGAAACAGTGGACAGCTGGACATCAGAGAAGCATGTGATACAACTGCATGACACAAGGATTGATTTACAAGATCAAAAACATAGCTTGAGGGAAGAACTTTTGGAATGGATTACGGATTGGCTTGGGGACAGGAAACTAGTGTCAGCCAGAGGGAGGGGACTTAGTGGCAAACAGCTAATAAGTAGGGGCCAAACATCTGTTCTTCCCATGTATGTCCATGAGAGTCGTATGCAGGATTTTTGGAGAATTTAAACTTCACTTGTCGTGGAAAGTGAACTAACGCAGTAACTGTTGCTAGGTAGAAGAGAAATGGTTAGAATTGTTCAGCTAGGAAGAAAAATCCCAAAGGAGGCCCTCCATTACAGCCCCATCTCCCAATAAGATTAATATAGAAATTCACAGTAAGTATTTAGAAACTTGTGCAGCAGTTTGACAGAGTAGTCATATTTGTTGTACTTAATAATAAAAAAATTGGAGGTTTTGTTTTGTGTATCTTTTAACTTCAGTTTTCTATTAATTCAATTATATAGTATTTTATACTTTAAAAATTGGTCTGTGACAGCTTGGAAGTTAGAAGAAAAAGAAAAAAAACTGGTCCTCCCATACAGATAGTTTGAGAAACAGTGGCACCAAAGTACATCTTTTGGTAAGTAACTGAGATTGGGGCACTTGGTTTGGACTAAGATAACTGGGTTGAAATTTTGGAGCAAGATATTTTTCAGGGAAATTCCCATGGACAGTAAAAAGAGACTGATGTATTTTGAGAATCTTATGAATGAATGAATCTGATTTGGTAGGGTTTGGGCCTAGGAACCTGTATTTTTTAAAGCTCTTGGGTAACTTTTATGATCATAAAGCTTTGGAAATACATCACAAGAAGGTAACAGTGCTCTCTATATGGTATTTTTTTATTTATTAGAATCATGAAAATAAGGTCTCAAAATTCTAAATCACACAAATAAGATTTTTTTTCTGATTCTCTGTTTGAGGGCAAAGTCATAGAAAGCATATGTATTATATAAAAAAAACATGTCCCAACAACAGGATGAGTGGACTGTGGAAGCTGCCATCAGGCTGACAAAGTGGGAGCCTGGTGGAACTTCCCAGTTCAGTTGCCTCTCATAGCCAACTCAACTGGAGTTGTTCTCTCTGGGACCTGAGAACACAGCCTCCAGTCTCACCTTCAAGCTCATGGTCTGATGCAGTAGCACCATACAGTATCTCCCTTTTTCTTTTCTTTCCTCTTTTCCCCTTCCAGTCTCCCCTTTCTCTCTTTCTCCCTGTCTCTTTTACTTTTCCTCTTTCTCTCATCTGTTTCCCTTTGATTTCCTTACACTTACCCCATCTTTTCACCTTTCCTTCTCCTTTTCTGTTTCTTCATTCTCCTCTCTTTAATTTATTCATTGACTATTTCAGTAAATATATATGTATTGGTACCTCCTTGGTGCAAAATAGCATGTAAGAGCTGGAGTTAAGAGGGCAAGTCAGGCACCAGCCACAGCTTCAGGATATTAGGATGACCATCAAGGCAATAGATGGATTGATAAAGCAGTAAACTCTTTCCAAAACCAGAATAATTAACTCCTGCTTATTCCTTTCTTCTTCTTTCCCTTCCCTGGCAAAACTCAACAAAAGTAAACTTCTCACTCTTGTGAAGATCCACATTTGGCACCACAGGGTACCAAGATTTAGCCCTAGATCTACTCTTTTGTATACATAAATTCACAATTGTCATTTGCTTTACTAGGAAAGACAATTTTTTTTTTTTTTCTTTTCTCTTTAGCTTCTCTGTAGCTGAGATCCTTCCCTCTTGTTACTTCATGATATCCTGAACTGCTTCACACATTTGCTCTTCTACCTATATCCACAGTAATGGTCAGTCCCACTACTTTGTTTTTATCCCAAGGTTGAGATCCTGAGTCTTGCAAATTATACCTTGAAACTGCTCTGAGGTAAAGGCATCATACTATGCAAATATAAGCCCACAGATTTGTATTTCTTCCTGTTTGATTACCTACTGCTGTGATGCAAATTACCCTAAAATTTAGCAGCTTAAAACAATAAACATGCATTATCTTACACAGATTTCTGTGGGTCAGAAATCCAGGGACATCTTAGCTAGGTGGTTCTGGCTCAGCAGCTCTCATGAGGGTGCAGTCAAGTTGTCAGCTGAGGCTGCAATCATCTGGAAGCTTTACTGGGGCTAAAGGATCCATTCCCAAGATGGCTCATTTGCATGACTACTGGCTGGAGGCCTCAGTGTATTGTAGATTGTTGACGTGTAGCCTTCATACATACATAAATGGACCTCTCACACAGCTGTTTAAGCATTCTCACCAAGTGGCAGGTAGCTGCCCCCAGAGCAGGACATTAAGAAAAAAAAAAGCAAGGAGGAAGCCTCATTGCCTTTATGACCAACTACTGGAAGTTGTATAGCATCACTTCCACTTTATTTAATTAATTAAATGTGAGTCACTAAACTCAACTACACTCAAAGACTCAAAGAAAAGGAAATTAGGCTCTGCCACCTGAAAGAGGAAATATCAATAACAGCAAAGAACAAATGACATTTTAGTACACTTGACTCCTTCGTATCATTATAATCTGTATCCAAATAACTGACAAATTCCTTTTTTTTAATCTTCTGTTCAAAATTCATTCAGTTCATATGTAACTCTAAGATAAAAATATTACTCATTTTCTTAATAATTTAACATCTTTCTTTTATGATTTCTTTAACTCGGATGTAATTCTTCCCCAATAAGCCTATATCAACTTGACTAAATTAATCTCAGTGCTTCTACTTACTAAGAAACCATAACATTCTGCCCATCCCAGTTCTCTCATTAGCTCGCAAATCAAGTGTATACAGTTGCTTCTAGAATCAAGCTTTGCCCTTAAACTAAAACTATTTCCCTTTTCTCTCTCATTCCAACAAAAGAATTGTTAGCCTTTGCTTCTCAGCAGAAGCCATGATCAATCAATCTGAAGTTCAGACAAAACAAGGATAGCATAGGAAGTATTGTTTTAAGTCTAAAAGAGTCTTTCCTGACTGGACACTAAATGACAAGAGGACTATATCTGTTGTGTTGACTGATGTATGCCCAGTACCTGAAACAATGTCTGGCACACAGGGGCCCACAAACAATATTTACTAACCATAACAACAAATAAAACTGAGTGAGTTGATAAGTGAGCTGAATGAAATATCCTCTGTGGCGTTCACCTTAAAAAACTGTCACTGACATATATGATATCCTCATTTCCCCCACATTTCCCAGGCCACAATATTGCAACTTGTTTCTCCTACATGTTCTCCTCTTAAGGCCAATATCTGTTGATTCATTTTCATTTACTGATTATTTATGTAAGCTTTAAAGCAAGGATAAAAATCCATTGACTTATTTAGGAGTCATTTTATTCTCAATTAAAAAATAAATTCTCATAATTTTAATTGTGGCACCCAAGAGAAAATATATATATAATATTACTGAAAATACTGAATTTGTGGTAAAAAAACAGTATAGGTAATCTGAAAACCAATCACATTGATACTCATATCACAAACTCTCTTGGTAACATAAACAAAATTTAGAGCCCCTATACCTTTTTCTTTCTATTCAAATAATGAGTTTAATTCACTTGCTCAAGGAAAATTTATTGTGATATTGTCTTATATGTATGTATATAAGCAAAATAGATACAGTTACTATCCTCTCAGGAAACTCAGATTAGTTTTGTAGCAAGTAACATAAATAAATATGTAACTACAACTTATTTCCCAACCAAATTAAAATTTTGGACTTAAGAACAGCAAAAATATATAATCTGATGAAAAAAAAAATGTATAGAAAACTTGTTATCTCCCCCTTACAGCTGACATCTGAAGATGAAATATATTGACATAAAGTTAAAATCCACTGCTTAGGGGGATGTGTAAAATCATTCAATGCACACTGAATAGGAATCACCTCTGCTGTCTGTACTCCTGGTGTTAGAGGCTCTCAGTTGTTTCAATCTACTGAAAACTAGGTTCCATACAACTTCAATTCACGTCAAAATAACAGGATGTTTGAAGGGATAACTTCTACATAACTGAATATTATCTGGAATAATTTGAAATTAAAAGTTAACTATTCTACAGCCACAAAAGGAATTAATAGGGTCTAAATCTTGGTCATTGTAGCGGGGAGGCTGTCAATCCTCACCCAAGAATCAAAAATGGTCCTAGCAGGACTCATATTTCGCTCTCAAAATGGATGACTTGAGGAGAGTTTAACAAAGGAGTAGTTACAAAGGGAGTGGGGAAGGTATTAAAAAATATAAGGGAGCATGCAGTATTCCAGAGCTAGGAGTAGTGGGTGTCATTACCCCCTGGGCCTGCAGGTTCAAGGAAAGAACATGGAGGCAGAGACAGTGGTATGGAAAGGAACATCTGACAGAGGCCTTGGGCTTATGGAAGCGGCCAGTACCCAGCAAACCCACAGGAAACCGGGAAAACAAGTTCCCTAAATTTGCTGTCGTCCCTCAGAACTCGTGCTAGTGTTCCCCCTTATTCAAACAGACAGAAAGCAGAAGGGAAGGGAGCTGATGATGTTCATTCCAGTCACAGTCCTTAGGCACAGAGGTGGGATGAAAAGTGTGAAGTTGATCTGGAGTAGCAAGCAGAAGATAACCAGCAAAAGTCAATCATTTTCACAAGCACTCCTTAACGTCCACTTTCATTCTTTGTCCAGGCAAGAGATTTATCTCCCCAGCTAAGTCCCATCAGATACTCATCATGGCCATGTTCCTACCTGAAACCTAATCATGAGCCATCATCGGTTCTTTTTTCAATGTAGGGTAATAGGTAAGGAAGAGGAACAGAGGAACAGAAGCAATTAACATAAAATAGTTACTACAGTCCCTGCTTCTAAAGCTGATCACAAGGTCTCTGTTTGTAATCACAGCTGACACTACTCATTCTTACACTATGTCAATACCTCAGTTAGATGGGGCTCTTTAGATAGTGAGGTGACTCGAATCATTTCTCTGGGGTGGGAGAATATGAGTCCTTAGTTACCTTCTCTTTATTGGGTTTTCATGGCTTTCCACTGATCAGGACTACTGAGCAAGAAAAGATACTAAGAGATACCCTAGTGAGTCCTCTGGGTTCCAAATATAGTTCTCTTTGCCTTTGCTGTTTAGCAGCAACCCAATTTACCCCTAGTAATTGGCACACCTATCTCAACCAAAATAATGACTCCTTTCTCTGTCTTCTGATTCAAAGACATGAAGAGCCAGGCAGCAGGCCCAGCTTCCACCAGAGACATTATCCATTGTTTTGGACAATGGCCACATCGGAAGACCAGTCACACTTTCCTTGCTGTAAAATATGTTCTCTAGTTGGAGGCCATGTTGGGTGGAATATCATGATAAGGCAGAAATATAAGTCAACGAATGGTAATGCTGGCCAAGGCTGTCCAGGCAGGAAAGGCAAAACTGCTCCTGAAATTTGAGAATTTTCCTATGGAAACAAAGCACTGACTTTAGCCATGAGGGGAGGGATCAAATGTAATCAACTGGCTACCAGGTAGCTAGACGAATCCTCCAGGAATTGTTACCATATCAGGGCTCAACTTTAGGCTGTCTTGGTAGGTGGGCACTCAACAATGGCAGGAGAAAGAAGAGCCTTGGTGAGGGCATACGGTTTATTTTCTGATTGAGAGGTAGTCTTATAAGATTGAATAGATTCAAAGAAAAAGTTAAGGAACTGCCTACTGAGTCTGGCTCACCTCAAGCTTTAAGGAAAACCCAGCTTCTCCCTGAAAATACCCAGACACCCCAAAGTTTTCCAAGAAAGGTGATGTGGATTCCTTATTCAAGTAAAGGCAGTAGACAAATGTATGAAGACTCAGCAGACTTCTCCCCATGAGGAGAATGTCCTTCTCTTGAAAATTTTGGGGTTATGATTTTTTATTAAAAGAGAGGGTAAACAGAAGATGTTACATATTGGATTAGCCATAATCCCCCTGCCTGCCTTTCCAGCACATGTTTCTGTACTACAGACTTTTTCTACTCGAATTGTGGTTCATGGAGCAGAAGTACTGGCATCACCTCTGGTCTTACTGGCAGTGACCACTGGACCTGATCAGAATCTGTATTTTAACAAGATCTCCAGGTGATATATATATACACACACACACACACACACACACACACACACACACACACACACACACATACACCTTGAATTTTGAGAAATACTGTTGTAGATTCCTTTAGTCTTCTTTGTAGCCAGAGTTCTTCATATGACCTGCATTCTGCCAAGCAGATACACCTATATGTGCATAAGATTTATAGTAATAAGGTGAACCATCTCATACAGCAGTAGTTTTCAAACTTTTTGCCTGAATCAAAAACACAAATCATCACGCCTTACCCCCAGAGCATCCAATTCAATAGGTCTGGGGTGGGCTCTGAGTATTTGCATTTCTAACCAAGTTACCAGGTGATGTCAATGCTGCTGCCAGGGACCACACTTTGAAAACCACTCTTAGACAGTATAGTGGCAGAGGTGTCTGGTTCTTCGGAGGCCAGCAACAGTGGGAGAACTTGCCCAATGTAACATCTTTGTGATCATGGCAGAGGCCTTGGGTTCCAGGCCAATGGCAATAGCAGCTTCCTTAGCAAGCCAGTTTTCAGTGTGGTTCTGGGCATTGTTCCCAGAAATTCAGCCTAGAGTCTGTACTTTTAGCTCTCCCAATAATTCTGTGAACTATCATAAATCCCTTGCTAAGTAAACTTGCTAGGTCAGATTCTGTTGCCCACAACTAAGAATGCTGGTCAATGGAGGTCTTACATATGCCTAACAAAGGAATTTCAGGGACTGTATTTATTGTTCAGCCCAGATAACTTCTTAGTCCATCCATTTAGGATGCAATAACAAAATACCACAGACTGGGTGGCCTACAAAAAAACCAAATTTATTTCTCACAGGCCTGGAGGTTGAAAGTCCAAGATCAGAGTGCCAGCACAGTTGGGTGAGGGCCCTCTTCCAGGTCAGACTTCTCAATGTATCATCACATGGCGAAGAGGAAGCAAGCAATCTGAGCCTCTTTAATAAAGGCACTAATTCCGTTCATGTGGGCTCTGCTCTCATGACCTAATCACCTCCTAAAGGGCCGATCTCCTAATACCCTCACCTTCAGGGTTAGGATTTCAACATATGAATTTTGGAGGGATACAGTCAGACCATAAAACCTGGGTAGGTCAGCAGATAGAAGGGACAAGGCTTAGTCAAAAATGAAGAATGTTTTAAAATAGTGTCTCCTGTGTCAGTTATTTTAGGAACCTAATCACAGTAGCAGGTGACTGAGTGGAGCATGAGTCTAGGACAGGTGAGGGACATTCAGCATCTGGAATTATTAAACTCAATACCTGAGACATGAGTACAACCTGCATTATATAAACCCTAACATGGTGATTAACAAAGACAACATTTTTAATATCCATTGAGAAGTAATCTCTACTGGGTATCCAAACACTATCGTGAAGCAGCAATGAAAGGCCTAACTTCGGATCATACATAAACATACATTTAAAATAATTTTTCACAGAAAGTTGTGCTAATTATATGTACTAAATATACCTTCTCTTAAAATTAGGGCTAGCTACTGAGTTATGATGATAACACTGCCGAGTGGTGGCTCCCTGAATACCAACAATACAGCCTGTTGATAGCTTGTTGAGACAAAGCTGAGTTTGTTGCTTACCATGCAAGGGAAGATACTACCCTGATGGTGCTTCGGCAGTGTCTCAGAGAGGCAAGCTCATAATTTATTGAGAATTGGAAGGTTGGTTTAAGGTGGTCTTTTAATTTGGGGGGTGAGGTCGGAGATGGGGGGTTGGTTAGGACTGGGTAAGGACCATGAAACAGCAGGGTAAGAATTTTTGAGTCAAGAGGTTCAAAGAACTTGAGGGTGCAACGTGTTTATTGAAGCTTTCCATTGAAGAGTTAAAGCCATAAGTCTGGGCAAGGGTTTCATAAAATAATAAAGTTATGTTAATATAGACAGTACATTGTCAGGGAAAGTAGTTTCCAAGCTTCCAGTATGCAAGCTTTGTGTGTGAGTGTTGGGCGGGGGGAAGGTAGGAGGCAAATTTTTGGTTCTCACATCCTACTAGAAAGTAAAATTCTTACTCTCTATTAGAAAATGAAATTCTTCAGAGAAGGACTCTTCTACGACCAGTGCCTAGTAAGTACCTGGTACTCAGTAGATGTTGGATGGATGGAAGAAAGAAAGCAAGGAAGGGAAGGAGGGAGGGAAGGAAGAAAGGAAGAAGGATGAATTCACAATGGGTTTTCCACATTCTCATAGAAGTCCTCAAGGGTCCAGTCGGAATCAGTCAGACTACCAAATATTTTCTTACATGGCAAACAATTTCCTAAATGTAATACAAAGCTAATAGACAGGGAAGATTCTGATGCTCATTGGACGAGTAAGTTGCTACAGTATAGATCATAAAATTTCAATCTGAAAGGGGGATGGCACTCCCTCCCAAAATAACAGTTTGGAGGGTCCTCATGTTCCAGACATACAGACAAACAAAGCCTATGATAGGATTATTGTCCTTCTTGGTTGAAGTCAGCACAGGACAAATCAATGTGGAGGAGTGGATGCCCTCTCTCCCAAAATACTGTATCCTGGAACATTCATGATTAACATCAACCCCAAGGAGAATCAGAGTGGGGGGATTCTTGAAGGTGACTGGATTTAAATCTGAAATCATTGAGAAACCACTAAAAGTATAAGTAACTAAATGACATTTTCTGCTTCAGACCATAAAGGGGGCTGAAGATTAAAATTAAGTCGAGTTATGGAAAGATAAAGAAAGTATTGATAATATTTTTGCATATCTATGGCTTATGCAATTTTTACATTGCTACACAAACATATACTTTCCCTCTCCAATAAAAGGATTAGGCTCCAAAAATTCCTGTGCCAGAAGAATCCACACTTCCAGAAAAAAATAAGCCTTTAAAGGAAAAATAAGTTTGGGCCACCAAGGTTGAAGGAAGCTACAAAAGTTATTATAAATAGACTGTTTTTTGTTCTTGAAAGCCAAACAATGAAGATAACATAATAAAATCTCTTCCCAGCATTTTCAACAACATACCTGTATATTTGTTTTGCTTTGTGGCAGATAATATACCTCTCCCCTACCCAATACATATTACATTACATGACTTGCTGGGTAGATGGATGACTCCTTGACTCCTGCCTCCTGGGTCACACGGTGACCCCAAATACATACAGTAACTTGGCTGGAAAAAAGTCCTCAGCAACTTTCATTTAAGCAACTAGGCACACCAAATATGTACCTCTCATGCCTTTGTTCTATCCACTCACAGAACTTTAGCTCTGCTTGTGATGATTTTGTGCTAGAACACATGCACCGCTCCTCCTTCCAGCCAATGGGATGCAGTTCTAACTTTGCCTCAGCCACCTTCACTTCTCCCAAAGCTGCATTTCAAAAATCTCTCTCCTGGT
The DNA here is from genome assembly GCF_964374135.1 of Grampus griseus. NCBI lineage: Eukaryota > Metazoa > Chordata > Mammalia > Artiodactyla > Delphinidae > Grampus > Grampus griseus. The sequence goes on along the minus strand of NC_139001.1, from coordinate 82,501,240 downwards.
CTGCCACCTGCTTACCTCTTTTTCTCTTTTTCAAATTCCCAACGTTTTACTGCCTCTTTTTCAAACTATCCCCAACAGGTGTGCATCTAATCAAAGTAAGATTCTCCTGATTGTGGAAAAGTGTACAAAAGTAAATCTTCATATGCACAATTTCATGAAAGGGAAATTGCATTTGGTAAGGGCTTTTTGTAAAGGAAATTATGTGTGAAAACTGCTACAGTAGTTCTGTGGACAAAATGCTGGAGAAGCACTTGAAATAACTGAAACTTAAGCACCACGCAGCTGGAATCAAGAGGAATTTGTTGTAGTAGAAACCCGTGCCAGAAGAATTCACATTTCCAAATAATATGTCTTTGAGGAATAAATACGATGGGACAACAAAAGTTGTGAGTGAAACTATGAAAGTTACTATAACTAGCTTTCAGTAGAAACTGGCTCTGTGCCTATAAATCTGCTGATAAGAAAACCACAGTCAGATTAACATGTTTCATTTATTGATCCATTTATTCAACAAATATTATTAAAAACCTAATATGTTCTAACATCTGTGTGGAGCACTGGGAATACAAAGGCAAGCAAATACCCTCTGACCCTGAACTTATGATTCTTGGACTCTAGCTTCCCCATGCAATGGCTGACTTTTGCCAACAGAAAGCAGGAGGCCCCCAAGGAGGGGAAAAACTGTATCTTTCTTCAATTTGCTGTGCTTCTAAAACTAAATCAGGTCTAAAATGTGATCCAAATTTTTGTTCTCATGATCATTTAACATTCCAAAAGTTTTCCATAACTTTTTTGTTGATGTTTTAAAATTCAATCTTTAGTACATGTCCCCCTTTCAGAAAGTTTGACAGAGAAATATCATTAGACTGCATTCTTTCCATCAATAAAATTTAAATGGATTGCTACAATAGGAAAGTCACAATCCTACCATTTCTATAGGATTCACGATCTACTCCACACAGGATGTGGAGGAAACCATATTTAGCCTTCATTGAAATTGGTTCGTTCATTGATTCATATATGCAGGCATGCAGGGATTCATTTCAATAAATATTTGAGGGGCAATTACTATAGGCCTGACAATGAACTGAGCCATAAGGATACATAATAAGACATAGGCTTTGCCAAATAACTACTAGACTACCAACACAACAACAACCAAAAATAATAATAATAGTAAGAATTCAAGATCATTGAACAAATTACTTCTGGAGGAAGGATTGACCAGTTCTGCCAAAGTAGATTGATCAAAATTTCACAGAAGAGGAGATATTTGATCTAGTCCTCAATAAATGCCTAGTGTTTTGCCCTAAATTATAATTTGTCTTCAAAACAGGATTTTATGAGATGTGTAATTCCCATATTCTGAAGCACTGTGTTTGCTTGTTAGTAGTCTATTTAGTTCTACATTTCCTTTGACCCAAGCACCCCACCAGCAATAATATGGTCTTTAGTTTGACTAGCCTATTGTAAAGCACTTTTTTTTTTTTTTTTTGCAGTACGCGGGCTTCTCACTGTTGTGGCCTCTCCCGTTGCGGAGCACAGGCTCCGGACGCGCAGGCTCAGCGGCCATGGCTCACGGGCCCAGCCGCTCCGCGGCATGTGGGATCTTCCCAGACTGGGGCACGAACCCGTGTCCCCTGCATCGGCAGGCGGACTCTCAACCACTGCGCCACCAGGGAAGCCCTAAAGCACATTTTTAATCACTCTGATTTTTCCTTAAGAATGAGCAAGCTACAGGGGTTACTCATTGACTGAACTGTTCTGATGAATGCTTTGCTGTGAGTCTGCATAAAGTTAACCAAGTCAGATTTACAATGCTATCTTGTGGTGCCCAGAGTGTCAGTGGTGTTTTCTGATAGGTGGCACTTCTGAAAGTAAGTCATATGAAGGTCTAACCAACAATCCCTTCATTAATAAAGCCGGTACAGCATTGCCCTGACTCTTTTTCTAAGGAACCATTAACAGTACTAGTCAGTGTTTGGAACAAAGAATTCAATCTTAATTTCAATATTCATCACATAATCGTGGTAATTTTACTTGAAAATTGAGAACTAACATTAGAGAACAATGGAGTATTTAACTTTGGAGGAACAGACTGAACAATTCTAAGCTTTGGGGCTGCTAAAGGGAGAGTTTCTTTGGGCAAATTAACCCTAGAGAATTAGCTTTTTCATTCTCATAATATAATTTCACAGGTAGGCCAAAAAGCCACCTGCATCTGGCAGGTAGATAGGTATTCCAAGTGTCATGAGCAGTGGGGAATGACCAGGTGGATAGAAAAATCTTAATAAGAATGCTAAAGTAAGCTTCCCCCTGAAAAGTGGTAGTGTCTTCACCCTAGTCAGGAGGTCTCATTGGCATTGGGTCATCATTGTGGGAACCTGAAGTCCACTGAAGCTTCCCCCATCAAAGGGCAACATGCTTCTTCATCTCCTTTGTCTGTGTATCATAAATTGTGCCTTTACCTACAACAAAGGACTTATATTCTTTTCTTCTGTCCATTACCATTTCTCCATGGATCACCATCATCCTGTGACAACTATATAGGCTACTGTCTGATATGTAAATCAATACAATTGCTCTTGATTTAAAAAAGGTTCCACACCATTAGCTTCCAATGTAGTCACTCTAAAAGTCCCTAAAATACATATAAAAATACTCCCTCCCAAAGGGCAAAAATCTTCAATACTGAAAATAATGTTTTATGGGCAACTCAATGCCAAAATCTCAGAAACATACCCATTAAATACAAGGAAAATAGACTTGAATTGAGAAACCCTACTCTAACTTTATCTTATAAAAAGAGACTACCTGTAAAAAAGAAGAAAATGTATTATATCTTACATTTTACACCATTTAAGTGTGACCCAGTGTAAGAAAGAGCTGAACACAAAACAATAAAACAAGCAAATGGCGCCACCACCTCTCTATCATACTGCTTCTTTGGGTACTTATCACATCTTGTACCCTACATCCTTTCTAAATCCTTTTCATGAGAGCAACTCACAGGAAAAATAATGGGATTGGAAGAAGGAGGGAAATATCAATGCACAGTGTACCCTACAATGTCTGCTCCCCAGAAAGAAGAGTTATACATAGACAAAATGAACTCTGAAAAAAGTACATGCTGAAATTTTTTTTTTTTTTTTTCAATTTCTTCTACACCTAATGGCAAAGGTGCTAGGGAATATGGTCTACCTAATGAAGAGTAAAAGGTTTTGGTAAATGGCTAATCATCTCTGCCTCATGTACGGCTCTACCAGATTAATTCCAGAGAGATATTAGAATTTGCTCAGGAGCTGGTGTACTGCCCTCCCCTCCCTCTATAGACTATAGAAATTTTCCCATTGTTCAAGACTATGGCAAGTAGAACTAGCACTTTGAACAGCGGGGATAGTATCCAGATTAAAGTTTTAGAGCAGTGTTCTCAATCCAATTAGATCCAGAGCCCTCTTTTTATGACAGTTTGTAGAATCCCCTTTTTTGCCCTGAAACTAAATTCATATATGTTATAAACTATTTACACAAATAATTTCCAAAAAATATTACTATAATTCCCTAACTATACTATAAAGTAAAAGAACAGAAAGGCAATTTATAGTAAAATGATATGTAATTCTAAATGAAAATGCTCATGTATAATAACAAGAAGCCATATGAAGTAGTCAGATGTTTGTGTCTATACTTAGAATCAGCATGAATGCAACAACTACAAATGGACTCAGGTACAGGTGTGTTGCATTGGCAAACTCATATGCCACAAATGGCGTTGCCATTGGTGATGTGATTTTCTGAAACGGTGAGCAAGTCTTGATAGAGTTCTAACAAAACAAATTACAATCTTTCCTCAATTTACAATGGGCTGTATTCCTAGAAATTTCAGGGTATGATAGATAACTCTGTGTTTATATGTAAAATTGAATCAGGTTTTAGGTCCAAATAATTGTAAGAAGACTTGTTTCACCTACATGAATGTCTGGCAGGATATCTGAAACTCACGTGGGATGCAGAACTGGGCTCATTTCATGGACATCCTGCACACTGCAGGACATCTTAGATCACTGACCCACACACACTACCAAACATCACAATAAGCAAAGATGCAAACAAAAATTTAAAAATGTCCCATGGCGTGGTACTTTCCTGTTAAGAATGACTAAGAAGAGAAGGCAAGTGTTGTCAGTGTGCAGAAAGCAGAGGAAAGTGGTAGGAAATGAGTTAGAGTGGTAGGGAAGGGCAAGATTATGGTGCTGTTTTTGTTTTCAAGTATTGTGGGAAAGCATCAGAGATTTTAAGAAGGAAGCAATATGATTTAAAAATATCATATAGTTTACTGTGTATAGAATGAATTATAACAGTACAAGAGTGGAGGAATCTACAGACCAATTAGGAAGCCATTGCAAGTAAATTCGTAAAGATGATAATGCCTTGTGCTAAGATGATAATCTCAGATGAATATGGAGAAACTGTTGTATTTACGATTTTTATTTTTGAGATGAAGACAGAGAACTTACTAATAAAGTCAGATGTGGAAGGTGAGCGAAAGAGAAATCAAGAATGGTTCATAAATGTTTTGGCAACTAGGGAAATGGCCATTTTCTGAAATGTAAAACATTAGTAAATGAAGAGGCTTTGGTGAAAAAAAACAAGAGTTTGGTTTTGTTTTATACATGTTGATATGTCTACGTGAAGTGTTAAGTAGGCAGGTCTATATGTTGGTCTGGAGTTCAGTGAAGCAGTAAAGGGAATTAAATAAGTTAAGTGAGAGAGAGTATATAGATGGATCAAACTGGCACAATCACAGGTGGCACCAGAAAACGATCCATTAAAGGAGACTGAGAAAGAGTAACCAATGAGGTAGGAAAATATGGTATTGCTAAAATCTTTACGAAGGTGGCATATCTTTGTTGAATTATGCCGAAAGGCTGAGTAAGATGAGAGTCGAGAAGTGATCACTGATATTGGCACATCCTTTGTACTCACTACTCACCTCCACTTACTGATTACTGGGGAATACCTGCAACTCTGACTACGGACTATATTTCTGGACACAGGAACAAACTTAGCCCACCCACATGGAGGGCAAACTGAAGGTATAAGAGAGGTAATGCCCCCAAGTAGTTTTCAACCAATGATGAGTGAGGAATTGGTAGATAAATACACCAGTTTCTTCACCACTAAGGTAGGATGGCCCTGAAGTATGTTCTATACTATTTCCCAGAGACTTCTCACCGAGGATTAAGCTCCATGTGCCTACACTGGTAACTTTCTTATAACACACATTTTATTGAATTCCTTTCCTTGCTATATACTCCCCTGCTAGTGTTTCTTGGGGTGACCTCTCAAATCAATTCAACATACATTTATGATTTCGACTTTGTTAAAACACATCATTTGATGAAATGCTGATATAATACAACTAAATTGTTGGTATTAGTTTATTTTGGGTGGTGGGTATATCAGGGGAGATTCTTTACATTGCAAATGGCAGGAAACCCATCCCACAGTAGCCTTATAAAAATAGTGTTTCTTACTATATATCCAAAAAGTGCAGGAGGAAGGAGATGGTTTGAATCAGGATGCAAATAACATCCTCCAGACTCAAGTGTATCTCTTTATTTCAGTTTTGAGCTTCGGGGCCAGCCGAAAAGTGTCAAGGTGGGACTTAGCTCCAGTCCCCATGTCTTCTCAATGTTCAGAATCATTGAAATGAATAAGTCTACTTTCATGATAGTACAGACAAAAGTCCCACCATTGAAACTTGTTAGGCCTGATGGGCAGATTTGAGATGTGCTCATCTGTGTAGTAATCACTGTGGCCACAGGGATGAAATGCCCTGATTCTTTCAACTCCAGTAGACAAGGTGTACTCCCCCTGTCCCATCTACAGGGGTCAGGTGATCAACTCTGGTAAACAGAGTTTACCAGAGGCCTACTAATAAGGTGGACACATCCAGGCCTCCCTCACTACCACATTAAATATGACACCCAATTCTGTGGTCCCTATATCTTATGCATTTGTCTCCTATGCTCTAACCCAAATGCCTATACCGTAGTTCAAGTCATTGGCATCTCTCCCATGGATTAGTTGGTAGCCACCTAACTAGTGAAGATGCATTCTCCCTTGTCAGTCCACATTCATTCTTCACAAAACACCCAGAGACTTCTTTCTAGAACACAAAATTGATCATGTAACTTCCTTGTTTAAATCCCTTTAGTGCTTCCCATTTCCCTTAAGATAAAGACAGAATCTTTTAAGTCTCCAGTTTGCATCCTAACTACCTCTCCTATCTCATCCTGTGCTGCTTAATTTTCTATGCTCTCACCATAGTAGCTTTCTTTGGCTCCTTGAATATGCCCTATTTTTTCCTACCACAGGGCCTTTGCATAGGCTATATTCTCTGTTTGAAAATCATTTCTCCTTCCCAGCTCCACATCCTTCACCAGCTAACTGAACTTTAAGTCTCACCTTAAATATTTCATCAACAAGTCTTCAGAGTTATTGCCCATCCCCTTACCCATTCCCTAGAATAATTAAATTCTGCCCATTGTATGATCTCATAGCACTCTTTGTTTCTTTCTAATACCTCTCACACTTAAGATTATTTAGTCTCTTCCCCAACTAGACTGCAAATTTAATGAGGTCAGGGACTGTATCCCAGCTTCTAACACTGTAGAAGGAACTTAATATTTGAATGAATGAATGAATGAATGAATGGAAATCCCTGCTGCTTTATCCCTCATTGAAACTGAGATCCCAGAAATTCTATGTCTAGAAAACTGAGAGTAGATTATATATAATATATGATTACAATTACTTTAAAAAATTATACTGAAGCACAATAAAAATACTGGAAAGGAATATTTCAAAATGTTAAGAATGGCCTTCTCACATTGTACCGGGGCAGAGGAAGTGAGAGTGAGGTAATGGTTTTCCATTTTCCATACTTTGAGAACAATCAAAAAGAATCATGTATTACATTTATGTTGAAAACATTTTTAATGACAAAATTATCCATTGCTCAGATTCATGAAGAAAAGATGTACACTTAAGAATTCCAAAGCTTAGTTCTTATAACTCCCAGCTGACATTCTCAGAGAGATCATCTAACTGATTTTCAAATATTTTTAGCATTTGAGTTTTTTTTTTTTTTTTTTCAACTGAAGTCTTATGTGGAAACTTGATACACAGAACAGTTACAAACAGAATTTTCTGGTTGAAGTAGGATGGGAAACAAAGGCAGCCACTGAGACACTGCAGTTGCCCCAACCCACCCTCCCAGAGAAGCCTTGAGATGCATCCACAGAACCTACGGCTATGGAGAACACAGTCTGAAAACCATGGATCTCACTCAGACATGGTGAGGACAACAAACCCAATCCCCATAATCTACCAAGTGAAACCCAAAACAGATTGGTATCCCTCAAATCCTGAAGAGCTTGTGGGTCTGTATCTTTAAAATACATAAACTGGTTCAAAACTATGTAATGGATTGGAATTTTGATAATGGAAAAGGTAATTTATTTATTTTAATATTACTTTAAGTCTGTCTGTCTGCCTGTCTCTCTCCTCTTCTCTCCTTTCCTCTCCTCTCTTCTTCTCTCCTCTCCTCTCCCCTTTCCCCACCCCCCCCTTCTTTGTCTCTTCTCTTCCATTCCCTCCTAGAACAATTCAGTTCTAAAGCATCCATGAAGTGGGATTGAGTATGGTAAATTTCCTCACCAGGATGGAGGAGATATGGCCCAGAGCAGGATGTAAAAGCCCAAGCAGGTTAGAATGGCATCCATGCAGAGGGCAGTGGCAGCAGTGGTCTGGCATCAGGAATTAGAACTCAGTAGGATGAACAGAACATCTACATTTGGGGTGGCAGGCAGGGCTGTCAAAGCTGGCAGAATTAGGGGATACATAGATAGATAAGCAGACAGACATCTAGAGATATAAACATATGACTATATAGAGAAATAGATACAAATGAGAAGGCATGGGAATAGTGACACCCCAATAACAATGTGCACACAGAAGTTGTTTTCTAAATACCATTCATCACTAAATGGAACTAGCCTCCTTAGAGAAATGGCTCATTCCATGACTAGGGCAACAGAGTTCCCAACAAGCTTGGAATATCTTTATCTACCAGAAAGCAAGAGAGTGTTCAAAAACAGAGATGGTGACATGTCAAAAAAAGACACAGAAGCCGGATTGAGGGGCTCCCACTGGACAAATCTGAGACAATTCAAACATTAAAATAAATAATTGCAATTACAAATTATAGCCATTTGAATAGAAAACAATAAGTTCATACTGATATAAGTAAATGAATGAATAAATTTAAAGTGTGATAGAGAAATGAATGAATGAATGAATAGAAAGCCTTATGAGTAATAAAATATTTACATAGTTGCGAAGTATCACCCCAAACAAATAATTGTTAATTACAAAGGGGAAAAGAGCAACATCACTGTAGGGAGCCTGGCAGATACCATCTTTATCAAATGATCAAAGTAATAGCATCAGCAGCAGGGCAAATCCAAATTTACCTAATAAGATACAATGAGAGAACACAGCATCACTGTTGTGATATTCCCACCAAACGTGCATAACTTGAATCCGTTCATGAGCAAACATCAGTCAAACTTAAATTGAGGGACATTCTATAAAATAAGTGGCCTGTAATCTTCAAAATTGTCAAGGTCATGAAAGTCAAGGAAAGATGAAGTAACAGTTTCCAATCAAACGGGACTAAAGATTCATGGCAACTAAATACAAGATGTGATTCTGAACTAGATGTTTTTGCTATAAAAAGACATTACTGGGAAAACTGTAAAACTTGAATGGAATCTGAAGATTATATGGTAGCCATATATAAACGTTAATTTTCTGATTTTGATGATTTTATTGTGGTTATTGTAGGAAAATGTCCTGGTGGTAGGAGATACACACTAAAGTATTCAGAATATTGATGAAGCATGAGATCAGCAACTTAACCCTCAAATGGTGCAGGAAAACCAAAGTTCTTCATATAGTACTTGAAACTTTTCTGTAAGTTTGAGATGGATTCAAAACTTTAAAAAATTATAACAGCAAAACACTGTCTGGGCTGACTTTTCATTTAGGAGTACCTTGTAAACCAAATCTTAATCTTACGTAATGGTAAGCCTTTCTCCCCTACTCCTCTTGCTCTAAACTTGAAGGAGGTGCTTAATTCTCCCAGTTGCTAGGTTCAGTCTTACCCTTTATATAGACTATGTTTGTCCCTTGGCAGGGAAAATATAAGAAACCCTATTTTCCACTTTAAAAATTCTCTAGTCCATCTGACAGGTGTCAAAAGTTTGCATCCTTGCCTCTTGACCTGCCTGCCATCCAGAGACTGGGTTTCAGCTGTTTTTCCCTAGCTACCTTGACTAAGTCCATGGCATTCAGTCAATGTTTCATTTTATCACTTAGTCAACAAAAGACGGAAAAATATTTCCTGGGCACCAACTATGTGCCAGACATTGTCCTAGACACAGGATAAAGACACAGCCAAGACCCTTCTTATTGAACACTCAGGATTGAAACTGACAGGGATGATAATCTCCAGGAAAAGCTCATTTCCAAGGTAACAAGTGTTACTCTTCACACACACACACACACACATTAGAAGGGGGAAGATGATAAAGAAAAGGACTTACAGGTTGTTATTCTCTGATGCCATTCCAATTGGAATGAACAGCACAGTTCTGGAAAATAAACGACGTGTACCTGAGCCTACTAAATTGCTGTGACTCATCCCTAAAGTATTCCATTTGGCTTATAATGCTTCTGAATCAATTCTATTAAAAATATCATTAACATTTGCTTACCTCATTTACATAATGTGAAGGGACTAAATTAAAAGAGTTGGGAACAGTTTATCTCAAAGCCTGGATTTAGTGCTATTGTATGCCCCAGTATTTCTATGTCTTATTGCAACATTCTCTCTGGCACCAGGGAATGGGTAGGAAGAGTCATCACCTTAAGGCTCCTTAAAGTGTCTCAAACTAATTCATAATGACTTGTCTCCTCCTTAAATGTTGCCATTTGTAAGCAACATACCCATACTTCTGAATGACTTATACACCTATACACCCTGCCCCAGACTGAACTGCTCCTGAAGAATCCTGGGAGGATGATTCTAGTGCAGGTTCATGCATTGGGTTCCAAACTTCTCAAGACAATTCCACAGCCAGTGTCTTGCCTAAAGCTGTTTACACATTTTACATTATATATTTTAATGAAAAAATAAGTTTTAATTTTATTTTAAAAATTACCCCATAGATGTTTAAAATACAAGATCTGGACAATCTTGTCTAGATAAGCTACACAATTATTCCACCCAGCTCTCATTTCTATCTGATTCCCATAGGTATCACTGTTCTATTTAGACCATATCTCTCAAGTGGTAGGCTTCCAGTTTGACAAGGTTAGCCAAATGGTCCCCTTTGGCAACACTTTTCCTTTGTGTATATTAAATCCATGGCTCCTGTAACCTAATCTACTTTAAAACCTAGTCACCCAAACTTGATCCTTGCCTGCTCACTCTGCTGCAATACATCATATGCAGAAATGGCCAGAGCGTGTTCTAGTCTCTACTCAAATGAGCTAGGAAATGATAAAAACCCTGTTCTTTACTAAGTTCCTGGCATTTTCAAAATATTATAAAGTCCTCTCCTGATAATACCTCCTGTATTTATGCAACTATCCCTACATATGGTGAGAAAGAGTGTATTGTTAGGACCCATAGCACCAAAGGAGAAGGAAACACACATAGGTTGCTGTCATTCCTTGTGGTCTCTAGACTCCATATTTAGTACATCATTTCACATTGCACTGTGAATGGGGTTGGGAAAGAGAATATTTTAACCCAGATGTAGACAAAGAGATAATTTATATTCAATCATAAAACTTCAGAAAGGACACTCAACAATGAACAGGTTTACCTTGCTGCCTTCAGATTAGTGTATCATCATCACCCAACACTAAGAAACCCATGAAGTTACATGTCCACAAACGCCTCATTTTCAGAGCTTGTATTGTATTTGACCCTCAGAATGTTAGGAAATTGTTAGACATGTGTATAGTATTTCTTGATTACACTCAGTGCATCTGCTTCCCCAGTAGACTGTGAACTCTTCAAGGACAGAGAATAGGTCTGTCTACCTTTTCTGTTGTACCCCCTGCACATGACTAGTGCCTGGAACAGACTGGGTGACACTAAATAAATACTTTTTGTGTGATTAATTGAATTGAAAAAACAAAAAAAGCTCATGAAGGGTATAGGTTATGGTTTAGCACGCTGGAGATCTAGAGATTCATCTTATGTGCCCCTCCCAAAAAATCTCTTCTACCATTTAAATTGAACACTCTTGTTTTTCTAAACAGCAAAAGCAAATGGTAAAACTCTTCTACATAAAGAAAAACTGTATGCATTTGGAAATGCCAATTAGCTGGGTAATGCCAATTAGGATTGCCTTAAATCCAAGCAGGGAGCTAAGTCAAGGCCGGTTACAGATTTTGTAAACCTTCAGGTAACTCTGGTTCACTACTCTTAGTGTGTACCCTCCAGAGGTCCATACTGAGAGACTAGTGAGCTCTTCCTGAATGACAGATGATGACTCCAATTTTTGTCTCTTTATCTCCAGAAGAATGTCAAAAGCCCCAAACTGCTTTTCAGAGACTTTCTGGCTTGTTTCTTAAACTTTTTCTCTTCCCAGATTAAGAATTTCTCTCTCTCTCTCTCTCTCTCTCTCTCTCTCTCTCTCTCACACACACACACACACACACAGAGATGTAAGGGAAAATCTTAAAAGGTTGAATTTATTTCTCTGTACCTCCCCTCTCTCCAGGATCTTGGTCCCTCAAGTCCTGGCAGACTTCATAATCCTGTACCTCAATTTTCATCCCTCTTGCACTGTGACATTATCAGAAGTTCTGCTGGGTTTTCTCTTGGCTACACCCCTCTGCTGGATTCTTAGTCTCCCTCCACAGGCCAAGAATTGGTTAATATCCCTATGAGGAAACCAACTCACAGACTAGAAGCTCTTCTCTCAGTAGTTGCCTTCTTTTCTAGCAACTTGGCCCCTCAGTCATCTCAGCTGTTCTCTAAATTCTTCAAACAGATCATTTTTATATTTTGTCCAACTTTTCTGTCATTCTCAGTGGCAGTGCTGTTCTGCCATAAGCTAATATATCGTGCACTTTGGTACCTTTTATGATTTGCTTTTTATCTGAACATTCATCATAGTTTAAAAGAACGAAGAGAGACTGAAGGGGGATTCAAGACGGCAGAGGAGTAGGAGGACGGAGTTCATCTCTACATGGATGCATCAGGAATACATCAGTAGATGCAACAATTCTTACAGAACACCAGCTGAAAACTAGCAGAAGACCTTGGACACCGGAAAGGACTATAAAGATCCTTGCATAACTGGGTAGGACAGAAAAAAGAAGGGAGAAGGAGGAGGAGAGGAAGCAGGGTGGAACCTGCACCCCAGGTCGGGGAGCTGAAGCAGAGGAGAGATTCCCAAATTTGGGGAAACCCCCTCTCTGATGGGGAAACTGATTGGGACACAAGGGAAGAACTTGAGGCTGTTGGTAGAGGGTGAAGCAGCCAATTGGTGGCAGACGGGACAGCGTAAGAAATAAACAGATGGTCCGTACGCGGCCCTATGTGCCCCGGACTGGGATGTGTGCAAGGGGGCTGGGAGCTTGTGCATGGGGATTGGAGAACAGGCCTGGAGTAAGAACTGCTGTTGGCTGTGGGGATACAGACTGAGGGGAAAGGAGGGGAAAATGCACAGCAAGGAATGCCTACGGAGGAAGACTGGACTGCCACAGAAGCAGGGCATTACCGCTGAGTCATACATAGGGGGAGAAGCCGCTATTGTAGCCTCTCTCTCCCCACACACTGGCAGCTGCAGACGAACAATAAAAGAAGCCCCCTTAGGGCTGACCCTCATGCACCAGCTGCAGGGCCAAAAAAAAAAAAAAAGCCCTGTCAGGGCCGGTCCTGGTGCGCCTTATGCCGGGCACCAGAAAATGCATTCACTAGGGCCATATCTCTTGTGCCTGTGGCCGCCGGCTTCCCTGCACATTTGACGCCACTGGGGCTCCCACAATCCAAGCAAAAAATCTACAAACAGTAAATGCTGGAGAGGATGTGGAGAAAAGGGAACCCTCCTGCACTGTTGATGGGAATGTAAATTGATACCACTATGGAGAACAGTATGAGGGTTCCTTAAAAAACTAAAAACAGAGCTACCATATGACCCCGCAATCCCACTATTGGGCATACACCCTGAGAAAACAATAATTCAAAAAGAGTCATGTACCAAAACGTTCATTGTAGCTCTATTTACAATAGCCAGAATATGGAAGCAACCTAAATGTCCATCGACAGATGAATGGATAAAGAAGATATGGCATATATATACACAATGGAATATTACTCAGCCATGAAAAGGAACAAAATTGAGTTATTTGTAATGAGGTGGGTGGACCTAGAGTCTGTTATACAGAGTGAAGTAAGTCAGAAAGAGAAAAACAAATACCATATGCTAACGCATACATACGGAATCTAAAAAAACGTTACTGATGAACCTAGTGGCAGGGTAGGAATAAAGACTCAGACGTGGAGAACACACTTGAGGATACAGGGGGAAGGGGAAGCTGGGACAAAGTGAGAGAGTAGCATTGACATATATACACTATCTAATGTAAAATGAATGGCTAATTTGACGTTGCTGCATAGCACAGGGAGATCTTGATATTTTGTGATGACCTAGAGTGCTGGGACAGGGAGGGTAGAAGGAAGGCTCAAGAGGGAGGGGATATGGGGATATATGTATACATATAACTGATTAACTTTGTTGTACAGCAGAAACTAACAGAACACTGTAAAGCAATTATACTCCAATAAAGATTTAAAAAAATCAAATAATGTAACTTAAATGCAAGTCCACAAGGGAAGTTTGTAATTCCTATTCCTATGTTTCTGTGGCATGTGATATGATTTGAATAATGTAGAAAGGGTGTGCCTACTTCAAAGTGTTTTAGTTATATATTCCTGTTACTTAAGATCCAACTATAAGAAAAATGTTTAGGACATCGTCTCTGCTAACAGACAAATATCTCTAGAAGAAGATTAGTAGTCATTAACATTGATGATGACAGACATCAGGCGTTTATACACGGAGGAAGATAGGAGGAAAATATGAGTTTGAATCATGCTAAGGAGAGAATTCCAAGATCAGATTCAAGCTACAATGCACCCAGGAAAAGGGAAAGAAAGCACCAATGTGAGGAAAATACCGTGAGAGGATCAAGCTTTCTTACTTCATGGCTTTCCCAGGACGGACTCTAATCTGTAGGATTACTGCACCTCTATCCAGATTAATAAATATTAGAAAGAAGTACGTCCACCAAGGCTGGATACTCTTCCCAGGGGCCGATATGAAGCAACTTTGCCTGCCTGCTTTGCAGATGGTATGTAACCCAACTAGGCCTGAACTAGTCTCTACCTTCCTATATTTCTCTTTAGTTAAGTTTTTATTGACCCACTATGCTAACATTTGTTGTCTATTTTTTGCTTTAATAATCATGAAACCCATGACAGAGCCTTCTGCTTGCACAGAATTAAAGTAACAAATAGGATAGAAATGAGACTTTTGATCCTTAAGTGCTCATGCTATGAGCAACATATGCTAAATCAAACAATTTCTGTATGTCCAACTTTGGCCTTAGGTTTGGTTTGGACTAAAGCAAGTTCTGTTACTCATTATGAAATGGGTGTGTTTCTTGTTACCAAGGAAGTAGGAGCTGGTCTGCATCAAAAGGCTTCATACCAAGACAGAAAAACCACAAATCAGTATTTGTGATCAACGTTAGACATCCTACTAGCATGTTGCAGCTGTTTGCAGCTCTCTTGGGGTAAAGCATTGACACCTGTTATTTGATGAGGTCTCTATGAGGTGGACTGAGCCACGAGAGGAAAGCTACAAGGCCAAACTGCTGCAAATGGTGTTTTACTTTTTTCCAAAATGAAGAAAAGTGGTTACAACCCCAAGGTTCAACCTTGGACCCTCATGGCCAAATTTGTCCTAAAAACAAGAGATAGCACCTATATCTCAAAGATTCACAGGCACGGGCTTCCCTGGTGGCACAGTGGTTGAGAGTCCGCCTGCCAATGCAGGGGACACGGGTTCGTGCCCCAGTCTGGGAGGATCCCACATGCCACGGAGCGGCTGGGCCTGTGAGCCATGGCCGCTGAGCCTGAGCGTCCGGAGCCTGTGCGCTGCAACGGGAGAGGCCACAGCAGTGAGAGGCCCGCGTATCACAAAACAACAACAACAACAAAAAACAATAAAAGATTCACAGGCAGAAAGAAATGGAAAAATACTCTGACCAGCAATGACTGATTTCATATTGGGGTGGAGGGTGGGGGAAGTAAATAATCATTATTAATCTACTTTATACCTACTAGGCTCAGGGCTTATTTACATGACAACATTTAACTTTCACATTTTTCCTGTTAGCTGGAGTAACATTTTTAAAAACAGATATTAGAAGGTCTGAAAAATTAGATCTTTATCCAAGATGATCCCACTAATGAGTGGTAGATTGGAGATTTAAACCTAGGTGGTTCCAATTTTGAAGCTCATATGCTTTCCATTACTCCATAAGGATGAAATATCCACTTTGTATCATCCTGTCATTTGAAGTTTATGAAGACCACACAACTGTGTTGGCCAAATTCAATGCCTTTTTAAATAACGTGGAGGCAGAGATCCAAGATGGTGGGGTAGGAAGATCCCGAGCCACCTCCTCCCACAGACACAATCTACAGCTACATATGGAACAATTCCCACTTAAAAAGCAGTGAAAACTAGCTGCACTGCTCCTCCACAACAAAGGATAAAAGGACCACATCGAGATGGGTAGGAGAGGCAGAGACATGGTCTCACCAAAAACCCAACTCCAGTGTGGTGCTCCACAATAGGAGGGGAGCCCACAGCTCTGGAGCTTCTCCCAGAGAAGCAAGGGGGTTGTGCCCCACATCAAGCACCCCAGCCCTTGGGACCTGTACCAGAAAGACAAGCCCCCAAAACATTTGGCTTCGAAAACCCACAGACCTTATGTCCAAGGGACCCTAAGGGCTGTGGGGAACTGAGATTCCCCTTTTAATAGGCTTGTGTGCAGTATCACTTTTGCGGCCCAGCACAAAAGTAGCAGCTTGAAAGTGTCTAGACTGTATGAGAAGGAGGTTCATTTGCTAATTTTAAAGCATCTGCTAGAGGGGCAGGGCATAGTTAGGACTCTCTCCTGAGACACAGATGCTGGTGGACGCCATCTTTGCACTCTCCCTCCACCCTGCTAGCACAGACATGGCACTTTCCCACTGCCTTACTAAGGCCTGCCCTGTTGAAACCGGTGAGTGGGGCTCCCACTCCCTTACTAAAGCTGGTGGGCATATGCAATCCACACAGGAGATGTCCCTTATTGCCTGGCCCTGGTGGCCAAGAGGGCTTGTGTTGCTGGTCTCCACAGGATTGTAATAATCGGAAAGTCAGTTCTTAGCAGGGTACCACCCCCAGGTTGCTGCACAGACAAAGACTGAAACACACCCAAAAAGGTTTATTTACTCATCCTGGACCTCCAGCCTGAGCTTCAGGTTTTTCACACATCTAGAAGCTATGGAGGCTCTCTCAGGGAACACAGATGGAGGACAGCATCCTTGTGTACTCCTTTGGCCTCACTACAGCTCAATGATACTGCCCAAAAAAGAATTTATACAGTCATCTGGAGCCCTGATTTTTGTAACCGTAACCCAGGGGAAACCTCTAGATTTCCTGGTCTGGAGGCCAGCAGGGTTTACAATTGCAGCCCCACAGGGCTGTATATATTTTCATCCTTTAAAAGCTGGTGCCTGAGGATCTAGCTTCCAATCAGTCTGAAACTAGGTGCTAAATGATATTCCTCCTCTTGGAACACTGATAGGTCTTGCCACACCCTCAAAAACAGGGACCTATCAAGAATAAGCCAGGCTGCTTAGACAATCACAGAGGTTCAAGAGACAACCAAGAGCTAGGGAAAGGTTGAATGATAAGGTTTGGTAGGGAGGTAAGGAGAGGTAGTTGTTTCACCTAATACATAGAAAGACACACACAGAGTTCAGTAAAATGAGGAAAAAGAGTATGTTTTCTGAAAGAATGAATAAGATAAACCTCAGAAAAAGACCTTAATGAAACAAAGATAAGTAATCCACCTGATAAAGAAGTAAAAGTAATGGTCATAGAGGGAGAAAGCAGATCAAGATGGTACAGTAGGAAGAAGCTCACCTCCTCCCACGAGCACATCAGAACCACAACTACATATCAGCTCTCTCTGACAATGACCTGAAGACTAGCAGAATGGCTCTGCTATAACCAAAGTTAATAAAGAAAGAGCCACAGAGAAACTGGTAGGAGGGGAGGAGAAACAATCTAGTTGGGACCCACACCTCTGTTCAGGGACCCACACCTCTGGTGAGTGATCCAGAAGAGAAGAAAGATACCACAGTTTTGGGGATCCTTCCTAAGGAGCAAGGGGTTTGAGCTCCATATTGGGTACCTCAGCCCTAGGGTCTGACATTAGGAAGATAAGCCTCCTTGGCTGGTTTGTGTACCAGTGGGGCTCAACAGCAGACTGTAGGAAACCAAGGCTCCACTCTTGAAGAGCGCCCACACAGACTTGCTTAATCCCAGTCACGGCAGGGAGACAGCAGATTGAAAACAGCCTGGTACTCTGGCCAGACTGCCAGGACCATCCCAGTGTAGCCCCCAGCCTACACTGGGCTCCTGCTCCAGCACTGCTCTCCACCAGGGCAGACACTGCCATTTTACCGCGGAGAAGCAGAGCTCACTCAGAAGTGCAACTCCAGCCCCTCACACCCTGCACCCAACCCCTGGCCTAGGGAGAGACCACCATCAAGCCTCAGAGAAGCAAAATAGCTCAGAACTGCAGCTCTAGCCTCCCAGGCTCCACCCACCCCAAGCCTACCCCCACACCTTTGGCCTAGGTAGTCAACAGCAGACTAGACAAAGCAGAAGAATGAATCAGGGCAATGGAACACACCAAAACAGAGCAGAAAAAAGAATTTGAAGAAGTGAAGATAGTTTGAGGAAACAATGGAAAAACATGAAGCAGAATAGCGTTTGCACTCTAGGGGTCTCAGGAGAATAGAGAGAAAGAAGTAGAAAACTTATTTGAAAAAATGACTGAAAACTTCCTTAATCTGGGAAAGGAAACAGACATCCAGGTCCAAGAAGTCCAGAGAGTTCCAAATAAGATGAATTCCTAGAGATCCAGAACAAGACACATTATAATTAAAATGTCAAAAGTGAAAGATAAAGAGAGAATCTTAAAAGCAGCAAGAAAAAAGTAACTTATTATGTATAAAGGAACCCCTATGAGACTATGAGCAGATTTTTCGTCAGAAACTTTGCAGGACAGAAGGGTGTGGCATGATACAGTCAAAGTACGGAGAGGGAAAAAGAATCCAACCTGGCAAGGTTATCATTCAGGATTGAAGGAGAGGTAAAGAGTTTTCTAGACAAGCAAAAGGTAAAGGAGTTTATTACCACTAAACCAGTCAAGAAATAATCAAGGGACTTCTTTAAGCTGAAAAGAAATGGCACTAATCAATAACAGGAAGACATACAAAAGTAAAAATCTCACTGATAAAGGCAAATATAGTAAGTGTAGTGGGTTACTCACTTATAAGGCTAGTATGAAGGTTAAGAGACGAAAGTAGTAAAACTAACTAAAACTATAATAATTAAGTTAGTGATACATAAAATAAAAATATGTAAGATGTGACATCAAAAATATAAAACATGGGCAGCAGGGTAAAAATGTAGATTTTTGGAATGAGCTCAAATTTAAGTTGCTATCAACTTAAAATACACTCTTATAAACATAGGATGTTATATGTAAACCTCATGGTAACCACAAAGCAAAAACCTATAGTAGATACACCAAAGATAGAAAAGGAAATTAAAACATAAGACAGACTACAAGGGAAATGAGCAAGAGAAGAAGAAAGGAATGTAGTGAAACTACAAAAGCAGCCAGAAAACAGTTAACAAAATGGCATTACTGCATACCTATCAATAATTATGTTAAATGTAAATGGAGAAAATGCTCCAATAAAGACATAGAGTAGCTAATTGAATAAAAAAAACAAGGCTCATCTATATGTTGCTTACAAGAGACTCACTTCAGATATAAGGACACAGAGACTGAAAGTGAAGGGATGAAAAAAGGTGTTCCATACTAATGGGAACAAAAAGAAAGCTGATACAGCTATACTCATGTCAGACAAAATAGACTTTAAAACAAAGATTGTAATAAAAGACAAAGAGGGGCATTACATAACAATAAAAGGGTCAACCCAACAGGAAGATATAACATAAATATTTATATACCCAACATAGAAGCACTAAAATATATAAAGCAAATATTAGCAGACCTGAAGGAAGAAATTGACAGCAATACAACAATCATAGGGGACTTTAATACCCCACTTACATCAATGGATAGCTCTTCCAGACAGAAAATCAATAAGGAAACATTGGTCTTAAACAACACCTTAGGTAAGATAGATTTAATAGGTATATATAGAACATTCCATCCAAAAGCAGCTGAATACACATTCTTCTTGAGCAGACATGGAATAGTCTCTAGAATAGAACACATGTTAGTCTCAAAACACATCTCAATAAATTTAAGAAGCCTGAAGTCATATCAAGCATCTTTTCCAACCACAATAGTATAAAGCTAGACATTAATTATAAGAAGAAAACTAAAAAAAAATATATATATATATATATAAATATGTGGAGATTAAACAATATGCTCTGGAGCAACTATTGGGTTGGTGAAAAATTAAAAGAGAAATTAAAAACAAAACAAAAAAACTAGAGACAAATGAAAATGGAAATACAACCTACCAAAATCTATGAGATACAGCAAAAGCGGTTCTAAGAGGGAAGTTCACAGCAATACAGGTCTACCTCAAGAAACAAGAAAAATCTCAAATAAAAATATCTAACTTTACACATAAAGGAACTAGAAAAAGAAGAACAAATAAAGCCCAGAATTAGTAGAAGGAAGGAAATAATAAAGATCAGAGCAGAAATAAATGAAATAGAGACTAAAAAGACAATAGAAAGATTAAAGAAACTAGAAGCTGGTTCTTTGAAATAATAAAACTGACAAAATCTTAGCTAGATTAACCAAGAAAAAAAGCAAGAGGACTCAAATAAAATCAGAAATGAAAAAGAAGTTATTTACAGCTGATACCACAGAAATACAAATGATCATAAGAGATTACTATGAACAATTATACCCTAACATGTTGGACAACCTAGAAGAAATGATAAATTCTTAGAATCATATAATCTTCCAAGACTGAATCAGGAAGAAATAGAAAATCTAAATAGACTGATTACTAGTAAGGAGATTGAATCAGCATTCAAAAACCTCAAAAGAAACAAAAATCCAGATGACATATTATATATAGAAAACCCTAAAGACTCCACCAAAACTGTTAGAACTAGAAAAAAAATTCAGTAAAGTGGCAGGGTACAAAATCAATATACAAAAATTGGATGTGTTTCTGTAACTGATAACACACTATTAGAGAGAGGAATTAAGAAAACAATCCCATTTACAGTTGCATCAAAAAGAATACCTAGGAATAAGTTTAATCAAGGAGGTGAAAGACCTGTACACTGAAAACTGTAAGTCATTGATGAAAGAAACTGAAGACACAATGAAATGAAAAGATATTCCATGCTCATAGATTAGAAGAATTAACATTGTTAAAAGTTTATATTATCCAAAGCAATATATAGATTCAATGCAATCTCTATCAAAATTCCAATTTATCAAAGAAATAGAATGATTCTAAAATTTGTGTGGAGCCACAAAAGACCCCAAGTGGCCAAAGCAATCTTGAGAAAGAAGAACAAATCTGTAGGCTTTACACGCTCTGATTTCAAACTATATTACAAAGGTATGGTAACAAAAACAGTATGGTATTGGCAGAAAAACAGAATATAGAACCCAGAAATAAACCCACACATATATGGTCAATTAATTTATGACAAAGTAGGCAAGAATATATAATGGGGAAAGGATGGTCTCTTCAATAAATGACGTTGGGAAAAGCAGACTGACATGCAAAATAATGAAATTAAGACTACATAGAAAAATTAACTCAAATGCATCAGACTTGAATGTGAGACCTAAATCCATAAAACCACTGGAAAAAAACATAGGTGATCAGCTCTGACATTGGTGTTGATGAATTTTTGGATCTGACTCTAAAAGCAAAGGCAACAAAACCAAAAATAAATAAGTAGGACTACATCAAACTAAAAAGCTTCTGCACAGCAAAAGAAATCATCCACAAAATGAAGATAACATACTGAATGGGAGAAAATATTTTCAAATCATATGTCCAGTAAGGGGTTAATATCCAAAATATATGAAGAACTCATAAAATTCAGCAGCAAAAAGCCAAACAATCCAATTTAAAAAATGGGCAGAGGATATGAATAGACTTTTTTTCCAAAGAAGACCTACAGACAGCCAAAAAGCACATGAAAAGATGTTCAAATTCATAATCATTAGGGAAATGCAAATCAAAATCACAATGAGATATCACTTCACACCTGTTAGAATGGCTATTATCAAAAATACTAGAAACAACAAGTGTTGGCGAGGATATGGAGAAAATAAGATCCTCATGCACTGTTGGTGGGAATGTAAATTTTCACAACCACTATAGAAAACAGCATGAAGACTCCTCAAAAAATTAAGAATAGAACTACTATACTATCCAGCAATTCTATTTCTGGGTATTTATCCAAAGAAAACAAAAACTAATTTGAAAAGATATATGTACCCCCCTGTTCACTATAGCATTACTTATAATAGCCAAGATATGGAAGCAACCTAATTGTCCACCAATAGATGGATGGATAAAGAAGATATGGTGTTTTATACACACACACACACACACACACACACAAAGGAATACAAATCAGCCATAAAAATCTTGCCATTTGCAACAACATGGACAAACCTTGAGGTCCTAAGCTAAATAAGTCAGACAGAAAGACAAATACCACGTGATTTCACTCATATGTGAATCTAAAAAAGAAAATAAATGAACAAAAAAATCAAAATCACAGATACAGAGAACAGATGAGAGGAGTTGGCGAGTGGGTGAAACAGGTGAAGGGGGTCAAGAGGTACAAACTTCCAGTTATAAAATAAACAAGTCATGGGGTATAATATACAGCATGGTGACTATAGTTATTAATATTGTAGAGTATACTTGAAAGTTGCCAGAAGAGTGATAATCCTGAACGTTAACTTCTTATGGTGATGGTATGGTATGATAGATTGATTGTGGCGATCATTTTGCAATGTATACAAATATCAATTCATTATGTTGCACACCTTAGACTAATATGATATTATATGTCTATTACACCTCAACTTAAAATTAAAAAAAAAATAAAATAAAATCACATGGAGGCATGTGTTCCTTATACTGCACAGTGAGACAGCTCAAGACATAAATTAAGTTCCAAGCATGTACTTGCCAGGGCCCTGATAATATCATCCTGGCATAAACTAACATAGTGGTGAGCCTCCTCAATTCAAGTTCTGTCAAATCCACACACTTAATTAAAGTCCTGGGTATGATGGGAATTTCAATAGCAGGGCACTCTAGGAGCATTCTATACTCTAAAGCAAATACAGAAATAAAACTACGAGAGAGAACCTATCAAAGCCATAATACATCTATTACCACAGCTGTTTCTCCCCAGACACCAGGCTCCCTCCTGAGCCTATTATTAAGTGCAAATGACCAGGCTCAGTGACTGTTATTTTTAAAAACATTACTTATCGTGCATTGTGTTCTGAAACTTGTTGACTTATTTTAATTTGCATAATTATAGTAATTTTCTCCAATGTCAATGCCGTGGGATTATATTAGGATTTTGCCTTATTTTTAAAGAAATGCACAGGTTCAAAAGCAAGTTGTTGTTATATCATTCCTGACACTTTCAGGCAACTGAGATGCAGGAAGATGGAAGGATACATTTTGCTAAGTTCACCCCTGGCTTATGATTAGAAGAACTGGCATAGGTATGAGAGACCAGAAAAAGGAGAGAGAAACAAAGGAGATTAGGATAGTAGAAGAATGCAGAAACAAAGGGAAGAGCTCCTTCTTCATAGAAATTCTTCAGTGTATATTTCAGTCTTTATTATAACATTTGCTTTTTTTTTAGCAACTCAGGGAATTTGGCCATATATCATCCTTATTTTACAAATTAATGTACTAATTAATAATCACTCATCTAGTTTCCTTAGAGCTATGTCTAAAACCTAGATCTCTCAATTGATAGTCTGATCATGTTCTACTCAATGGAGTAAGAACTTCGTCAAAGAAGATTTGATCAGTGAAATATTCAGACTCCCAGGCTATTAGTTGTCCCTCCTTAGGCTGTACAATACCTCAGGAAGCTTTCTATTGTGTGGTCATTTTTTTTATTTTTTAAGGAAAATTATCTATGTTTACATACCATATATTATCACTGCTTAAACTGTAATTCCCCAGTTATTCTCACAGGCACCCCCAGGTCCTTCTGGTATGTCTTGAAACCAAAAAGATAACAGACCTCAGGTAGAATCAAGAAAGCAGGATTTGGGACTTGGCTCCTACCAATCAATCCCATGTCCAAAGCTGCCCAAGAAAAGTACAGACAGGTTGGCATAAAATCCAAGACATCCACCCCCAAATCCATCCAAAGGGTGGATGAAGATGGAAGCACATGGGCCTAGAATGTGCATATTGGCATTCTGTCCTCCTATTTCTCTCCCTTCCTTCTAAAGTTCTGTGGCCTTCCAGTCAGTAAGAGGAGAAACAAGACAATTGAAACAGCCCAGAAGGATATGAGAGAAGAAAGGGCGGCATGAGGACACAAAGGAAGCTTACTAGACTTGTAGGTCAGGAGAAAGCCTTTGGCATATGTCATCTGAGCCCCCGAACTATGTTTTCAACTCTCTTCTGAACACATGCACTGGATCACTCATCATCCCTTTATATGACACAGGACCCATATCAAACTTATCTTCTTCCCCTCCTAAGCCAGTTCCTCTTTACAACTCAACTCCCACTCAGATCAGAAACCACAGAATTACCTTTGAATTTTCCCTCTTTCCACTTTCCTCATCCAAACAGCAAATGTAATGTAATACAGGAACACTGGACTTAGAGCCCAAATCCCCCTGTGCTTCCCCTCACTACCTGTCTTCAGCCTCTGTAAGCCTCCCTTTCCACATCTGTTCATTGGAGATAATACCTTCCATGGGTAGGTTGTGAGCACTAGATGAGACAATGTATGAATACCTATAAATACTAAAAAAAAAAAAAAAGCTGTATTAAATCTTAAAAAGGTTCCTTCTTTTCATTTACAATGTCTTCACACAACGTAGAGGACATAACTCACCTGGACAATCACAATGTTTTCTAGCCTTATGGCTCCCAAGTACATTGGTCCCAGTGTTCTTTTCCAGCATTCTCTCTCACTATTATTCACATACATATGTCCCAGTCAAAACAGTACTCACTATTACCAGGACACCCCCGTGCTTGTTTACTTCTCTGTATTTGTTCCTAGTATCCCCTTTCCATGGAATGTTCTGCCTTCTCTTCTCCTCTTGGCCCATCCCAAATTTCTCCACTTCTATAAAATTTTTCTCTGATTCTCCAAAGTATATCTGATTTGTTTCATATTCTGAGTTCATCCCAATCCAAGAATTTTGTTAGAACCTTTCTTGTAACACAATGCAATTCCTTGTATTTTAATCATTTTTCTATGTTCAAACTTAGAAATTATGTTCTGCCTCCCAGTTTATAACTTCCTAAAAATCAAGGTCTTACTTATCTTTATATGCCCAGGATCTAACATAATGGTTTCCAAACATTTAAATTCTTTTCAATAATTTTTTTAATGAGTTATTAGTTTGAATTGGAAATACATCCTTTAATTCCTCCAATAATAACATAGGATACTATTAAATTGAATTATACTTATTCAACAGAGAAAACTACATAGCCAATCTTGAGAT
This sequence comes from Grampus griseus, assembly GCF_964374135.1. Taxonomy (NCBI): domain Eukaryota; kingdom Metazoa; phylum Chordata; class Mammalia; order Artiodactyla; family Delphinidae; genus Grampus; species Grampus griseus. Next base: position 82,476,028 of record NC_139001.1, on the reverse strand, counting down.
GACTGAAATTTCTTAGGGTGTCACAAACCATGACTGAAAATCATGAATCTGAATGCAGGTGACTCTAAAGTAAGCTATTTTCATAGTTGTAACCATAATAGTGTGCATTGACTTTATGTTATTTTCAATACACACATATGAGATAGAGATTATATATGTATCACCAATAAGAAAACTGAGGCTTAGCAAGGATGAATGACTTGCCTAAGGTAGCACAGGTAGAAAATGGCTAAATCAAGACTCAAGCCAAGCCTTTTTGTCTTCAGAGGCTGTCCTCTTCTCACTATCCAGCACCAAGTGTCAGAGTTTTATCAATTCTACTTATGAAAGCTTCAAGTCCTTCCTGGGTTTGAGAACAGGCAAAGAAAGATTAAAATGTAACATTTCCTGAACCATGATGTTATTTATAATCTAGGGCTCGGAAAACTTTTGTTATAGAGGACCAGATAGTAAATATTTTAAGCTTCGTGGGCCATATGGTCTACACAAATCTGCCATTATAGTGTCAAAGCGGCCATAGAAAATATGTGATGGAATGAGCATGGCTATGTTCCAATGACACTTTGGAAGCTTTATAAAAATCAGACAGTGAAGCCTGATTAGGCCCTCCAGCTACAGCTTTCAACCCCTGTTAAAATCCCCAATAAATGTCCATCTACTGTCACTGCAAAGAGACAGGTGATGTGCTAGTTTAAGATCATTAATTAATCATTCATATTACACTTGTATTAGATATTTAGGGCACAATGCAGCATAAAACATGGAAACTGACAAAATTATACATAATTACAACTCCAAAACGCATGTTGTTCCTTCAGCAGAAATTGAGATAATCTACTAAAACACATTTTAAAAATCTAAAAGTGTAAAGCATTTTTCCCTGAAGTTGCTTGAATATAGGATAGGTAATTAACAGATTTTCAGTCCAGAAAATAAATGAAGCCAAGTGTCTGTGACCTTTGGTTTCCACATTCTCACTCCTGAAATAAATTGATTCGTTCCAGAGAGTGTGCACATATAGCACCTCGGACTGGAAACAATTTAACAATGAGCTGATCTTTCATGAGAAAAGGCTTGTTAGTGAATAGGGAATAAGATGACAGAAATCATAGCACAGATATAACTTGTTCTTAATAGAGATGGATTTTGTCTTCACATAAGCCAGAGGAAATATTTGGCCAAACGTGGCACACAATGTATTTATATATAAAACCCTCCTTCCCCCTTGTAAACTGGGTGAGAGCATTCACTGAGAGCTTCAGATTGGCCATACAAATTGTGGAAAGCTCACACAACATGGGATTCTGACTGCATAAAAGAACAGTATGTGCAGTTCTTTGCTGCCCCTCTGGGAAGCCTGGCCTATCCTTCACAATAGGAGGTTTGTTTCCTTTAAGTCTTCTCTCTTCTCATGGTTCATTTGCTCTTATGTACTGTCTGGTGTTATTACCCATATTTTCAAATATGTTATCTTATTTTTAGAATTAGATTGTAACATTTGGAAAGAGATACATGTGAGTGTAAACCGCAATTTCAGTTTTTCTTAGCTTTATGAGTATTGCTAAGCTCGTTCTCTTCTCTGAATCAGTTTCAGATAATAATAGTACCTATTTGATAGGTGTGTTGTTGGCTCACATGTGGAAACCTGCGTAACCATCGTCATCACCACCATCGTTATCAGTATTTTCATGTCTTCTCCTCCATGAAGTTTTCCTCAACTCCCCAACCAGAATTCACTGTTTACCATTTCTCAGAACTTTCAAATTCTTTACTTTATCATTTTTTATGCTGCATTTAAATTGTTTGCATGTCTGTTTCCCCTACAAGATCAGGATTCCCTGAAGTCCTCCTAATGAAAACTTTCAAATAGATATTAATTGAATACTTATCTAATGATCAACAAAATTCCTCTTTGCTTACCTTCTCAACTTTGTTCTTCAGACCTAGTGCACAGTAGCATGAATAAAGAAGACAAGCATGAATTTAATGCATCTTCCTATGCTGATATATAAATATTTTGTCTAGAACTCTCTCCCTATTATTAGCCAAAGCTTGAATTTAAGTTTGAAATTACCTAAAGTTCTATCAAAACAAAATAAATTACAACATTAAGAAAAGAAAAACAAAAATATGTCCTGTGGAAATATATCCAGAACATGTGAGAGGATTTATAATAAATTGCTGGTGCCCACCTCACATGCTGGAAGCCTGAGATGAGGAGAGGTCTATGTTTTTATTGATTCCTTGTGATGATGGATAGATATCGGATTAAAAAATTAAAAATGTGAGAAAGGGCTATTTGTCTCTCCTGGAGGCACAATTTCTGAGCTTTTAGCCCAATCCAGCCCCTGTAGTTGGACATAAAGGACCACCCTTATACGACCAAGTTGTTTTATTTCCCTAATTGTAGCTTCTATTGCTAATTCTCCTAGGCACCTGCCTAGTCAGGCTAAAGCAGAGCTCAGTCTTTATCTCAGAGCATCTCCTGAGTATACATTAACTTCAACCACATTCTATTGGCTGAAACTCAATTATATTGGCCCCATATAACTAAAAGGAGCCTGGGACATGTAGCTGTGTGCCTAGAAGGAAGAGACTAAGAATCAACACATAACAATCTCAGCCATACACATGAAGCACACGCAGTATAACTAGAGATGAAGGATTCTCCTTTTTAATTAATAGCATCGTAAATGAGAGAACACAAAACAGCTTACAAACTTCCTCCTCATACATACTACCTTTTCTCATCTTCACAATGGGTCTGACATACTAACATTGTTATCCACATTTTACAGATTAAGAAGTAAAGTTCAGAGTGTTAATAAATTAGGCAAGGTTATACACCTGGCAAGTATACAGCAGAGTCAAAATTTGAACTCAAGACATTTGATTCTTGCTGTAATAAAGTTTTTACTGCACTGGTGCTAAAACTACTTATGTGGACCCACTTTACATGTAGAACCTTATCTCAGGTATCAAAAATCAGGCAAAAATACATGTAAAACTCCTGCTATATGTCAGGCACAGGCACCGTCCTAGTATCGGGAAACAAGCCAGACACAAACTGTGCCTTAATGGACCTTACGGTCTAGAAACTGTGTCTTCCAGTATTTTTCAATACAAATGGTATGTTCCAATCAGATAAAGTTCATCATTCTTTACCCTTCATCCTGATAGCATGACACTCTTAACTCTCTCTCAGCTTATATATTCTTGGTTTTCTATCTACCAATATCCACTCATTGATTCTTTGTCTTCAAAGTCTAGGTTGAGTATCAGACTTATTATTATTATTATTTTTTGCGGTATGTGGGCCTCTCACTGTTGTGGCCTCTCCCATTATGGAGCACAGGCTCCAGACGCGCAGGCTCAGCGGCCATGGCTCACGGGCCCAGCCACTCCGCAGTATGTGGGATCTTCCCAGACCGGGGCACGAACCTGTGTCCCCTGCATCAGCAGGCGGACTCTCAACCACTGCGCCACCAGGGAAGCCCCTCAGCCTTATTTTTACCCTAAGACTTATTCACTACACCAACACCTACTATATTCTTTCTCTGACCAGTCTAGAGTCTATACCTTTTAGGAAAATGTGTGATTACATGCTTCCCATGCTTCCTTGTGTCGTTTGCTAATTTCATACATTATTTCCTATATCTCTGAGCCTCATTAGCTCAACCTAATTCCAACAGAATTACCTTAATTTATTTATGTCCTCGATTGTTACTGAGGGTGGACATAAAAAAAATAAAAGTTATATGAAGACTACCTATATATTTGTTATAAAGCTGTAGATGAAAATATTATGTTGTTCAATATTCTTTTGATAAGGTCAGTTGTGATAAATTCTTATGAGAACGTGCTATCTGAGAAAATGTAGAAAAACTTAAAAAAAAATTAGAACACTTGTTTCTAAAGGATAATAAAATTATCTAATTATAGTTTACTTTTTGTCCTGGGTTCTCCAGATTCTGAGCAGTAATCCCTAGTTAGTGTCTGCTTTCTCTTTTATTCAGGGCTACGATTTTTAAAAAACAACTCATTGACATATATATTAACATCTCTTAACTTACATGTTGGTTAGGTTCCTGGAAAGTGGCAAGTAATTCAAAAACACTTAACTCAAACTGAAATTTTGCATAAGAAAAAAAAGGAGATATAGTCTGGTAGGTTTTAAAAAAGCCAGTTATGCCCCATTTTTTTCCATATCACATCAATATTAACTGTAAAAAAAAACAGTTTATGTAAATATCTGAACATTAAAAGTGTTTATTCATGAACAAAAACAAAGTCTCTAAAAATGTCCAATATATGTGTAGTAGACATAAAGGCATGAAACCATTAGGAATTCTTACGTACAAAGTGCTGCACACCAAGGTGAAGCATGAAGCTAATAATGCTTATTAATTTACATTTTTTAATGCATCTGAGATTAGATTTTTTACTCCATTGGTGTGAGCTTTTTTTTTTTCTTTCTCTTGGGCCTCCTAGATCACACTGCATTTTTCAGTCATGATTTCACTTGAGACAGAAACTCAGGAATCCATAAGACATAATCCCAGAATATTTGAAGGGTGCACATAGCAACTGGAAAGGACTTTGTGGACAATGACAGTAGTGTCACATGCTGCTGGCCTGGCCACCAAGAAGTGCCCTCAGACTACACAGCCAGTGGGAGAACCCCTCACACACCCAAAATCTGGCAGGCAGTTTAAACCATGCCACTCCAAACTTAGTACACATATCTGTTAAATACTGTTAAGCTTTCACTTTATTTCCATAATATGTAAATTAATCACACATACATTTATAAATTGACAAATAGGTTTGAAAACAAATAAAAATAATTTGAAGTTAAATCCATTCCTCAACTTCTCTAAGCCCCAATTTTCCTAAGTATAAAACAGCACTAATATACTTCTTTCATTGGATTATGAGAATTATATAAAGTAGTATAGAGTGTTTAGCAGAATGCCTAACATAGTAACTACTCATTGTTAGCCACTATTATTGGCTGTTATTGAAAAATGACAGATGTCAATAAATGAAAGTGTTTACGAGTGTCTACTCTGTCCCTATCACTGATATATAAATTTAAAATGCCTCTATTTGGTCCATGGCAGTTAAGAATAAACACCAGTCAACATGTGCTCTAAACTTATTTCTACCAAATCCAAACATTAAGTCCTAACACTGGAAACCTCAACCATCAGTTACACCCAGAGATACATGCATCTGTCTTACAATAATATTATTATAATTTTCTTGAGTGCAAGAAATGTCTTGGGTACAAATGTCTTTTTGTACCCATCCTTATATACCCTACCCTCAGCATTTCTGAGTTCATAGGTGTCTAATAATACTTGATAGCTTGGCTTCCTATCCATTACACTAAACTCTATTATCCAGGCACAGAACAACCCACAAGCAGCAAGGAAAAAAAAGAAGTTCTATTCCCCTCTTCTCCCAGCTCATTTGCGGTAGGAGCTATGAAAGATATTCACCTGAAGTCACCCACTATTCAAGTTGATCCTGCACCAATACAATACACTCTACAGACGCTCTTAGAGGAAGCAAGCTGCCTGCCAATGCAGGGAGGAGGAGCGGCCTGTGAAACATTTAAATGGATAGGTATTAACAGGGGCCAAAAGAATGCAAATGGCATTTTAAAAGCTAAGGACTCTTGGGAAAGCTTTCAAAATTTTCTTAAAAGATGTGGGTGATTAGTAGGAATGGATTTTAACAGTCTGCAAGTAAATTTGCAGCAAATCCCTAGATGGTTTTGATCTACCTTTATCTTTTCTTTTTAGCTCACAGAATATTAAGCAGATTCAACACTCTCTCCAAAAGGACTGCCATTTCACACACACATACAAACACACACACACACACACATACGTACACATGCGTGCGCACACACACACACACACACAGAGTGATGTGTTTGAGCCAGTGAGTTCTTGCTCATAGAAAGCCAATTATTAAATATTAAGGAACTTGTGAACTGATTGATAAACTTTTGGTGGCTGAAACTGGCCATGGTGGAAATATTTACACCACAGAAATCAGCAAACACTACAAATCAGGTTGTTTTTTTTTTTTTTTTTTTCCAGTCAGATAGCCAGTTTACCAGCACATGGTGGCACATGTGCTGCCATTTATGGAATTAAAGGAAGTGTTCAGAAGTCAGCTTCTGCCATCTATAGAAAAGCAATAGAGCAAAACATTTAAAAAAGAGGGGCCATATACTTGAGCAAATGGCTAGATATCAAAAAAGCAAATATTTTAAAGGTAAGTTTGGGGAAATTAGACCCTGTATATTGCTCAGACATTAGTATAATTTTGAATGTTGCCTATAGTGGTGACTCTTCTATTTATGGCTCTGGAAACCCAACCAGTTTTGAATCAAACTGGGAGTTCTTATGTACACCACAGCTGCTGCCTGGACTAAAAAGACTAACATAAAGTAATAGAGGCTCATAATGATAGAAATAGTACTAGGTGAAAAAAATGTAGATAGTCAACCTGGTAATTCAGGGCCTACAAAGCCCTGTGATTTCATGGACCAAGTAATTGCCAGCATTCCTAATACATAGTCATTAAGGGATGTCCTAAATGAATGACTCACCATAGAGTCCCTGCCAGACCTCTGTTCTGTGATCTATACTTTAAAATTGATTCATTCTTTAAAGAGGAGGAGGGTGATGGAAAGATTCAGATACAACTAAAGACACTAAACCTCTGGATCATGAGGAGGAGACAGACAAGAGGAGTAACACCAGCTATGATTGGAACGGCGGAACTGAATTCCACATTGCGAAGATTAATCATCATTCCACGGTTATGAAAACTACACATTTAACTTTACTGTACTTTCTTTTTTTTGTACTTCTTTTTAAGAAGCAATTTCTTGTGGTATTTGTCCAAATGTAGACATCATATAATATTAAAACATCAATTAAAAGTTTCATTACTACAGTAGAAATGGTGTCACAACTAGTGCAATCAACATCGTGAAACTAATTCAGGTTTGTAAGTGGAAGAATACAAGTTTTGAGCCTTAAGCTAATCACCATCAAAAATAGTTTTTGAGTACCAAGTGTGCACATAGTATTGCATTCAGAAATGCAGGCATATGAGTTGAAGATGCACCTCATCTTAAAAAGCCAAGAAATTAATATCTTAGTTTATGAATACCTTTCATAGAGAAGATTACAGATGAATTCAGAGTTTCTAGAATTTACTTTTTTATTTACCAAATTTACTTTTAAGGACCAATGTTACCATACATATTCCCCGCAATAGAATAGCAGTCTACTACTTTAAATTATGGGCAATATGACTTTTTTAAGCTTACTCTATTTTTTAATTTTTCTCTGAACACTGAAATACATAGTCATTTTGATGACTTGTATCTTAGAAATTATATAATTGCATAGTAACCTTATCTCTTTGTCTTATATTCCTGTCTGTTGTGTTGCTGTTTCTGAATTACTTATGTTTATCAAATTTTTTCAGCTTTTATGTTTTATCTTTTATATTGAAACATTTCTGTAAATACCTTAATACTTTCTAAATGATAAAAAAATATAAGTATGAAAATAAAGCATTTGATATGTGGTTTTCTTTCATCTTTAACAGTCAACAGTAAAAAGATACAGTTTTTAATATTTATTAGCCACTTTTATTTCTTCATTTATGACTTTATTGTTCATTTCCTTTGCCTGATATCTACTGAGTGGTTATATGTTTGTTTGCTTGCTTGTTTTTTTTTTGTTTTAAATGATGAAAAATAACTCGTATTTTATTAAGAATAATAATTTATCCTATGATATAAATAGATTTTCCAGTTTGCTACTTGCCTTTTCTATGTTTAAGTTTATTTCCGCTAAAGAAAATTCTTTTAAGGAGTCAAATTTTTCTCTCTTTTAGTTATGGTTTCTCCTTTAGATGTCATGTTAAAAAGCCCTTTGATAGTCCAGGATCATGTAGGTGTTTACAAAGTTGCTTTAAATTAATGCTTTATACTTAACAATTTAATTCTTCTGGAGCTTGTTTTGTATAGCTTGTAAAACATATTACTAAATATTTCAGCACCAACCATTTCATCTTCTGCCACTAATTTGACGCAGCATGCACATTATATATCAGGCCTCTTTCTTGGCTTTCAATTCTGAAAGTACAAGAACTCCCTCCTTATTCTTAAAAATCTCTAGGTATTTTGTTCTTATTTTTCTAAATAAATTTGAGAATTATTGTCCCATTCTCCCCTATCAACACACACACACACACACATACATCTGACAGAAATAAAAATACACTGTATTTTATGGCTTCTTCCCCTAACTGGTGAAGTCACAGCATATTTAGTTTGATATGACCCGTTAAAAGACTTCCAGTTCAACCAAAATTGGATTGTCATTGTCAAGTGCCATGGTAGGAGCTGGGAGTTTAAACGCGATAAATTGAGGTCTCTGTCTTGAAAAAATCTCATGATCTAGTATAAATTAAGTATTTTAAGGGCAATTATAATAATGCCAATGGAAAAAAATACATCTTTACAGGCCTATTGCCTATAGTATTCGCTGCAGTAACTAGCTTGTATCTTTTCTTGGTATATATCCCTTCCTTCTTTCTCAAATATGTTGCTTGTCAATGTTCCATATTTAAGATGTTCACTCAGCTAATGTGTAGTTTGTCATTTGAGAATATAATCATTGATTTTGCTCTCCAAAAACCTTAAGAAACACATTCTAATGTCTAAACTAAGATAAAAGTGATATTCAGTCTACATAATTCAGATTTTACTAATTTTATTGGTCTTTTATGTACAAATGTGTCTTCATGATTACATATTAAAGAATCATGAAATGTTAATATGAAAGTATTTTAAGATACAATCAAATACAAAACACTTTGGTTTGGTCTCTTAAACCACTTTGTGTGTGTGTTTTCATGCTTTGTCTAGAAAAATACTAAATTCTATCTCAAGACCTCAGAGGCTGGCTTAGCTGAGACTCTGCTTTGCCATAATCCATCACAAACTGTGACTACGACTCGTATGTGATTAATAACATATGGCACAAATTAAACAGCAAAACATACCTACATATATCCAGGATATATCTGTCATTTAAAGCAGATTTTATATTCACTTAAGTACCATGGTAAAGTTGAAAAAGATCATGTGCATCATAAATTACAAATTATTCATTTCACAGACAAGAAAACAGGCTCCAAGGTCACACAGGTCATATAAGGCTATATGAATTTGCCTGTCAAGCTCTCTCAGACTTGGTTTCTCTCTATATAAAAAGATTCTATGAAAGTGATGGGTCAGTTTTAAAAGATCACTGTTCTATTATGTTGTATAGAAAATATAAGCACAGGCACTTCAGTGAAAAACTGTTCTCTCTCAGCAAAAACCCTAAGACTGAGACAGAAACTGAGTCCCAAATTCCAGGAGGAGGAGTCTTCACAGAGAGCCGAAACCAAAATGTCTGAAATTGAGGATGAAAAACCCAAGATGGATCCTGGTAGGCAAGAGCAGTTGAGACAGAGGGTAGCTTTTATGCTCCTGGTTTTGGAAGTATGGGGTAGGCCGTGGTGTTTAAAAAGCCATAGACAGAAATGGAAATAGAGTGGAGAGAACTGAAGATTTTGACTAACTTTTTCTATTTTTAACAATTACCGGAGTAACACATTCTCATTTGTGGAAATTTCAAACAAATCAAAAACGTAAAGAGTAAGAAATCCAAGTCTCATTTTATTTCTCCGCCCTATACATACCCTCCTTCCTATCTCACTCTCCTTCCCAGAGGCAATCAATTTTAACAGTTTAAATACCTCATTTAACATCTTTTTTTCAAGTCATTTCCCTAATGTATGGACACATATGCAAATGTATGCTTCTTAACATAAAGGAAACCATATTATATGGGCTGCTCTGCATCTTACCACTTTCATTTAACAATATATAATTGGTATTTTTTCAGATCAGTTCATGAAGACCTAGCTCATTCTTTTTAATGACTGAATAACATTTTACAATATACATAAATCACTATTCATTTAAGTATTACCCTACTGATAGAAACTTATGGACTTTCCATTTGGTGGGCTTATAAACAGTGCTTCAATTATCATCCTTTTATGTGCATATTTTTGCATGAATATGAATTTCCTATAGGTTAGCAACCTATTAGAACTGCTGACTACACACATATGTTTTCATAGACAGTCAAACTTCTCTCAAAAAAGACCATGCTTGGGAGGAGGAGATCAAGATGGTGGAATAGGAGGACGCAGAACTCACTTCCCCCATGAACACATCAAAAATACATCTACATGTAGAACAATTCTCACTGACTAACTGGAGATTAGCAGAAAGACTTCTATACAGCCAAGGCTAAAAGAGATCCATACAGAATTGGGTAGGAAGGAAAGAGAAGCAATCAGATTAGGACCTGTGGCCCTGGGAAGGGACTCAGAAGAGGAGGGGGATTACATGGGTGGAGATCCTCCCTGGGGAGTGAGCCGTTCAAGCCGTATATTGGGCAACCCAGCCCTGGGGTCCTAGACCACTGTCTGGTTGTAGGGCCAGTGGAACTAACACGAGGTTCTGTGGGAAGCCTGGACTCTGCTTATGAGGAACACACACATGCTTGCTTACTCCCAAAACAGGGCAGAGTGGGCGAATTGAAACTGCACAGGATGCTGGCCTATATTCCACAACTACTCCAGTATGCATCCCAGCCTGAGCTGAGGGCCTGCTCTGGCCCCACTTGTTTCATGATGCAGCTCCACACTAGAATAAGGGCTGCCACAGCTGAGGGGAGAGCTCAGCTGTGAGGACAAAGGTGGTTCAGACCTGGAACGGCACCTGAGCAGAGTAGGAGCAGCCATTACTAGCACTTACTGGGGCAGCACAGCAGAAGTGGTCCAGGTCTCTTGAATGTAAGGCCAGATACTATAAAACTCTTAGAGGAAAACATAGGCAGAACACACTTTGACATAAATCGCAGCTGGATCTTTTCTGACCCACCTCTTAGAGTAATGAAAATAAAAACAAAAATTAACAAATGGGACCTAGTTAAACTTAAAAGCTTTTGCACAGCAAAGGAAACCATAAACAAAATGAAAAGACAACTCTTAGAATGGGAGAAAATATTTGCACATGAAGCAACTGACAAAGGATTAATCTATAAAATATACAAACAGCTCATGCAGCTCAATACCAAAAAAACAAACAACCCACAAAAATGGGTGGAAGACCTAAATAGACATCTCACCAAAGAAGACATACAGAGGGTCAACAAACACATGAAAAGATGCTCAACATCACTAATTATTAGAGAAATGCAAATCAAAACTACAATGAGGTATCATCTCACACCAGTCAGAATGGCCATCATCAAAAAATCTACAAACAATACATGCTGGAGAGGGTGTGGAGAAAAGGGAACCCTCTTGCACTGTTGGTGGGAATGTAAATTGATACAGCCACTATAGAGAACAGTATGGAGGTTCCTTAAAAAACTAAAAATAGACTACTATACAACCCAGTAATCCCACTACTGGGCATATACCCTAAGAAAACCATAATTCAAAAAGACACATACACCCCAATGTTCATTGCAGCACTATTTACAATAGCAAGGTCATGGAAGCAACCTAAATGCCCATCGACAGATGAATGGATAAAGAAGATGTGGTACATATACACAGTGGAATATTACTCGGCCATAAAAAGGAACAGAATTGGGTCATTTGTAGAGACATGATGGACCTAGAGACGCCACTCAAAAGTGTGGAGTGCTCATGAAGAGGATTAGTGCCTTTATAAATGAGACTCCAGAGAGCTAGCTCACCCCTACCCCACAAGCAAATGCAATGAGAAGTCTGCAACCTGGAAGGGGGCTGTCCTTTGACCATGTTGGCACCCTGATTTCAGATTTCCAACCTCCAAACTGTGAGGAATAAATAAGCAACCCAGTATGTGATACTTTGTTACAGCAGCTGGAACAGACTGAGACAGGCAAATTAGAATGATGTCCATTGGACCAGGGCTTAATCAACTGCTGAAAATAAATTATTTCTCAATGTTCTGCTCTTAATTTTCCTTTTCTTTCTTCTTAAACTCTATCATTTGGCAATACTGTCAAACTCACCTTTCACTCTAAGTTTAATTTGCAAATCTATAAATTGATCTCTGAACACCCCCCACCCCCCACCATGAGCTTTTGTCCCCTATTTTAACCTATCATTTTATCTATCCATCTGAATTGCTCACTGACACCTCAAACCTAATATATAAAAATGAACCTGCTGTATCACCTTGGTTCTTCAAAAAACAAACAAAATAAAGCAAACAAACAAACTCCTCCCACTTCTCCAATATCAATGTCAGTGTCATAATGATTTAGGCTTAAAATCTTGTCTTTAACTTTGACGGTTCTCATTGCTTACCCAAATGTGGTCACTTCTCCCCCTATGTTTCTAAATGCACCACTCTTTTCTGTCTTCATGAAAACCACCATCATGTCAGTGGTTCATTACCTCTGACATAAACTGCTGTTATGACAAGTTTCCATGCCTCTAAGAAATATGATTCTGACCTATTTTTGACACTGATTGCAGAATACTTTTCCCAATGCACAGTTCTATTTTTATGTCTCTGCCGCCAATAAACCTGCTTTAGTTACCAAATGATGTCTGAGCTCCTTTGGCTTGGTGTTCAAGGCTTTTTATGATCAAGCCCCAATCAAATCATCAGGTAAATTTCTAACTATTTCGCTTTGTGTTTCCTTTACCATCTGTGCAATCTTAAGTTATTTAAGTCCCATGGGTAACAATTTCATTATACCCATGGGATTATATATATATATATACACACACACACATACATATATATATATACACACACATATATAATTTTATGTATACATAATTTTACATAGAATATATATAATATATAAAATGCTGCCAATAATAAAATAACATTATGTAAAATTATATGATTACTGGAAAAATTAGGTGACATAACTTATCTTTTTGTGAACTGTAAAACAGTTTGCAAATATAAGAAATTCTGTTGACTAGGTTTGGAAGAGCTTTCAGATAATACTGCATATTCAAATCATTCTAACAACAGCCCCAATACTATTGATTCCATGAAGCCTTCCCTGAACCATACAGTTGCTAGTTATTTCTTTACCACTCATCTCCCCTTATATAATCTTTTACAATACCTATTACAGTCTACATTACTACAGTTGTTACTGTGCATGTTCTATTCCCCCTGCTAGACTGCAGGTTCTGAGGACATGAGCCCTACAACTGACTCTTTCAAAGTTCACACCTGAGGACACTTCCCATAGTAGGGGCTTAATAAATGTTTAGAAGTACCTGAATAATTATATGTAGTTTATTCAGATGTGCACTTGACTATAAACTCCATGAGAGAATAGAATTTGTCTATCTTGTTCACCAGTACCTAATAGTTCAAGGCACATAATAGGTTGAATGACATCCTAAACTAAAACAGATTTGTGAAAAAATCTGAAGGAAGATAAAGGAGCAATGAATATTTATTGAGCATTTGCAATATGCCATTGTGGTGGCTTTAAAACATATCTACAAGTTTTTGAAACTGCTTCCTTCAAAAAGTAGAGTCAATTTCTCCTTTCCTTGAAAATGGGCTGGCCTTAGTGACTCTCTTCTAATAAACAGAAAAAGGAAAAGTGAAAATGTGTGGATTCTAAGCAACTCAGATTCTGCCTCTCTCTGTTTTGCAACTCTCATCATTGAAACAAAGACACTAGGGCCGCCTGGAAAGGCCACATACAGGTGCTCTAACCATAGCCACAGTTGAGGTCCCAACTGACAGTCAACATCCACTCTCTCATACATGATGAGTGAGCATTCAGATAATGCTAGCTCATGCCTTTGATGCCTAGTGGAATAGAGAAAAGCTGTCTTCACTGAGTCCTTCTCAAATTGAAAATTTCTGAGCAAAATAAATGTTACTGTTCCTTTAAGTCACTAAGTTTTGGAACGGTTTCTCACACAACAATTGGTAGCAAAAACATAGATGTGTGTATACACACAAATATGTCAGACCTTTCATAGAGAAGGAGGGAAACTGAGCCTAGTACCAACGTTTTATAGAGAGGGGGGGAAACAGAAGCTCAGAGAGTGAGAAAAAAGTGCCCAGGACCTTAGAGTTTATAATTACTAAGCTGAAATTCAAGTCCTAGTCAATTTAAGGGCAGAGTCTATATATTTTCTTCTCCCTCACTGTTTTCTTCCCAGTTCTTTAGAAAAGACACCTTCCTATGACCTTTGTATCTTCTTTAAAATTTCCCAAGAAAAAATACCCAACCATTTAATGATAGTATGCATTCAGTGATAAAACTCACAGCTTTGTTTTTTTTTTTAAATAAGAGCATATCTCTTATATGTTCACTAAACTGTTATATCCTTAGGCAACTATCAGTAAAAGATTCTCAAAACATCAAAAATCCCCCCAAAGTATAGCACAGTCCCTAGGAATCTAAGTCCTTAGCTAGATGAAACACACTTATGTTTCAGTCCCTCTTTCTGATATTTAAAATTAGACATTCTATTAGACATTATATATATAAAATAATATTTTAAAAAGTCTGAAGTTAAATCAAATAGTTTTTAAGTAAATAAATAAAATAAACACGTCAATTACAAGCCAATCACTTCTAAAAGTTAAGTACAAGCTGACTTTGATGGGATCATTAAAAATGTTGATCCTGACATAAACAAACAATGTATACTGCCTCCAAGGAAGCAGAATAAACAAAATCTCTCCTAAGTGGTGGTTAAGAACTTGGGCTGTAGAGCCAGCCCAGGTTTGAATTCCAACTCTACCTTTCACTATCTGTATAAATCTGGAAAGTTTGTGAATCTCTCTGTGCCTCACTTACCTATATCTATAAAGCCAACATCAAAAGGGTGTATCACACAGAATTAGTGTCAGTATAAAATGAGTTAATACCATGCCTAGCATATGGTCAGTACTGAATGAATATTAGCTATTATTATATTATATAGTGTATGAAGATTTAGGAAAGAAAGACTGTGTCTATCTGTAGAGGCAAAGACACCTTTTTTTTCACAAATTCATTAAACTGAAATGAAAGGAAGGCACACCCATCAGAATTTATAGTGAAATGAAAAGTCTGTATTGCAAGTATAACAGAATTGCAAGTATAACAGCAGCAGATGTTTGAAACAGAATATCTCAACTAAGAGTACTTGAGACACTTTGAGATGTAGTCCCTGAAATTATCTTGCAAAGTAAATATGCATTATCAACTAAGATTGTTTTGGTCTCTTCTCACAGGAAAAATGGATTCTCTCTAGAGATTATGGTCTATTTTTTAGCTTAACCATTTATTTTTCTGTCAAACCCTGTGTCAAGCTGATACACATGCTTTCATGTTAAGATTTTTCAAATATATGATATGCAGTGAAGCTAAGATTAGATGATGATCATCAGTCCCTATAATGATGACTGTTAGGTGATTATTTTATAAAGGGTATAATTTTGGGTTCAACCATCAGGAGATGAAATTCCTCAGATAGTTTATTTATTGTGTTTGTCATTAGCACATCCTATGCAAATGAAATATCTGCCTTCTAGCCCAAGGTGATAGATCATGATTGGACAAAGCCAATCATGACCACCTGTTGACAATTTCCCAGCTTCCCTTGGACATGTGACTTATCACTGGCAAATGAGATGTATGGAGATGTTCCTGGGAAACCTTTCCCTGTCTGACAAAAGGGCTCAGAAAAGAGGTAACCCCTTACGTTAAACACATGTGTGTTGTTTGAAAATGCAGTACCCTTCTTGTGGCCAAGAAATGACACATTTAAGGGAAATGTCAAGAGATCCTGGCCCTTTTACCATCAAAGCACTAAATCAAAGCACTACTTCTAGGCCTTTTGTGATGTACCAAGTATAAACCCC
The DNA here is from genome assembly GCF_964374135.1 of Grampus griseus. Lineage (NCBI taxonomy): Eukaryota > Metazoa > Chordata > Mammalia > Artiodactyla > Delphinidae > Grampus > Grampus griseus. Next base: position 82,460,022 of record NC_139001.1, on the reverse strand, counting down.
AATTCTTTTAAGGCACTGTAAATTGGGCTGGTGCTACTTACAGCTTAATGAATTCCTAATTGGTATAACACCCAATTTAAGACCTTAGATAATACAGATCTCAAACTTTTAATTATATAATCTGTTCATCATGAAGCAGTAAATCAGGGAAATCTTTCAATATTAAAAACTTTACAGGGAGATGATACTAAAATGTATAATAAATGAGACTCAGAGCTTTCAATAACTCCTCTTGACTTGTAGCTAAGTAGTTAATAGCTATCGAGCAAGGAGCTCTTGTGCTCTAGTTTGTAGAATCATAATTTAAAGTGGAGATTGAGTTTTTAAATATCAAAAGAAGTTTGTAATTAGTACCAATCGTAAATGCTAAATGATAGATTCTTGAGTCCCCTGATAGCACCACAGTCCCTTAATCAGTTTGTGCCTGATAGTGTTCTTATAATCAATTATTTGTGAGTAATAAGAAATCAGAGTCTTAGTACCTTTTTGGTAAATTGTGTCAAAGCTAAATCACCCCAACAAACTTAGGGGAACAAGAAGCAGTAAGATACAATGATTTTTGTTCACTACAATGTGGAATATAGAATTTGAAAGTCCTGAAAACATTCCTAAGTTCAAAGGCAAGCACTATTTAACTTCTAAATTCAGGGTAGAATTTTTTTTTTTTTTAAAGGTGATGAAATCAATCAACATCATTTTCCTTTTCTGGAAGCAAAATGTGATAGAAATTGTATAGTTCAAGCACACTTAATCTCTGCCTTTATTTTCTAGCAAGTGTACATTATGATTTGCATAAATTATATCTTTGGGAAGCTAAAGGTCAGCTTTATTGATTCAATTTTCTTAAAAGGTAACACTGCAAATTCTAATTTTGCTTTTATTTTTTTCTAAATAAATTATTAATCTGTGAAAAAGTCATATTTATCAAGTATTTTCTCAAGTTTACCTTACATTAATTTCATAGTTAGAATATCATGGATATATGACATAGACTTGGAATCAGAAGCAGCAGAAATCAAATGTCATAATCCATGGGCCTCAAAGCTTGTCTGTATTTTTTAAAACAGATAAACAGAAACAGCAGCAGAAAGAAAAGGCAAATTCTGGGTTCCAATTGATAAGTGACTATATGTATGTATCCAGTTTCCCATATCACAATGTCAAACAACCTGACACTCTCAGCTCTGACCTTGACTGGCATAAATATCCAGAGTTCAACCTGATGGGCTGGCACATGGCAGTAGGTTCTGACAAAGGTAACACATATTCCACTGGGCAAGACCATCTTGCTGCCAGATAAAGGGAGTCAGTTTATTTGCACTGAAACAGGAACCCCAAATTAGCTGGAGCTATGAGGACCTCAACAAATTTTTTGAGTTGCCTCAATAAATCTGGCAAAAAAACCTTGCACTATATTTCATACCAGGGAAAAAGGGCTATGCAGATAGTTAGGGCCCCAGACAAACAGTTCTACAGAACTCCTGCAGAAACCTAGCCACTGGAACTAGGGAAATTATAGGACTAGAGGGAAAAGGATTTAGCCTACTAAGCATGGTGATGATCAAAAATATATTGACAACAGTTTTAGGTAGCAAAACTAAATGTGGATCCTGTCCACTGGCACCTGATTGATTGCAAAGCTTTGCTAAGGTCAACTGAAGGAACGTATCACATTGAGAATGCAGGGTAAATAACTTCAAAATCAACTCCCGAGTAGGGCTGGAATAGATAGGAAATGCCATTTTGAATGAAGGTGATAAACTAAGAATTTCCTTCAGTAAATGACGATGGTTTGAGCATCCTCAGGATTTGTGGGTAATAAGATAGTATTATGATAAAGTCAAGGTTATAAGCTGTAAGATGAGGACTGTAGACTTCTAACAGAATTATTTCATATGTATTCCATAATGTCTTATTCTACTATTAAAGACGAGTTTCCCCACAATAGGTATACATATGTATGTATGTATATGTACTTACACATATCTTATAACTGGTATATCCAGCTGTAAGTGGCTGGATGAAAAGCACCTCACTTGATTAAATATCTAAAAAGAGCTTCTTTTTTCCCCATATAATTCCTAGTTTCAAGTTAATCTTGAAATCATCAAATCCAAATGCAATCATATTATCTCTCCCTCATTATCTCCTGCTTCTTTGGTGAACATTTCGAAGTCTGGCTACTCTAATAGTTTAAGTCCCAAGAACTGATTTAAGTTCTTTCTGCAAAGCAGTTGCTTTCCATGAATTGTTTCCTTGATGTCTTTTCAAACAAGGGACTTATTTGGTGACAAAAGGATTCACAATTCAGTTCCTGAAGCATTAACTGGGTAATCACTGTGAGTGGCCTCAACAAATCTGGCAAAAAACCTTGCACCAATATATCCAGAGAAAACCATACTTCGAAAAGAAGCATGCACCCCAATGTTCACTGCAGCACTATTTACAATAGCCAAGATATGGAAGCAACCTAAATGTCCATCGACAGAGGAATGGATAAAGAAGGTGTGGTACATACATACAATGGGATATTACTCAGCCATAATGAAGCAATGTCATTTGCAGCAACATGAATGGACCTAGAGATTATCATACTAAGTGAAGTAAGTTAGAGAAAGACAAATATCATATGATATCACTTACATGTGGAATCTAAAAACTGATACAAATGAACTTATTTACAAAACAGAAACAGATTCACAGACTTAGAAAACAAACTTATGGTTACCAAAGGGGAAAAGTCACAGGGGAGGGATAAATTAGGAGGTTGCGATTAAAATATACACACTACTATATATAAAAGTTATAATTGGGCTTCCCTGGTGGCACAGTGGTTGAGAGTCTGCCTGCCAATGCAGAGGATATGGGTTCGTGCCCCGGTCCGGGAAGATCCCATAAGCCATGGAGTGGCTGGGCCCGTGAGCCATGGCCACTGAACCTGCGCGTCTGGAGCCTGTGCTCCACAACGGGAGAGGCCCGCGTACCGCAAAAAAAAAAAAAAAAAAAAAAAAAAATATATATATATATATATATATATATATATATATAAATCAACAAGGACCTACTGTATAGCACAGGGAAGTCTACTCAATACTCTGTAATAATCCATATATGAAAAAAGAATATATGTATATGTATAACTAAATCACTTTGCTGTATACCTGAAACAATCACAAAACTGTAAATCAGCTATACTAGAATATAAAATAAAAATTAAAAAAAAAAAACTTGCACCAAAATAATACATTACAAATATGTCTTTACCATTTATTGACCCATTATTACCTGAGTTTACTTACTAGTTGTATCTCACATTTTTAGCTTTTGATGAGAACTGGTATAGATATTATATAGAGCATTTCCCCCAGCAATTACATGTCCAGTTGATTAATAATATCCATATGCCATATGTGTTAGTTGGGACGTCTTTTACTTTTTATTGCAAGTGATGGAAACCCAGTGAAAATCTGTCTAAGCTAAAAAAAAAAAAAAAAAAAAGGTAATTTATAGTGTATAGTCCATAGTTTATAGTGTATAGTCCATATCATGAAGTAAGACATTTTCATTGTCTTGAGATTATAAATCTTAAACTTGGCTGAGACAGGAAAAGTCATCCTCATATAGCTTACAAATAAGGCAATTCTACAAATTAACACATTTGATAATTTAAGATTCTACTTTTGAAACAGTGCATTAGTATGTTGATTTTCCCAAACCTGTACACACAAAATTATATTGTCTTGTTGTTTATACTAGTGGTCACGACAATTATATCTCTATTGTGGGCAATTCCCTTAAATATTCTCTTTTCCATGTTGTTTAGCTTTGTTTAATTTTTTCTATGACAGGAATTTTGCTAACCCTGCAATTTTGGTTTCATTGGACTTGGATACACTTTCTCATCTCTTCCATCATCTTTCATAGTCACTTTTTAAACAGGTCTCTTACATTCTGTGTAGGGTTGGGTTTCAGTTTCTTTTCCTTTCTTTTTTTTTTTTTTTTAACACTTTATTGGAGTATAATTGCTTTACAATGCTGTGTTTGTTTCTGCTGTATAACAAAGTGAATCAGCTATACATACATATATATATATATATATATATATATATATATATATCCCCATTTCTCCTCCCTCTTGCATCTCCCTCCACCCTCCCTATCCCACCCCTCTAAGTGGACACAAAGCACCAAGCTGATCTCCCTGTGCTATGCGGCTGCTTACCACTAGCTATCAATTTTACATTTGGTAGTGTATATATGTCCAAGTCACTCTCTCATTTCGGCCCAGCTTACACTTCCCCTTCCCTGTGTCCTCAGGTCCATTCTCCACATCTGTGTCTTTATTCCTGTCCTGCCCCTAGGTTTGTCATAACCATTTTTTTATTTTTAGATTCCATATATATGTGTTAGCATATAGTATTTGTTTTTCTCTTTCTGACTTACTTCACTCTGTATAACAGTCTCTAGGTCCATCCAACTCAGTACAAATAACTCAATTTCATTTCTTTTTATGGCTGAGTAATATTCCATTGTATATATGTGCCACATCTTCTTTATCCATTCAACTGTCAATGGACACTTAGGTTGCTTCCATGTCCTGGCTACTGTAAATAGTCCTGCAATGAACTTTGTGGTACATGACTCTTTTTGAGTTATGGTTTTCTCAGAGTATATGCCCAGTAGTGGGATTTCTGGGTCATATGGTAGTTCTATTTTTAGTTTTTAAGGAACCTCCATACTATTCTCCATAGTGGTTGTATCAATTTATATTGCCACCAACAGTGCAAGATGGTTCCCTTTTCTACAAAACCTCTCCAGAATTTATTGTTTGTAAATATTTTGATGATGGCCATTCTGACTGGTGTGAGGTAATACCTCACTGTAGCTTTGATTTGCATTTCTCGAATAATTAGTGATGTTGAGCATCCTTTCATGTGTTTGTTGGCAATCTGTATATCTTCTTTGGAGAAATGTCTATTTAGGTCTTCTGCCCATTTTTGGATTGGGTTGTTTGTTTTTTTGATATTGAGCTGCATGAGCTGCTTATATATTTTGAAGATTAATCCTTTGTCCATTGTTCTGTTTGCAAATATTTTCTCCCATTCTGAGGGTGGTCTTTTCGTCTTGTTTATTGTTTCCTTTGCTGTGCAAAAGCTTTTAAGTTTCATTAGGTCCCATTTGTATATATTTTTTAAAATTTCCATTTCTCTAGGAGGTGGGTCAAAGAGTATCTTGCTGTGATTTATGTCATAGACTGTTCTACCTTTGTTTTCCTCTAAGAATTTTATAGTGTCTGGCCTTACATTTAGGTCTTTAATCCATTTTGAGTTTACTTTTATGGATGGTGTTAGGGAGTGCTCTAATTTCATTCTTTTACATATAGCTCTCCAGTTTTCCCAGCACAACTTATTGAAGATGCTGTCTTTTCTCCACTGTATACTCTTGCCTCCTTTATCAAAGATAAGGTGACCACATGTGCATGGGTTTATCTCTGGGCTTTCTATCCTGTTCCATTGATCTATGTTTCTGTTTTTGTGCCAGTACCATACTGTCTTGATTATTGTAGCTTTGTAGTATAGTCTGAAGTCTGGGAGCCTGATTCTTCCAGCTCAGTATTTCTTTCTCAAGATTGCTTTGGTTATTCAGGGTACTTTGTGTTTCCATACAAATTGTGAAGTTTTTTGTTCTAGTTTTGTGAAAAATGCCATTGGCAGTTTGATAGATTCATTTGCATTTTATCTGTAGATTGTTTTGGGTAGTATAGTCATTTTCACAATGTTGATTCTTCCAATCCAAGAACATGGTATATTTCTCCATCTGTTTGTATCACCTTTAATTAATTTCACCACTGTCTTATAGTTTTCTGCATACAGGTGTTTTGTCTCCTTAGGTAGGTTTATTCCTAGATATTTTATTCTTTTTGTTGCAATGGTAAATTGGACTGTTTCCTTAATTTCTCTTTCAGATTTTTCATCACTAGTGTATAGGAATGCAAGAGATATCTGTGCATTAATTTTGTATCCTGCCTCTTTACCAAATTCATTGATTAGCTCCAGTAGTTTTCTGGTAGCATCTTTAGGATTCTCTATGTATAGTATCATGTCATCTGCAAACAGTGACAGCTTTAATTCTTCGTCTCTGATTTGGATTCCTTTTGTTTCTTTTTCTTCTCTTATTGCTGTGACTAAAACTTCCAAAACTATGTTGAATAACAGCAGTGAGAGTGGACAACCTTGTCTTGTTCCTGATCTTAGAGGAATTGGTTTCAGGGTTTCACCATTGAGAACGATGTTGGCTGTGGGTTTGTTACACATGGCCTTTATTATGTTGAGGTAAGCTCCCTCTATGCCTACTATCTGGAGGGTTTTTATCATAAATGGGTATTGAATTTTGTTGAAAGCGTTTTCTGCATCTACTGAGATGATCATATGGTTTTTCTCCTTCATTTTGTTAATATGGTGTATCACATTTATTGATTTGTGTATATTGAAGAATCCTTGCATTTCTGGGATACACCCTGCTTGATCATGGTATACAATCTTTTAAATGTGCTGTTGGATACTGTTTGCTAGTATTTTGTTGAGGAATTTTGCATCTATGTTCATCAGTGATATTGGTCTGTAGTTTTCTTTCTTTGTGACATCTTTGTCTGATTTTAGTATCAGGGTGATGGCGGCTTCGTAGAAGGAGTTTGGGAGTGTTCCTCCCTCTGCAATATTTTGGAAGAGTTTGAGAAGTATAGGTGTTAGCTCTCCTCTAAATGTTTGATAAAATTTGCCTGTGAAGCCATCTGGTCCTGGGCTCTTGTTTGTTGGAAGATTTTTAATCACAGCCTCAATTTCAGTGTAATGATTGGTCTGTTTATATTCTGTATTTCTTCTAGGGTCAGTCTCTGAAGGTTGTGCTTTTCTAAGAATTTGTCCATTTCTTCCAGTTTGTCCATTTTATTGGACTATAGTTACTCATAGTAGTCTCTCATGATCCTTTGTATTTGTGCAGTGTCAGTTGTTACTTTTCCTTTTTGGTTTCTAATTCTGTTGACTTAAGTCTTCTCCCTTTTTTTTCTTGATGAGTTTGGCTAATGGTTTATCAATTTTGTTTACCTTCTCAAAGAACAAGCTTTTAGATTTATTCATCTTTGCTATTGTTTCCTTCACTTCTTTTTCATTTATTTCTGATCTGATCTTTATATTTCTTTCCTTCTGCTAATTTTAGGTTTTTTTGTTCTTTTTTCTCTAATTGCTTTAGGCGTAAGGTTAGGGTGTTTATTTGAGATGTTTCTTGTTTCTTGAGGGAGGATTGTATTGCTATAAACTTCCCTCTTAGAACTACTTTTGCTGAATCCCATAGGTTTTGGGTCATCGTGTTTTCATTGTCATTTGTTGCTAATTATTTTTTGATTTCCTCTTAGATTTCTTCAGTGATCTCTTGGTTATTAAGTCGTGTATTGTTTAGCTTCCATGTGTTTGTATTTCTTACATATTTTTTCCTGTAATTGATACCTAGTCTCATAGCATTGTGGTCAGAAAAGATACTTGATACAATTTCAATTTTCTTAAATTTACTTAGGCTTGTTCTGTGATCCAAGATATGATCTATCCTGCAGAATGTTCCATGAGCACTTGAGAGGAAAGTGTATTCTGTTCTTTTTGGATGGAATGTCCTATGAATATGAATTAAGTCCATCTTGTTCAATGTATCCTTTACAGCTTGTGTTTCCTTATTTTCATTTTGGATGATCTGTCCATTGGTGAAAGTGGGGTGTTAAAGTCCCCTACTGTGATTGTGTTACTGTTGATTTCCCCCTTTATGGGTGTTAGCATTTGCCTTATGTATTGAGGTGCTCCTATGTTGGGTGCATAAATATTTACAATTGTTATATCTTCTTCTTGGATTGATCCCTTGATCATAATGTAGTGTCCTCTGTCTCTTGTAGTAGTCTTTATTTTAAAGTATATTTTGTCTGATATGACAATTGCTACTCCAGCTTTCTTTTGATTTCCATTTGCATGGAATATCTTTTTCCATCCCCTCACTTTCAGTCTGTATATGTTTCTAGATCTGAAGTGGGTCTCTTGTAGACAGCATATATATGGGCCCTTATTTGTATCCATTCATCCAGTCTATGTCTTTTGTTTGGAGTATTTAATCCAGGTAAATTTAAGGTAGTTACCGATATGTATGTTCCTATTACCATTTTCTTAATTGTTTTGGGTTTGTTATTGTAGGTCTTTTCCTTCTCTTGTGTTTCTGCCTAGAGAAGTTCCTTTAGCATTTGTTGTAAAGCTGGTTTGGTGGTGCTGAAGTCTCTTAACTTTTGCTTGTCTGTAAAGGTTTTAATGTTTCTGTGGAACCTGAATGAGATCCTTGCTGGGTAGAGTAATTTTGGTTGTAGGTTTTTCCCTTTCATCACTTTAAATATGGCCTGCCACTCCCTTCTGGCTTGCAGTTTCTGCTGAAAGATCAGCTGTTAACCTTATGGGGATTCCTTTTTACGTTATTTGTTGCTTTTCCCTTGCTGCTTTTAATTTTTTTTCTTCGTGTTTAATTTTTGACAGTTTGATTAATATGTGTCTTGGCTTGTTTCTCCTTGGGTTCATCCTGTATGGGACTCTCTGTGCCTCCTGGACTTTACTGACTATTTCCTTTCCCATATCAGGGAAGTTTCAACTATAATACCTTCAAATATTTTCTCAGTCCCTTTTTTTTCTCTTTTTCTTCTGGGACCCCTGTAATTCAAATGTTGGTGGTTTAATGCTGTCCCAGAGGTCTCTGAGACTGTCCTCAATTCTTTTCATTCCTTTTTCTTTATTCTGTTCTGCAGTAGTTATTTCCACTCTTTTATCTTCCAGGTCACTTATCTGTTCTTCTTCCTTGGTTATTCGGCTATTGATTCCTTCTAGAGAATTTTTAAATTCGTTTATTGTGTTGTTCATCATTGTTTGCTCTTTAGTTCTTCTAGGTCCTTGTTAAACGTTTCTTGCATTTTCTCCATTCTATTTCCAAGATTTTGGATCATCTCTGCTATCATTACTCTGAACTGTTTTTCAGGTAGACTGCCTATTTCCTCTTATTTGTTTGGTCTGGTGGGTTTTTACCTTGCTCCTTCATTTGCTGTGTATTTCACTGTCTTCTCATTTTGCTTAAGTTACTGTTTTGGGGGTCTCCTTTTCGCAGGCTGCAGGTTTGTAGTTCTTGTTGTTTTTGGTGTCTGCCCCCAGTGGGTAAGGTTGGTTCAGTCAGTTGTGTAGGCTTCCTGGTGGATGTGACTGATGCCTGTTTTCTGGTGGATGAGGCTGGATCTTGTCTTCCTGGTGGGAGGATCGCGTCCAGTGGTGTGTTCTGGGGTGTCTGTGAACTTATTATGATTTTAGGCAGCCTCTCTGCTAATGGGTAGAGAGTTGTGTTCCTGTCTTGCTAGTTGTTTGGCATTGGGTGTCCAGCAGTGTAGCTTGATGGCTGTTGAGTGGAGCTGGGTCTTAGCGTTGAGATGGCGATCTCTGGGAGACCTTTCACCATATGATATTACATGGGGCCAGGGGGTCTCTGGTGGACCAATGTCCTGAACTCGGCTCTCCCACCTCAGAGGCTCAGGCCTGATATCTGGCTGGAGCACCAAGACCCTCTCAGACTCTCAGCTCAGAAGAAAAGGGAGAAAAAGAAAGAAAGAAAGAAAGAAAAATAAAATAAAATAAAGTTATTAAAATATTAAAAATTTAAAAAGTAATTTAAAAAAAAGAAGAGAGCAACCAAACCAAAAAACAAATCTACCAATGATAACAAGCACTAAAAACTATCCAGTAAATAAGAAAGAAAGAAAGAAAGAAACAAACAGACAGACAGAACCCTAGGACAAATGGTAAAAGCAAAGCTATACAGAAAAAATCACACAAAGAAGGATACACACGAATGCTCACAAAAAGAGAAAAAGGAAAATATATATATATAAAATAAAAGGAAGAGAGCAACCAAATCAATAACCAAATCTACCAATGATAATAAGCTCTAAATACTAAACTAAAATAAACATAAAACCAGAAACAAATTAGACACAGAAAGCAAACCCCAAGTCTACAGTTGCTCCCAAAGTCCACTGCCTGAAGTTTGGGATGATTCATTGTATATTCAGGTATTCCACAGATGCAGGGTACCTCAAGTTGATTGTGGAGATTTAATCCACGGCTCCTGAAGCTGCTAGGAGAAATTTCCCTTTCTCTTCTTTGTTCTCACTGCTCCTGGGGTTCAGCTTTGGATTTGGCCCCACCTCTGTGTGTAGGTTGCCTGAGGGCATCTGTTCCCCGTCTAGACAACACAGGGTTAAAGTAGCAGCTGATTAGGGGGCTATAGCTCACTCAGGCCGGGGGGGACGGAGGGGTACAGTATGTGGGGCGAGTCTGTGGCAGCAGAGGCCGGCATGACATTGCAACAGCCTGAGGCACACAGTATGTTTTCCTGGAGAAGTGGTCCCTGGATCACAGGACCCTGGCAGTGGCAGGCTGCACAGGCTTCCGGGAGGGGAGGTGTGGATAGTGACCTGTGCTTGTACACAGGCTTCTTGGTGGCTGCAGCAGCAGCGTTAGTGTTTCATGCCCATCTCTGGTATCCGTGCTGATAGCCGCGGCTCACACCCATTTCTGGAGCTTGTTTAGGCAGTGCTCTGAATCCCCTCTCCTTGAGCTGGGCTTCAGTTTTGTTTTGCTTTTTTTAAACAGATCTGGTAGTCTACTTTTATTTTTCCTTGAACTAGGCAAGTTTATTTTATTTATATTAAAACTGTCATTGTCATTCTGACAAATAATTTTGGATTTACTTTTGTTACCATATTTTACATTTGTGACTCTTCTGTATCTTTTAATATCAGGTGTGTGTCATCATTGCGTCATTTTGTTTTGTTGTTTGTTTGTTTGGGTCTGCTGCTTATGTAAGGTTGGAGATCCTAAGACTTCTTTTTATTTATGTATTATAAGTCTCTTTGTTCAAACTAGCAATGCTCCCTTCAATAAACTGTCTTAAAAGCTTGATGGGCTTTCTAGGAATTTTACTGCAGTTGACTCCATTAGACAAAAGTTGCACCCACAGATATTATTTAGATAGAACACTCTCTGCAGGTCAGAATGCTGTGGGACAACACACTTAAAATTCCTAGAACTTTTTTCTCTGACTTAGAAAGTCTTTGAGGCACTGACTCCAATCTTCTTGATGTTTTCAGAAAAGATCTCATAGCCATACACAGAAGGTCTTTGAGGCACTGACTCCAATCTTCTTGATGTTTTCAGAAAAGATCTCACAGCCATACACTTGATTTGATCTTAATTCTAAGCTATTGACATCTCCCTACATTTGATCTTTTCCTTGAGGCCATCTCTTATTCTGAAACGTTTTGCCAGCTGGACAAGCTGGTAATAAGAAATAGTATAAATTTCAGCATGCTCTGGATTGGATTTTTTTTTTCTGGGTCCTGGTGTAAATTGAGAAGTTCATTTTCTATTTTCTTTCTCTTTTCATGCACTTTATCATAGACAGCTTAAAAAATTCTTCCTAGAAATCTCTTCAGCAAAATTTACAAGTTCATTAGGTGTGTTTTCTTTCTTCCATGTACTTGCAGACAATTGTGCTGCCAGACATCACACCACTAGATAAAACAGGTTTTCTTTTTCACCACCTTCCAACAACAATTTCCTCATTTAGGTGTCCTTCCCTCACTGCTCAGACACAAAGCCAATTTCATGTTTTATGTCCTTGTTTTAGCAGCACCCCTAGATCTAGATACCACATTATGTTACAGCTATCTATTGCTGCATAATAAACTAGTGGTTTAAAACACAAATGTATTCTTTTTCTTTTTTTTCCTAAACAAATGTATTATTTATTTATTTATTTATTTGATTATTTAATCTGGATTGGGCTCAGCAAGCAAATTCCTCTGCCTCATTTGCTGTCTTCCAGAGTTAGAATTTCCAAGATGGCTTTTTCCTTCACATGTTTGTCCCTAAGGTGGAATGGATAAAATAGCTGGGGTCTAGGTTGGGAACCTCCTTCTATCTCTGTGTGAATATATTGTGCTTTCTAACAGCGTGCTGTCATCAAGGTAGTTTGACTTCTCACAAGGTGAGAAGAAGAGAAAAAGAACAATCTGCCACCTCTCTTAAATGTTGAGTCTGGAATGGGCATGGCATCATATCTGTCCCCTTCTACCACAAGGGCAACCAGATTCACAGGAAGGAGAAATAGACTTCACCTCTTACTGTAAGGACTCACATGCATATTGATATTTTCCACATTTGGGAACTAACATTATTAAAAATTTCCAATTATTTAAAGTTGATACATGGAACTATTATAAAAGAGGTTTTATTCAATATTTAATATCAGAAAACCTTCAGAAATTCTTTTTATTTCTAATAATTTGTCCTTTCAATTTTCTGTGTAGATACCCTACCAACAGAAATTTTTTAATTTCCAGTAATTTTTCTACCAATTCTTTTCAATTTTCTGCGTAAATAATCATATCATCTGTGGCAAGGACGTCCAATACAACAAAATCACTCTTGGCTTAGATTTCATTATTCACAGAAGAATCCAAACTGTGCATGTGTTTCTATCCTAAGTTAACTCTAGAACTTATATTTTAGAAGTCCCTACTAATGTATGTCTGAGCCAAATATATTCTTATCAATAGCCATTAAAAAATAAGTATCTGTACAATATTTAGAGAAGCATGTTGCATTCTTAAAAGAATATCTGTAGTCAAAAGTGATTGTTGTAAGAAAGACTAAATGTAGCAATTCTAGTGTTACTCTCTGAGACAACTATGTTTAGAACTGACAGATAACCTCTGTTTCAATAATGCCCCATTTCAATGTGGTATAGTTTGCAAATACAATAACTGAATATTTGCTTTATGTAAACTCTGACTTAAAATATGAATCAAGGATCAGAGCACCTGAGTTTCTCAACCTTCCTCTTATACCTACCAGGTTTATGACTTTTAAACATTGCTTGACCTGAAAGATTCTCAATCTTGTCATTTTTAAAATGGAGCTAATAATTATTGTCTTTCCTATGGGAGGCAATTACTATGAATATGGCCTCAAAAGATTTATATAAAAGCAATTTTAAAAATCTTAAGTGTCTTACAGTATATAAGACAACTTTTTTTTTTTTTTTTTTTTTTGCGGTACGTGGGCCTCTCACTGTTGTGGCCTCTCCCATTGCGGAGCACAGCCTCCGGACGCACAGGCTCAGCGGCCATGGCTCACAGGCACAGCCGCTCCACGGCATGTGGCATGTTCCCGGACCGGGGCACGAACCCATGTCCCCTGCATCGGCAGGTGGACTCTCAACCACTGTGTCACCAGGGAAGCCCAAGACAACATTTTTATAGCATAAAATTTCTCACTTAAAGACAGGTTATTTCCCAGAAATATTTGTTTGTTCTCCTGCTGCCATAATTCCCTGGAGTCCACAGTTCCAGTATATGAACTTTTCACAGTATTTTCATTCTTGGTCTAGAGTAGAAGCTTTTGGAGCCTGAGACTACATTTAAGACATTTAGATGAGCTGATGAAATCTCTGCTGTCATTCTATTGTCCTCCTGTTGTTTGCTTTTATTATTCCTTCTTTGTATTTCATATTCTACAGTTTTTCTCTGACAGAATTAGATGGGCATTTGTTTTATCTTCCTCAGACATTCTCTCTCTCTCTCTCTCTCTCTCTCTGTGTGTGTGTGTGTGTATATATATATATATATATATATATATATATATATATATATATATATATATATTTTAAACCAAATGACTCATATCTTTCAACTATTGGAATTTTTCAGCCATTATCTCTTCCAATATTGTCTGGCCCTGATTCTCTTTTTCTTTTTGTAATTCCTGTTAAAATTCTGTTGGGCTATGTCATTGGAGACTCTGTGATATTTTTTTTACTTCCCTTGATAACACCCATCTGTTTATCTCATATCTTCCATCTGTTTATCACTCTATAATATATTTTGGTTGATTTCCTCAGATCTATCTTCCAGTTTAATTTAGTTCTTTGCTCAAGGTCTGTCTCTTTGCTTTATCTTTTCTTGTTCTCTCATGGTTTCAGTTTCCTTTTTCCCTCCTTAATGATAGTAAGCATAGTTTATATGTTTGCTTAGATATTTATATAGTGTGGATTGTGACTCAGATACTAATTTCCTGTTTGGTTCTTTGTTTTTTTATACCTGATGACTCTCTCTTGCCATAGTTCAATTCCTTTGTGTTGCTTATAACTTTTTAATCCTTAGTTTATTAGGGATGTCTACAAATATTCCAGTTCTGCTCTCTTTCTAGACACACAGATTGTATATTTCCCTACATGCACTGAACTTGGTTGTGCTCAAATGACTCTCTATAGACAGTAATATGTAAAGAGAATTAATTCATATCATTTACTTGTAGAAGTTTTAAAAGCCAGAACTTTATTCACCATGTCTCCTTGTTCCTGCCTTGGCAATCACGTGTGCCCAGTTGGAGTCTCAGTCAGCCTGGGTCCCTATGAGGGCTAGAAGACTACAACAGAGTCCTCTGACAACCCCAGCTGGACATGCAATGGGAACCATAATAAGATAGCCTATTCTAACTGAATTAGCTTATTTTCACCATGGTTCACCCCTTTGTTGGATCCTTTTATTTTCCAGATTATGAAAGAATTCTGATAGGTAATTATTTTAAGTTCAGGTATGTATCAAAATTGTCCTGGTTATTAGCATCTCTACGGCTTTATAGTTGAAAGACAGCCTTTCAATATTCGCTAATTTGACCACCTTGCTGGAAGCCAACAACTATACTGTTGGTCATTCAATTTACAATTGTAAATGCACTGTTAATAAAAGGGAAGATGCATGCATATTATATGCAGTCAACTCATGCCTATTAGATTAAACAAAGGAAAAAACAAGGCAACAAATTTTAAGAAGACACAGAGTCAAACTTCCGTAATTAGAATCAATTAAGGTAGGTTGGTTTGAACTTGATGAAAATTTGAAATTATTGTCCAGTTTTAGAAAAATGGATGCTTATTTTTTTTTTATTTTTTTTTTGGATGCTTATTTTTAAGTACATATGATTTTTTTCGAATTATTTAAAAGGAAATTTCTAGGGTATTCTTTGCTGAAATCATTAGTATCTTATCCTTGTAAATAAAAATTTAAAATTCTCAAAATCAGTTTATGTAGGGCAAAGTTAAATTTTAACTAAGTTTATCAAAACTTCCAAATTGATTCTACTTGGATAGTTTGTATTGGAAATGCCGACTGAAGAATGTAGCTAGCCATCAGGCTCTACAGTGATTGAGTCATCAACCACTCACTGCAGTTACTGACCTTTAATATACCCTGAAAGAAGTTCAGAGCAGAAATCAGGAATAAGGCATTCTGTACTCTGGGAAAAATGGCAGAACAGGCCTTCAGATAGTGAGATATTTTCACGAGAAAATTTTATGAACCCAAACTCTTGCATCTTCCCATATTTAGAAAAGCACTAAAACCATTAACTAAGATATCTGTCCTCATGACTAGCAGCAACCCTCTACTGAGATGTGTGCTTTATTGCATGTACCCTCCTTATCCAATATCACATATATACTGACCTCCTCCTTTACTTCCTTGAAACAGTTTCTCAGAGCTATCTGAGGGGCTGTCTCCCATGCTATAGTCCTCAGTAAGCCTGAATAAACTTGACTCACAGCTTTTATGTTGTGCATGTTTTCTTTTTTTTTAAGTCAACAGAATCTCCATATTCTTTTATAATAGACTGTCATTCTTTCTTCCCTGATCTGCTCTACATTTTACCCCATGACTGGCACACAGTAGACACCTAATAATAGTATTGAACTGAATTGTGTCATTTTTGGTTGGTCTTATAAGACCAACCAAATTAATAGCTAAAGTCTGAGAAGATTAAGTAAACATCTAATTGGATTATGACTAGTAGATTAGCAGAAGAGTGAAGGCTGGTATACTCTTAGATATGCTCTCTTTTAAACCGGTATTTCTAAACCACAGTTAAAGGATGTATTTTCAGAACTCAACAACTTTTTTATAAGAATTTTAAAATTCTGTATTCTCACTTTGTTGATGATTTTTAAAACTCTTTGAAAAGATTCTGAATTTTCTGGAAAATTGCCTCCTAACCAATTTTTGTCCTATGATTTGAAAATTAGCTTTTGCATGTATCTCATGATCAAGGTGAGGCCAACTAGTCCCTCAGTAATTGTCAAGAGCCAATGGGACAAGAAGAAAAGCAAAGGGCATAAATGATATATTCATACCATAGAAGGCCATACAGTATCACAGTTCACTAGTGATCATACAACACGTTAACATCAGCATGCCACATTCTACTAAAGTCATGCATGGTTTAGTATCCCACTTCCACTGTGAGTGACCCATTTAGTTTTAAGAATCAACATTTTCTTTCTCATTTAATTAATGTTGTTAATTACATTTTATTGATTTTGTGGTTTTGTTTTAATTTGTTTAGGTTTTATAGTAGTAGAGAAAGTTATATGCATAAGAAGGTTTTTGCTGGTTTAACAAATTTAAGTTAATATGGGAGGGACACATCAATTGAATCCTTTAAATGGAATCTGTGCAATATTCAAGTTTGACAAACATCATACTATTTAAAATGTCAACTCAAAACAGTCTACCATAAATGTGTTGGCATATTTACGTTCATCACCCCAGTTTTAGGTCTGATATAAATAAAATCATCAATACACACAAGGAACAAATGTTGATTCTTTCTCTGTACTAAGGATTTCTCATGTTACTGAGGCTAAAATGAAATTCAAAAATATTCCTCCATTATGAGGTCAGTAAATTCTAATCAGCCAGTTGTTTTTACGAATACTTTCACTTACACAAGTAGTTAATTATTGTTGGTCAACTAAAAACAGCCTTGAGGCTGATTACCATTTAGAGTATAGACAAAAATTCCACCTTGGAAAAACTGTTTTTAAAAAAACATAAAAATCAAGGGTATTTCTCTTTTAACTAAAGAGAAAAGTCCTTTCAAACATAAAAATGATTACTGCCATTTGGTCATTTCAGCACCAAGATAGAGCTGGCAATCAAAGAAAGTGCGAAGAGTGAAGACAGCCTCAAGCAGTTATGGCATCCAGGAGAAGGATTACTTTTTTAAGGTAAATAATACTCCCTTTGACCACAGATTCAGACATCGAAGGCCCCATGCATCAAGTTGATGGCATCATTTACATGAAGTCTCTACCACGATCAGCTCTCTGACTTAACACATGAAAGAGAAACGCTTCCAAGGCCCAGTTAAAATTCTGATTAATAGGTTGGTCAGGTATAGAGCCAAGATTTGCAACAGGCTGCAGTTGGTGCTTTGTCCAGGACCATGGATCATTTAGGATGAATAGAGCCCTCAGTGATGGAGTTAACAGTATCTCTCAGGCAGCAACTTGAAATGCAGTCTTACGGTTTGTTTGGCCCTGCAGTTGGCACCACAGCCAGCAAACACTCCAGCTGGGCAGCAGATCCCCAGCCAGGCCTCCTCACCTGATCTGCCAAGTTTGGCAGGCACTCCCCTTTCACTGTCCAGATTCTGAATGTGTGTGCAGTGAAGGGAGACTCTGTGGTCATGCTTCTTAATGATGAGGAAGTTGGAAGAGGTCGGCTGGTTTCTTTCTGCTTTTTCTTTCTTCCTTCCTTCCTTCCTTCCTTCCTCCCTCCCTCCCTCCCTTTCTTTCTTTCTCTCTCTTTCTTTTTTTTTTTTTAAATATACTCTTGCTTAATACAGGTCAGTTTGTGAGGAAAAAAAGACAAGCTTTGAACACAGAAAATAAGGAAGGACTGTAACCCCAAGAGAAACAAATCTGCAGAGGTGATGTAGCAGCTGAGTATTTGTAATATTTATTCCTTGTGAAAAGGAGTGTGAGGCTTTAGCAAGAGAAGGAAACGATAAAAGTGAAAGAGCAGGGATACTCTAGCCACTCAGTCTTAGAGATACAGCTGCTGCCTGACGCTGCCACACAAAGAACCTGGTTGAAAGGCAAAAGGGTTTCAGGTTTTCATGCTGTGGTCATTAGACATGTGAGCCGCTCTCTGAGAGTGTGTTGGGCCTGGGAAGCGAGGCACCTGTTGCCGGCAGAAACACAATACACTTATTGATTTGAGAGGGCTGCACAGAGTAACTAAAGAGCACACACAAAAATCCAAAATAATAAATGGACCCATTACCCAATAATATTGCAAAGGGGTCTCTAAAAGAAAGCCATAGATCTAGATTACTTTATCTAAGGCGGGACAAAGCAGAAAGAATTGTTTATGGGAAGTTGGAGGAAGGGCAGGGAGAAAAGAGTGAGGAGAGAAGCATCTCTTAATAAAAAATGGTGCTGTACTTGAGACCATCTAAAAGAACCGCTTCTGATTTATCTTCTCCGAAAGCTGAAGCAGCAGCGACTGAAGTGACTATAATAGCCCAGGAGAAATGTTGGTGCTATTAGTTGGGTGATTGATGGAAGCACTGCCAAAACAGCTAGGGAATTTGTCAATGTGTTTTTTGAAGTTTGTAAATGATGACACTGGCAAAGTGTAAACAAACTCAGCTCCAGCAGACACATTATACAGTCCCCAAAATGACACTTTTAGAGACTCATTTGCTGGACTGTTCCAATTAGGAATCATCAACTGGAGTAACATGTCCTGGTTTCTTAGGCCAGGGCAGATGGGGCTTGTGTAACATTCAAGATTTAAAGAAAGGCACCCAAGTAACTCGTGTGGACTCATCCAAAGGGCAGGACTGCCAGTTTGTTGCACAGCACCTAGTGGAAGCAAAGCAAAAAGGCCTAGAGATATTTGTAAACCAAAGACTCGGAATCCCACAGCTCCATGACCACTATACAAGTCACATAAATTTTTAAGGTCAATTTACAAGGCTCAAGCTCCCGTCAGCTCAGAGGGACAAGAGAGATCAAAAAAAATGGAAAAGCAAGAAGGCCTTGAGGGGCAAAGAAGCAGGTTATTTTCAAGAAAGACGCAAGTTCAGTAGGAGAAGAATGAAATGAAGACATGCAGGCCTGTTAGACTATGTTAAGGATTTTTGTCTATGTCTTTAGATAAAGTCATTGAGAGATCTTAGGCATGAAGATGACATCTTCGATATGCATTTAGAGAGGACTACTCTGGCTGAATGCTGAATGAGGTAAATATGAACAAGGGTCAGTAATGAAGTTATTGCCATGGTCTAGCTGAGAGAGTGATGTTAGACTGGACCAAGAATACAGCGGCAGGTATCTATTAAGGAACAGATTATGAAGACATTTGGAAGTAAAAATCCACAGGCCTTGATAACTGAGTGGATATGGAGAATGGGAGGGAGGGAAGTGTACCTCCCAGTTGTCAGGTGTTACTGTCCGTGGTATGAATGAAGGTACCATTATTCCATACAGGTAATTTTCCCAGTAGGCGGGAGAAAAGGGTTAAAATAGCAGGCCCCTAGCATCATGTTGCCCTATTAATAAGACACAACACAAAACAAGAAAATGTATATGTTTATGTTTTGAAAAAAAAAAGGACGATAGGAAATAAATTGAAATTTATATCACCAACTTTTAAAATTTTCTTCAAAAACTCAGCAGCCTGGGGAAAAAGTTAAGGAAATATGAGATCTACAGAATACCCTGGAGGATGAAGGCAAGCTGTGTCAACTACAATAGCGACTTTTAAAAGGAACCAGAGAATCAGAAATTATATCCGTGGTGGATACATACGGCACCTCCAAAACACAAAGTTTAACAGAGAAAGGCTAGTTTCTATGAAGCAGAACAAAGTTTTTAATGTATGTATTGTTCTGGAATTGTGGAGCCAGAGAAAGCAAGAGAAACATAATAACCCCTAGGTAGGTCCATTTTCAAACAATACTCTAAATTCCCTATCCAGCAGGTGTTAAAATTAGTCTCAATTTTGTTTTTGTTATATTTTTAAAATATGCGTCTTCAAAAAAAACAACCTGAAATAAGTTGTATGTTTCCTGACAAGCTAAGTCAAAATGTTTTCCTGTTTTGTTTTCCTACAAGAATTTTCACAATGCAGGTTTTTAATTTTAGGAAAAATATATCTCTATATATAAATCCGGGAGGAATTTGCTTAGATCTTCTTCAATGCCAACACCTGGCTGAAATTCCCCACCTTCGGGACATCCCATTTCCAAGGGCACATTCCACAGCCATCAGCTTACTGCTTCCCCAGCACAATCCTGGATTCAGAGCACACCAGTGCCCAAGTGTCCAAGGGATTCACAAAGAGAGGTGAGCTTGTCAAGATACTTTTTTCTCACTTTGATGCTACAGACTTCCAACAAGGCAGTGACGGGCACTGAAAGTAACGAAGTCTGTCAGAGACTTTCCCCGGAAAAGCAAAAGAAAAACGTGTACTGTTGAACAAACTAAAAGCATGTCAGAGTGATTGGCAGGCTGACTCCTGTAAAGAAGAAATAATTATCGCTTGATAATGGCAGCTTACGTCAGAGATGTGCATTTGGGGGCCATTATTTGGGTTATTACAGGCTGCCTGACATCACAGGAAGTCTTTTGTGGCTTCCAAAGTGAAACCGTGAAGTGGCTTTGGCCACATCAACAGTGGCACATAGCATGTACCTCTCACGTACCTGTCCCTCTATGTATTAACCACCAGATAAAACAAAAAGAGAGAGACTCATGGACATGTAGTCATGGCATTTGCTATTTCTGACTAGACGAATTTTTCTAGGCAGGGTAATAATCAGTGTTTGCACAATCAATCTATTTCAGTCAAAAGAAAAAAATAAGTTCGCTTTTTATTTTATTGGTTTCATAACAGTATTCTTCCCCTGCCAGCCCCCCCCCCCCGCCCCCAAATACAGTCCTTGCCTTCTAGAGGCTTAGAGTTCTTTACTAAATATATTTTTCACTCTTTTGGGTGACTTCTTTTTTATGGACTCCTTTGAGGTTTTGTTTGAGTTTTTTTTTAAGTTTTCTCTAGGAATATAAAAGAGAGAGAAGAAACTTGAATGCAAATTGTTAAGGACTTAGAAGGCATAAACTACCTCATAAATAAGAAACATCTAGGGGAAATGGTTTGTATATAGACAGTAACAATCTCACTCTATTCACTACATAGCTGGACTTGCACATTTGCTGGTGACAGTTGTCAAAGGACATCTACTTTTGACTCCTCCATCACACAGGTGTACTGATGTATTTACTCATTTGGTTAACTATTCCGATAAAGAATTAACTACTGGGCTTCCCTGGTGGCGCAGTGGTTGAGAGTCTGCCTGCCGATGCAGGGGACACGGGTTCGTGCCCCGGTCCAGGAAGATACCACATGCCACGGAGTGGCTGAGCCCGTGAGCCATGGCCACTGAGCCTGCGCGTCCGGAGCCTGTGCTCCGCAACGGGAGAGGCCACAACAGTGAGAGGCCTGCGAACCCAAAAAACAAAACAAAACAAAACAAAAGCAAAAACAACAAAAAAAGAATTAACTACTTACTATGTTCCAGGCACGGTGCAAGGTACTGACTTATTTCAAATATATATTTCTGAATATTTCTAGAAGATAGGAGTGTTTTATATGCTACTTCCTGAGAGAAAAAGAGGTCTGTACAGGGAACGATGTTTCCCTAGAATATGGAAATCATATTATGCTTTGAGGAAGACACTGCTAATGACTTACCCAATGTCATTCTCCTCTGCATCCATACTAAATGAACCAATTTTAAACAGAGGAGAAATGTGCCTGGCTAAAATCTCCAATTTCCCAGCCTCCCTTGCTACTAACAATGGTCACTTAATTCAGGTCTGGACGATAAGTCATTGCCAGAAATCTCAGGCGAGGGCTTTTTTTTTTTTTTCTTGAAGAAAAGGGAGTAGGGGAGAAAAAACGGTCTCTATTGTCATCGTAGGATCAGCACACCAGCTTTCAACAACCTACTCTGAGACTTCTTGTACATAAGAAAAACTTGTTTAAGGCACTAGAGCAGAGATTGCGAATGCTATGCTTCAAATCCATATTCTCTGATTCCCAAGTGCACAGCTAGATTACTTTTTCCAGCCTCTCTTAGTGTTAAATGTAGTTGCATGAGCATAGTGAAAGGGACAAACACACTACAGACCTGGTCCACATAAATTTCCTTTGTGTACATCTCCATGCTCTTCCAACTTCTGCAAGGCCAAAGTCGAAATTCCAAGCAAAGTTGGAAGACACACATTGAAGGTAAGTGAGAGCAAAACCTCCCTCAGCATGAGTCTCTCTGCATGATCATGATCGGCAGAACCCACACACACCAAAGAGGAACAACAACTTTGACTTTTCATGTCAGAGGAAATAAACTTATTAATACATGAAGTCAAAGAAATTTGGGGCTAATTTGTTACAACAGCTAACATTATCCTAAATCCTAACCATTACCCTACTTGAAGTGTGATACTGTTGGAACAAAACCCCCAATATTTGGCATTGGGTTAGCACTCAGGTGGTGGATGGCTAGAAGGTCAGAGAACCCTGTTTTGTCTTGGCAAGACAGTTGATAAAAAGTGCTGCTGTATGCAACAATCTGGAAGGCTGATCAGGAGGCTCCTGAGACTCGTCCCAGGGGAAACAGTTGAAAAGAGAGGAGATGTTAGTGTGTATCATTTGCTATATACTGCCTATAGCAAGTTATTGTGAGGAAGACTGCAGTTAAGGCAAGGACTAAGAAGTTCTAGGTAAATTTCCAGGATTAAAGTGAATGCAAAAATTTGAAGGCTCACAAGGCTGAAAAAGCCAACAGCTTCAGAAGCCCAGAAAGTACTAAGTAAAATGGAAAAAGGCTTTGAGTGGAAAAGGCCCATTAATTCTTAGCAATTCCACAAAGGACTCAAATTGTTTCAAATGACCTGAAAACAGCCCCCACAAGTTGAGAGAAAGAGGCATTAAGATGAGGATGCAATGGGATAAATCAGGCTTGAGAATTATATATATGAGAAAGAACTTTGGTTGATGATTACTAGCACGTGAAACTAACTTGTAAGCATATAGTGCACAAATCCCGTGAGTTTTTAAGGAGTTGTAGTACCAAAAAAATCCGTGAATTTGGCCACGAAAATAAAAACTAGCCCATAAAAGAAGTCTTAGCACCCCAAACTTGCACTAACAGGGAACAGGTTGCAAAAGCTGTTCTCCCAAGAAAGGTAGACTTAGCAATGACTCACTTCACATGAACAGGGAAAATAAGAACTTCAAGTCAAGGAAGAAGACTTCAAGGGCAGATCAGGAACGGAAGAAAACAAATAAAAAGGGAATGAGAGTGAATCCAAGGTCTGCTCAGAAATGTCCTCCTCTGCTGAGCAGGGTGTCCTCACAATGCTTGTCCAGTAAGATTCCATCCTTGAAGTGGACCACTGACCACTCACTGGGCCTTCTAACCTTCCCTTTTCTAAAGGGATTTTTTCTTGCAGTTACCCTGTCCTTGATCTAGTATTGTATATCTGTTGGTAGAGGAAAGATATTTTTTTTCTTTTTTTTTTTTTTTTGTTAGAGGTGACTGGAACTCATGGAGCCACATCAGCACCTGACTGAGAGAACTGCTAATCACTCAGAAATTATGGACTTTGACCTGCAAACAACACCTAAATAGTACTATTAATTTTCTCCTTTGGGGAGGGACTGAGTATGACCTTTGAATAGAAAAACTAATCAAAATGTTAGCTGTTTATCAGAATGGTTCCTTTTCTCCCTTTGTTTTTCAACTTACCATTTAGATGATAAAGTAAAGAAATAATTCAGACTTGAGATTTATGCTTAAGAAGGAACTTTGGGGGTGGTTATTGGCACACAGAACTTGTAAGCAAATAGGTATTTGTTTCTTCTTCTTCCTATACATATGTCTCAGCTTCTGTATTATTGGGGTAGCTATATGAGTGAGTTTCATCCAATGGAATGTTAATAAAAATGACTGCTGTCCACCACTTCCAAACTTGATCCAGAAAAATCTCCCATGCAACTTGCTCCATGTTTTTAATTACTGGAAAACACATGTAGAAGATGGAAGTACCTAAGCCTGGATTTCATGCTTGACATCTTTTAGTAGAGCCTCATCCCTCAAGCCCCATGGACCAGTCGTGACACCTACATTGTTAATAAATAAAAAAGAAATAAACTTCTATTTGTTTAGCCACTGAAATCTTGGTGTTTATTCTAACACTAGTGTTTCCTGAACGTTAACTAACATAGGGGACAGCATTACCCTGTGTGTAGTCACACAATTCCTAACTGACACTCCTTTGATGAATGGAAGTTTTCACTCAAATGTGTTTAGATCCATAAGTGGTGATGTCTGCACAGCCTGCATGACAGCCTGCATGCAGACTCAGGAGAAGCAGAAATTATGAAGACTTCTCTTCTTCTCTCTTCTGTTTTATCTGTTTACTTGCATGTAATATATTATTTCTCCTATACTCATTTTAACTTTTATCAATTTATGGGAATTTTGTGATTGTATTCCTATTATATTACAGAGGCTGGGAAATGATCTCAAATGCCAGTCAGAGAAGTCTAGAGATTTCACTGTGACAACTTCCTCAACCCTGAAGTTAAGGTCTGAGCGAGAGCAAAAGCAGAGAAAGGAACCCAAAAAATGGCAGCTGCAGGAACACAGAAGAGGAAAGGAGGCATCTGAGCAGCAGGGAGAGCAATTGGATGGGACAGAAGAGATATCTATCCAAACCATGAAAAGAAGATTGTAATCAGGTGGCTTCATTTGTGACAGAATGTGAGGGAAATTTAAGAAAGGCATGCTTAAAGGAGTGTCTGAAATTATTATCCTTAAGGGTTTAGAGAAAATATGTGCAGCTATATGTGAATCCGCTATTAAAAGCAGATAGCCCAGGGGAATTGGGATATGTTTGGTTCTAGAGTTTTTCACATTTAACCCACCAGGCACAAGTGGAGTTGGTAAACATGGAAGGCTAGGTGCATTGAGCAACTACCAGATATTATACACTAGCTATACATTAAGGCACAAGTCTTAGCCCATCCAGTTGCTACCACACCAGCACCACAATTGACACTTACCAGAGGTGGTAAAATAAAAAAAAAAAAAAAAAAAAGAGTCTCTAAACTGGATGGAATTTGAAACAATAGTCAGGAGATTGAATTTTTCTTTTCCTTTTTTTTCTTATAGTTCAAATATGTGACATATTTATGAAAATGTACAGATTGTTCCCATCCAAACACAGTAGTAGTTCTTTTCCAAAAATACACATGGCCAATTATATTTTAGGAAGATTTATTTTTCTTTGTTTTACTTTTAAACAAAAACATTTAAAGACTTCTAAAATCTTATCACAGAACAAAATCCAGCATTAAATAGGACCGTGGGTATTTTGGATGGGGCATTAACACTCTAAAACTCTGTGTACGTTTCACTCATTCTCATTCACCAAATATTTATTGAAAAGCTGCCATGTGACAATCACCATACCAGGTGAGGGGAAGTCAAAGGCAATTAAAATTTGGCAGGTCTATAAGGACTTTATACTAAAATGAAAGAGACTGATCATCAACCCATTGATTAGGGAACCATGGAAGATCATCAACCCATTGATCAGGGGTCTCCAACCCCCAGTACCGGTCTGTGGCCTGTTAGGAACGAGGCCGCACAGCAGAAGGTGAGCAGCGGCGAGTGAAGCTTTATCTGCCGCTCCCCATCGCTCCCCACCGCCTGAACCATCCCCCCACCCCCGTCCGTGGAAAACCTGTCTTCCACGAAACTGGTCCCTGGTGCCAAAAAGGTTGGGGACCGCTGGTATAAGATACCTTGGTTTTAAAGATAGTTGAAAGTCTTTATTTTTTACTCACCAAATAACAACTTGGTTATTTCCATATCTTCATGAGGCTATAATAATATTAATATAATAATAATAATAGCTTCTAACATTTACTGAGCTGTAATTATGTGCCACATGAATGAATAAAGGTTTTATATGGATTATTTCATTTTATCTTCACAAAAACTCTGAGGGAGGTAAAAAAGCAAACTGAAATTTGTCACAATTTTTCAGATACAGTACAAAAGTGTAATAAATTGACAAAGACGATTTATCTGGAAAATGGTAAAGTCAGAATTTGAACCTGAGCAAGTTGGAGTTCTTCCCTATGGCATCCATGCTATTTAAGGCATGATCCATTTGAGCCAGATTTCGCCTAGAAACCTATGTCAGGATAGCTGAATCCAAGAAATATGTCATATGTGACCTTCAAACCACCTAGAACAAGGATGCTCATAGCCAGTCTGTATCCCCAGATATTAGCACAAATGGTACACTATTAGATGCACAGTATGCATTATTAGATCTGTTGATTTGAGTCCAATCAATTCCATTGTTCCCCCCAAAAGTCTAGACATTCATAAAAATTTATTACTTGGAAGACAATAAATTAATCCTAAGCTTTTAGTACTTCCCCTGATCTGACCACTCTGACCCAGAATCAACTTGTAAAAACTAAGATACAAACAGCTCCAAACTCTGGACACATATATAACCAGCCTATACTCAGAGAAAACTATCTACCAAGAGCTATTCACTTCAGATGCTTAGCTTCTCTTCATTCCTTTATTTATTCACTCAGCAATATTCAGTGCCAGGCATTGTATAAGGCACTAAAGTTAAAACAGTTGACACAGTCCCTACCCTCACAGAGAGTATGGTCTATTAGGAGACACAGTGACAGATAATTCTGTAGCAATGAAATTTTATTTTGTAATTTTTTGTAAACATTTAAAAGTTATTCACATAAATTTGCAGGATGCAAGAAAAGTTCTAAGATAATCTATTAGTGAAATTATGACAGCTAAACCTGCTCCAGATATATTTGGTGGATAAACCATGATAGAGAGGATAAAATAATTTGTCTAAATGGATATAGAAGAGAATGTGGTAAATTTAAAACAAGTTACATGACTTCTCTGAACTACTAGATCCTATAACTGGTTTTAAGTTTATAGGAAATCAGCAAACCTAGAAAGTCCTTTCTAAAGACATTTCAGCAAATGTTTCATATTTTAAAAATCTCAGTAAATTGAGGTTTAATCACAAGATGACTTCAAAACTTCAGATTTACAACAGAAACAAATTATTCCAACTGCCTAGGGACATTGCCTCTCCCACCCAACTAATTCTCAAAAGATGCATGGTTTCAAATATTTCTTTGTATTGGAACAGCTGATTTCACTGCAGCCAATACCAATAATAACTGAATCCTGAATAAGATGGTGAGTTGCTGGAAAACAGATTCAATACTACTGGTTTCTCTAGAATTACAGTGCATGGAAAATAAAAGAAAGAAGGTAAGGTAACAATAATAGGTTTCAAGAATACTAAAGAAACATTTTGCAAAACACACTGATTAAATGCTCACTATCTCTGTGAAAGTCAGAATAAGAGAAGGAGGCTTCAAATTGCAAGACATGATTGAAGTTAGATGCCTAAACGAAACTGCCAGTTGCCCAGGGCACCAAACCGTGCTAAGAAATGATGGTGAATCTCTTTGCCTTGCAAGATCAACTCCCTGACAAAGTTTCACTACCTGTCAGAGACACATCACTGCTCTAAGAGATCTGAGTAGTCTCGTCCAGTCCACAAAGCTATGAGAATGTAGCTTCCTAAGCCAAGTCACCTTATCCTCCTCTGATCAGTCTGTGAATATTGAGCACTGACTCTGAGCCTAACACTGTAGATAATACAAGCAGGAAGACACTGTCCCTACCATAATGGATTTATGGAGGCAGAACTAAGAAGCAATTAAATAAAAGCATATAATCAATCAGTATAAAATAAAGAGTCAAATTGAGAGATTTCACTTACAGGAAAAGGTAAAGGAAAAAAGTACACCATTTACATGACATGCTCTTTTTATGTCTTTCCTAAATTAATCCACAACAGCTACATAAGACAAATACTGCTTTTCCCCCTTTCATAGTTTAGGAAATCGTGGCTTACAGGGGATACATATAAGATCATATAGCTAGAAGTAGGAAGAAGCAAGAATCACATCCACATTATGTCTTAACTCCAAAGCTCTTCCCACCAAACCATATTAATGTTGTATTTCGGATCCTGTTAACAACATACTCTCCACAATGGAAGTGATGGCTGTATTGCATCATTCCTAATGTTTTCCTCAATATGAGTGTCTCCAAAAAAAGTAAAAGTCTTTTAGAACTATTTTTAAATGAATAAATAAATGCAAAGCTTGAATTTCTATTTTCTTCTCTGTAAATCTTCTCTTCTAATTACCAAATAATAGCATTTGCATTTTATTATTTGTCATTTCAGGAAGACTCCCAGGGAATTGGACAGTTGAATAGGAAGTAGGAAAACAGTATTAGCTCGAGGCATAGAGATGAATGGATTTAGGGGCACTAAATCAGGGAAACCAAATGGGCTCTCACAGCTCAACGTTTCAGAATGAGCTTTAAGTACTCAATAGAATAATCAAGACCCAACATTAAAAGCCCAGAGTCGGTCATGACCTCTTCCTCCTTTTAAAATCCACATTGTGGGTTTTACTTTCATAACACTATTTCTAATAATGGCATCTTTTAAGAACTAAGATTTCGAGAGACCATGAAGCATCAAACTGCTAACCTCCATATAACATTCATGGCCTACAGATTTATAAAAAAAAAAAAAAATAAGTTAAGAAATTCCCAATTATTTTTTCTCTGGGTCCACTCTGCCCTGGCCTGTAGGAGTCAACATTTCCTAAGCTTCAGTCATTCACATACCAAACTTCATAAATATTGTCCTATCAGCATACAAATTACACTATTATTCCTCTAAAATTTTTCCTTAAAGTGATTCTCTTTTTAAACTTAAATTTATTTTAAAAGGGAATTTTCCATTATAACGATAAATTACAAATTCATTTCATTTACCAGAAATTAGAATTTGCTATAAAAATAAATGTATAACTGTTTTCAATATAATACATAAAAGGTTGTCTTGGTACCATCTGAAGTCATTTTGCATGCCACCAGTTGCTTGTGTATCATACTTTAGTAAACATGGATCTTAGTCTCTGTCTCCCCTTGTCCTCCCAGAACTATCTCCAGCAAACAAGAGGACACAGATGGACAGGGGACAATGTCTTCCCTTATCTCAAGTGAGATCAGCATAGAGGATCACTTTTCCCAAGAGTGAAAACCTAGGCATGTCTTTCAGATGCTCACCAAGGTGAAAAAGAAAACAGTACTTTGATAGCCCAGAGGAATTGTTCCCCCTTTTCCTTTCCTGCTGATACCTGAGCTATCACAGCGTGGTATCTGAGATGCTTTATAAGAGGCCTGCCTTAGCCACAGGGGAAAGAGGCGATGCTGACAGCAGAAGTCAGAACCCCCCTGACTCCTCACTGTGGCTGCTGGCTGGGAAATAGCAGAAAAAGAGCGGTCACTCCTCAGACAGTCCCAGATGAAGAACAGCTTTTGCTTTCCTAAGGTTCAATACAGCTTGAGCATATCTACTTCTAACTCCATCTCATCTGAAGCTTGGTAACTGGGTTTCCTAAACAAAATTAACACAAGTGTCAAGGTGAAATTGAAAGTGAAACTGGCAGCAAAGGGCAAATCTAGAGGTCTTTAATGGATTGGAAAGCCAAATGGCAATTTCCAGTTAGGTCCCTTGCCTCAGGCTGGATAAACCAAGGCAATCACATTTCAGTCTGCTCTTTCAATAATTTTATCAATATATTAGACCTCAAAGTTTAGTGCAAAGACAATCTTATGCTGAGTTAGAATAGGTGGTCACCTTTATGTGATATTTAGAATGCCCCCAAAATGCTCCCCACCAAATATACCTTCCCTCACGGTCCCCCCATGTTCTTGAAGCTCCTGGTCACTTCTTTGAGACAAAGTTATGATGGTCACTACTAAAGAAGCAAGTACTGACCCAAGGGGCAGTCCATTAAGGCAGGTTCAGCTCCCAGCAGTAACTACAAGTTAAATGTTAGGATTAGGGCTTAGAGCCATGGGATTTAGACAGGTAAATCTGGGCAGACATAAAGCAATGAGGAGCATATCAAAATCTTAAAAAAGTTTTTTCAAAATATACCTACCCAGTGATGAAAGCCCCAGATATTCTGACTCCACAGAAATAGGAAGACAGCCAAGAGGGTGCCACAATTGGGTCAGAGACCCCTTGTTAGAATGCAGGCTGGAGACTTAAATGGGAATAAAAGATTTCTGAGGAGAAATTCCACCTACGTTACACAAACTTGTCTGTGTCTTTGAGGCAACAGTCATGGTCAATTTCCAATAGTCAGAGTGCAATTTCCAACTATTATCCATTTCTGAATGAAGAAGATGTTAGAAAATATTAGCCTATGATACTCCTCTGCATCAGGGTATCTCTTTTCTGCAGACAGCCTGCAGCACAGGGAAGCACCAGCTAGCAGCTAGGCATCATGGGAATGTTCCTGCTTTGGGGATGTATTCACCCCACTTAAGAAAGCTAATCTGCTCTCCAAGTCTGCTGTGCAACCTCCTGCTTTTTCTCTATTCTTACAGATATGGGAACTCAAGGAAGACAATCTAGGAAACTCAGGTTTCAGCAAGCTATGCATATTATAAAAAGAGTAAATTCTCACCCCCTCCCTTTCTCTCTTGCAAAATACTCCCTACTTGAATTGCAAACCTTGGAGCCAACACGTCTGGCTCTAGCTGCCTCATCATTCATAACCTTGTTATGCAAATAAAACAAAGATAAATTAAAATTCTAATTGAATCCTAGTCAAACAAAGAGCCCCCCAGAAGTGTTCTTAAATGATACTAAGTTCCAGTACATTCTATTTTGTGTTTATTATCAGTCTTTAAGCAATTCAGCTGAAGACAGATAGATGAATGAATGTTCTGCTTGATATTTCTAATTTTCATGTATTTGGGTCTATGCTATGGAAATTTGTTAAAATTCCCCCAAATGATGGGGGTGGATCGAATCATGGTCCTTAAATGACAAAAGCAGGATAAATCAAAGCTGAAAAAGAGATTTAAATGGACCCAGGGAGCCTTGAACAACTGAGAAAATACCTTTCAGAAAGTTATTTATATTATTGCTGGAGGCCTGAGCAGTAACACCTCGGCTATTTCAGAGAATGTGCCGCCACCTCCTCACATAAAGTCGTGCTGTTCAACCCTCTTAATGTTACCCAGATCCTCCACGAAATGTAAATATTTATGACTCACAAGCTGCACTTCCCTCTCTCTGTTCAATATTATTCTCCCACAAAACTCTGGGTTTCTTTAAGATAGTTGCAGGGCCTCATCTCTGAGAAAAACAAGAATTTTCAAGAATCTTAACTGATACGTGTTCCAAGAGGGCAAATGATTGTTTTGAATATCCCTCAGGGAAAGCTTTGTTGAAATAAAAAGTCTGAGAGAGACTTTCTGTCACACTGACGACATGGACATTTTTCCAGGAGCTACCACTAATGAAATAGGGAAGGAACAAGGGGGAAGATGCAAAATTATCTTACAATTTGAGTGGCGTTGGAAAGTTCCTATGGCCAAAATCATCTCTCCTGCTGGTCTTTCAGTACTTAGACAAAAGTGCAGCCTCCAAAGAGCCCTTGCTTGGTTTCCTTACATTATCACTATCTCTAGAAAAGTCTAGAAGAAAAAGTCAGAAGACCTGGGTTCAAGTTCTAATTCTACCCAATTCCCAGCATTGCTATATTGGACAAGTAACAATGTCCCTGCTCTCAACTCTAAAACAGATAATATGATTTGTTCTGTTTACTTGTCAGAGCATTTATAAAGATACAGTAGGAAAATGAGTGTAAAAACACTTCGAAAATATTTAAGGGATTAACAAATATTATCTAAGAAGTAGTATGCTAATAAAGTCACTCAGTAGAAATTATCTTTTAAAGTTTTACAATATAGAATTATCATTGCCCCACCCCATGGACGCCATGGGTTCACACCATCATGCAAATCCCATATAGTACATTCTGTGGAATTCACAAAGTTGAACTCTTCTGCTGCCTTCTGCCTCCATACTGAAATATTATACATGCCCAAAGAGAATGTAAGATTTGCCTGAGTGTAAGACACCACACATGCATCCTCCGTCCATGCATCTTTAAAAATGGCTTCCTAGAAGATTAAGATTTTAGAAGCTTAGAATACTAGAAGTGAATAGGTTGAAAATCCTCTTACCTATCTGCAACATTATAAAGTTCCAGAGGATAGAAAGAGTGCAATGATACTGATTCAGAGCACGGTCCCAAGCCTCCAAGTCAAATGATTGTTTACCATCTATTAATGAAGGGAGCCAATGCCCAACATTCCTATAGACAAGTCTGCAGGTTTTTTATGTTATTCAACATAACATAAAAAGGTACAAGCTGTATGCAAATCTGTGTCAATTCAAGGACAATAAGTACTTCTATTATGTCATTTTAAGGTGCTCAGAATTTTTTTTAACCACAGAACATATTAATAAGGAGAGAAAATGCATGTTTAAGCCAACAGAGTTAAAAAGGAATAGTTTTATGATGCCCAGAATCCAAAACTGAACATGAAACGTATTTCAGGCTATGGTTGATGTTAAGAAGAGAGGCAAAACACCTGGTCTGAATTCTAGGACCGCCTATTTGTCTTATTTGTCTTGTGCCATGGCAAGTTACCTAACTTTCCTAAGACTCAATTCCATATCAGGCTTATTTCTCATTTTTTTTTGAATTTTATTTATTTTTTTATACAGCAGGTTCTTGTTAGTTATTTATTTTATACATATTAGGGTATATATGTCAATCTCAATCTCTCAATTCATCCCACCACCACCGCCACCCACCCCCTTAGTTTTTTTTTAATTGAGATATAATTGACAGATAACATTGTATTTAGTTTAGGTATACAACATAATGATTTGATATGTATATCAATTCAAAATGATTACCACAATAAGAGTAGTTAACCTCCATCACCATACATAGTTACAATTTTCTTTTTCTTGTGATGAAAACTTTTAAAACCTACTCTCGTAGTGACTTTCAAAATACAATACAGTGTCGTTAACTATAGCCACCAGGCTATACATTATATCCTAGGACTTATTTATCTTATAACTGAAGTTTATACCTTTTGACCACCTTCGCCCACTTCACCCATTTCCCATTCCTCGCCTCTGGCAACCACCAATCTGTTCTTTATATCTGTAAGTTTGGTTTTGTTTGTTTGTTTTCTTTTTAGATTTTATATATAAGTGAGATCATAGGTATTTTTCTTTCTCTGCCTGACTTATTCACTTAGTATAATGCCGTCAAGGTCTATCCATGTTGTCACAAATGGCAGGATTTCTTTCTTTTTTATGGCTGAATCATATTCATATTATATATATATATATATATATATATGTATTATATATTATACACACACACACCACATTCTCTTTATTCATTCATCCATCAATGGACACTTAGGTTGTTTCCATGTTTTGGCTATTATAAATAATACTGCAATGAAAATGATGGTGCAGATACCGTTTCTAGTGTTTTCATTTTCTTTGGATAAATATCCAGAAGTGGAATTGTTGGATCATATGGTAATTCTACTTTCAATTTTTTGAGGAACTTCTATAATGTTTTCCATAGGACTACACCACTGTATATTCCCACGAACAGTGCTCAAGGGTTCTCTTTTTCTCCATATCCTCATCAAGATGTTATTTCTTGTCTTTTTGATAATAACCATAGTAACAGGTGTGAGATTTAGGACCATGGTTTCTTGTCTTTTTGGTAATAACCATGCTAACATTGTGATTTTCATTTGCATTTCCCTGATAATTAGTGCTGTTGAGCACCCTTTCATGTACCTGTTGGCCATTTGTATGTCTCCTTTAGGAAACGTCTATTCAGATCCTCTGCCCATTTTCAATTGCATTTTTGTTTGTTTTCTATTGAGTCGTGTGAGTTCTTTTTATATTTTTGATATAAACTCCTCATCAGATATGATTTGCAAATATTTTCTCCCATTCTGTAGGTCACCTTTCCATTTTGTTGATGGTTTCCTTTGCTGTACAAAAGGTTTTTAGTTTGATGGAGTCCCACTTATTTAGTTTTGCTTTTGTTGCCTTTGCTTTTGATGTCAAATCCAAAAAATTCACTGACAAGACCGATGTCAAGAAGCTCACCTTCTGTGGCTTCTTCTAGAAGTTTTATGGTTTCAGGTCTTATGTTCAAGCCTTTTATCGATTTTGAGTTGATTTTTGTGTATGGTGCAAGGGTCCAGTTTTCCCAACATCATTTATTGAAGAGACTACCCTTTCCTAATTGTATATTCTTGCCTCCTTTGTCATAACTTAATTGGCCATATAAACATGGGTTTATTTTGGGGCTCTCTATTCTGTTCTATTGATCTATATGTCTGTTTTTAATGCCAGTACCTTACTGTTTTGATTATTATAGCTCTGTAATATAGTTAAAAATCAGGAAGTGTCATGCCTCCACAGCACCACTCTTCTTTTTCAAGACTGCTTTGGTTATTCAGGGTACTGTGTGGTTTCATACAAATTGTAGAATTGTTTGTTCTATTTCTGTGAAAATGTCACTGGAATTTTGATAGGGATTGCATTGGATCTGTAGATTGTTTGGGTTGTATGGACATTTTAACAATATCAATTCTTCTAATCCATGAACACAGGATATCTTTCCATTTATTTGTGTCTTCTTCAGTTTCTTTCAACCATGCCTTATAGCTTTCAGTGTACAGGTCTTTCATTTCCTTGGTCATATATATTCCTTGGCATTTTATTCTTTTTTTTTTTTTTTTGCGGTACGCGGGCCTCTCACTGTTGTGGCCTCTCCCGTTGCGGAGCACAGGCTCCAGACACGCAGGCCCAGCTGCTCCGCGGCATGTGAGATCTTCCCGGACCGGGGCACGAACCCGTGTCCCCTGTATCGGCAGGCAGACTCTCAACCACTGCACCACCAGGGAAGCCCGGCATTTTATTCTTTTTGATGCAACTGTAAATGGAGTTGTTTTGTTAAGTTTTCTGATAGTTTGTTATTTGTGTATAGAAACAACTGATTTTTGTATACTGATTTCATATACTGAAACTTCACTGAATTTGTTGCTTAGTTCTAACAGTTTTTTGCTGGAATCTCTAAGGTTTTCTATATATGCCACCTGCAAATAGAGTTTTACTTTTTCCACTTCAATTTGGATACCTTTTATTTTTTTTCTTGCCTAATCACCTAGGACTTCCTGTACTATGTGGTATAAAAGTAACAAGAGTGGACATCCTTGTCTTTTTTCTGATCTTAGAGGAAAACCTTTTAGTTTTTACCATTGTGTATTATGTTAGCTGTGGGCACAAATTTGTTGAAGATCAAATGAAATGCAGGATCCTGGACTTCTGCTTCCAGCCATGATGCAGTAGCCTGTATCAGAGACTACCTTAGTAGGGTCAATTACACAATATGGATAAAATACAAAATACTACTCTTTGAAGGCATCAACAAGCAATTAAGGCAGCCAGGACTTGAGGGCCAAGTTCCCAGAGAGAGAAGAAATACACTGAATAGAGTTCCACATTTGTCTCTGCAGTTTACTGAGGAATTCACCAGTTCTCTGTATAACAAGAGTGCAGGCTAGTGGCACACAGTTGCTTTGAACCAGCACACTTCAATAGGATGGAAACACAGAGGTTGGAATTCAGGACTTCCAAGTCACCTGTGACTTGAGGGACCAAAGACCAAGAGAAGTGAGCCTAAAATTCCACGTGCAATTTCTCCTTAAGACATTTGCCAACTCCTAAACTGTGCGTGCTCAGGCTGAGACACCAAGAAATCAAATGGAAAGCAACAACTGGTAGACCAAAGAGCTAAACAGAGGTTTCAGTTGTCTCACGGAGATATAGATATACAGGAGTTCAGGTAAATACTCCAGGATTTCTACTGAGACCTCAAAAGGGCCATGCCCTAGGAAAAGAATCTGTGTCCAAGGAGTAAAGGCAAACCAAAAATAGATCAGTCATAACAAAGTCTTGAAACCCAGTATTGACTGGAAGAAGATAATCTGCTTATACTTTATCTACCTGCCAGAAAAAAAAAAAAAAAAAAGCAAATTCTTTCTGGAAGTAGATAACATTATCCCAGATCTCCTACAACATTTCATACACAATGTATAGCATTCAATACAAAATTACCAAATATGTCACAGACAGGCCAAAATGACCAAAAAACAAGAGAAAAAAATAATGAAGAGAGCAATGCATTGAAACGTTCAATATTGAAATTATCATATAGAGACTTTTAAATAGCTGTAACTTATAAAATCAAGAAAATAAGCAAAATACAGGGAACTTTACAGGGGAATTGGAATTTATTTTTTTAATTAAATGGAAATACTGGAACTAAAAAACTGAAGTTAAAAATTCAATAGGAGTATTTAATTAAAAAAAATGGCCAAAGAGAGAATTAGTAAACTAAAAAACAGCTTATTCCCAATCAAAATCCCAGCAAGTTATTTTATGAATATCAACAAACTGATTCTAAAATTTATATGAAGAGGCAAGAGACCCAGAATAACCAATGCAATATTGAAGGAGAAGAGCAAATTTGGAGGACTGATGCTACCTGACTTCAAGACTTACTATAAAGCTGTAGTTATCAAGACAGTGTAGTACTGGCAAAAAAGACAGACAAATAAGTGGAACAGAATAGAAAGCCCAGAAACAGAACCCCATAAATACTGTCAACTGATATTTGACGAAGGAGCAAAGGCAATGCAATGCAGCAAAGATAATCTCTTCAACAAATGATGCTGGAACAATTGGACATCCATATGCAAAAAAACATGAATCAGCACAGACCTTATACCCTTCACAAAAATTAACTCAAAAATGGATCATAGGGCTTCCCTGGTGGCGCAGTGGTTGAGAGTCCGCCTGCCAATGCAGGGGACACGGGTTCGTGCCCCAGTCCGGGAAGATCCCACATGCCGCGGAGCGGCTGGGCCCGTGAGCCATGGCCGCTGAGCCTGTGCATCCGGAGCCTGTGCTCCACAGCGGGAGAGGCCACAACAGTGAGAGGCCCGCATACCGCAAAAAAAAAAAAAGGATCATAGACCTAAATATAAAATGCAAAACTATAAAACTCCTAGAAGATAATATCCAGAAGAGAAAATCCAGATGACCTTGGCTTTGGAGATAACTTTTTAGATACAACACAAAAGAAGATATAATCCATGAAATAAATAATCGATAAGCTGGACTTCATTAAAATTGAAAACTTATGCTCTGCAAAAGACAAAATCAACAGAATTAGAAGGTAAGCCACAAAGAGAAAATATTTGCAAATGATATCTTATAAAGAACTTTTATCCAAAATACACAAAGAACTCTTAAAACTCAACAACTAATCAACAAGAGGAAAACAAACAACTTGATTAAAACATGGGCTGAAGATCTTAATAGACACCTCACAAAAGAAGATATACAGTTGGCAACTAATGAAAAGATGTTCCAAATCATATGTCAGAGAAATACAAATTAAAACAACAATGAAATAGCACTACACACCTATTAGAATGGCCAGATCCTGAACTGACAACACCAAATGCTGATGAGGATGTGGAGCAGCAGGAACTCTCATTCATTGCTGGTAGGAATGAAAAATGGTACAGCTACTTTGGAAGACAGTTTGGCAGATTTTACAAAACTAAGTGTGTTCTTACCATAAAATCCAGCAATCATGCTCCTTGGTATCCACTCAAAGGAGTTGAAAAGTTATGTCTACACAAAAATCTGCACATGGATGTTTATAGCAGCTTTATTTATAATTGCCAAAACTTGGAAGCAGCCATGATGTCCAAGGTGTTTGGATGCAAGATGTGGTGTATCCAGACAATGGAATATTAGGCAGTGCTAAAAAGAAATGGGCTATCAAGCCATGAAAAGACATAGAGGAATCTTAAATACATATTACTAAGCGAAAGAAGTCAATCTGAGAAGGCTACACATAGTATGATTCCAACAATATGACACTCTGCAAAAGGTAAAACTATGGAGACAATAAAAAGATCAGTGGTTGCCAGAGGTGGGGTTGAGGGGTAGAGAGATGAATAGGCAGAGTACAGAGGAATTTTAGGGCAGTGAAAATACTCTGTATGATATTATAATGATGGATATATGTCATTATACATTTGTCCAAGCTCATAGAATATACAACACCAAGAGTAAACCCTAAGGTAAACTTTGGACCTTGGTAAAAAATGTACCATTATGGTAGTGATAGTGATGATAGAAGAGGCTATGCATGTGTGGGAACATGGGGTATATGGAAAATATCTGTGCCTTCCTCTCAATTTTATTGTAAACCTAAACCTGATTTCAAAAAATAAAGTCTTTTAAAAATAGATTATTAGAAAATATCCAGATTAAAACACAGAGAGAAAATAAAAGGTGGAAAATACAAGAACATACTGCACATATAAGAAAAGTGTTTACATATACATTTAAGAAATGTATTTGGAATCCCAGAAAGAGGAAAGGAGAAAGAGGATGTAACAAAAGCAATGTTTAATGAGCTAATAGCCAAAATTTCCCAAAACTGACCAAAGTCAACAAGCCACAGATTCAGGAACCTTCAAATCAGGGTCATACTCAGAATACAACACCTAGGTACATCATAGTCAAACTGCTATAAACAAAAGACAACAAAAAAAATTTTTAAAGCAGCAGGGGGAGGGGGAAATACATATATACATATATACACATATATAACTACACATATACACACACACACACAAACACACACACACACGTCTTCAAAGGAAGGACAACTAAACGTGAAGATGACTTCTCAATAAAAACAACCAGAAAAAAATGGAAAGACAAATTTAAAGAGCTGGGTGAGGGGGGAGAGAGGGAGACGTGCCAACCTACACTTCCACCTCAAAAGTAAAAGAATTCTATGTTAAAAAATTGTTTTTACATTTTTGGTAAAGGCACTTAATTAATACCAAAGCATTATCGAAATACAAGAAAAGGAAAGCAACTGATTGCCGACTTTAAAAGTTTTAATTTAGAAAAATATGATTGTGGATAACAATTTT
Source organism: Grampus griseus (assembly GCF_964374135.1). Classification (NCBI taxonomy): domain Eukaryota; kingdom Metazoa; phylum Chordata; class Mammalia; order Artiodactyla; family Delphinidae; genus Grampus; species Grampus griseus. Next base: position 82,420,885 of record NC_139001.1, on the reverse strand, counting down.
AAGTTCAGTATCCTCTGGGCCAGCTTTGTTCTCCTAGATAACTGCAGATTAGAACCTTGCTATGGACCTGCCTTTTCACAAAGAGGTACCTTGAGAAATAAAAGGAGCTATTTGAGAAAGAACATGTTAATGAATTATCCAAAGTCCTACACTATTTTCTTTGTTTGTTCAGCCTGCTATAACGAAAATACCATAGACTGGGTGGCTTAAAAAAAACAAACATTTATTACCCACAGTTTTAGAGCCTGGGAAGTCCAAGATCAAGGCACCAGCAGATCTGATGTCTGGTGACAGTCTGCTTCCTGGTTCACAGAGGGCCATTTTCTCTCTGTGTTCTCACAGGGCAGAAGGGGTAAGGATGTTTTCTAGGGCTTTTATAAGGGCACTAGCTCCATTCACAAGGACTCCACCCACATGGCCTAATCACCTCCCAAAGGCCCTACTTCTTAATATGAGCACATTGGGGGTTAGAATTTCAACATATAAATTTTGCAGAGACACAAACATTCAGTCTATAGCAACTACTGTCATGGAATTGGCTCAAATGTATATACATCAGCAAAGATACATTGCTTTTAAAACAATCTCAATCTACAGTAAAGTTAATTTTTATACCCTCCCATATACACAAACTCTACTCCCCAAATATAAGCTATAATTAGGCCCAGTCACTAAACAATATACAAGTATGAAAATAAAACGTTCAAGGTATTACTAAAATACAATGGAGATGATGACTGCTTTAAGACGTAGATTCTAATCATTTTCTGTTATTCAGAATCCCTCATTGCTTTTTTAACTTCAGAGTAGTCTAAGAAAAGGTGTCATAATATAAACATTTTCATTAACAGTTACTAAGTATTTGTGTATATTGGGGAAGGGCAGTAATTTGAGGACCTCCTGATTATTAAGTACTTAAACTATACCAGATAATGTGCTGAGCACTTTACCTGAATTATATCATTTCATTCTCACAACAATACTATCAAATATCATGTTCTCTATTTTAAAAGATGGGAATTGAAACACAGGGAGTAAATTTTTCAAAACTGCACATCTAGAAAGTGACAAGGTCAACAAAATAGCACAAAAGTGTTAATGTGTCATGAATTAAAATATTTCAGAAAAATCACATGCTTGATATATTTACCAATTGATATGTGGTTCTTCAGGTATCGGAGGCATTTTGAATGCAAGGATCTTGGGACGGAGTACTAATTCTTCTAGAGAAGAGCAGTCCAATAGAACGTTCTGTGATAATAGAAATGTCCTATGTCTGTGCTACCCGATACAGAGCTATAGCCACGTGTGGCTGCTAAGCACTTGAAATGTGGCTAGTGTGATTTGGGAGCTAAATTTTAAATTTTATTTAAATTTAACTAATTTTAATTTAAATAGCCATATTTTTACATTAAATTAATTTAATTTAATGTAAATATGTGTCTGCCATATCCGACAATGCATTTCTAAAGCATTTGGCTATCATTAAAAAAAAAATTACAATATTACACAAGAGCGCAAAATTCTATGGCTTACCAGATATATATGTGGACTGCATTACATACTTCAAAATACAGATGCCCTCAGAGGCAATTACCAGGGCCATGTGTGTAACTAAGTTTAACAGAAAGATACAAAAAGACCTTGAACTTTTGAAAAAAATAGATCAAATAGATTTAATACATAATACAGTGTAAATTCTATTGTGAACCAATTCCTTTGAAATAAATAAATCCTGGAGTTCAAGTTGGCTACATCATAAAAGTTATTTCTACTAGTGTTAAAAAAATAAATTTTGAAAGATGACCTTCTGTAATGAAGTACTACAAGGAAACAAAGTGAAATCATCAACCTGAAGAAAACAAAGTTCACTGAAAATACTGTATGTTTCCCAAATCACTGCAACAGAGACTCCACAAGAAAGTATATATCCTGAATATCTACAGAGAGATGGCCAAAGCACTCTATAAAGATGCCCTGACTAAATACAACAAAAAATGGATCTTTACTTTCATGCTGCTTCTAACCCTGCTGATTTTTTTTTTTTTCCCAATCTAGTGAAACATCATCAAGAGTTAGGAGATCTGTACTCTAGGTCTAGCCCTGAGTAACTCTATGACCCAACCATGTCACATAATTTCTCTGTGCAATTTATTTGCCTTTGAAAAAATACTGGCAAATGTTGTCTATAGTTGCCTCCAGCTCTGACACTTAGGTCTCCAATAAATGCACCCCTTGTCCTTTAAAGACTTATGCCTAAATCAGGTTCTGCAAACCAAACTGCTCTATTATGTAATACATAAGCACAAAGTTTGCCTGAGCTGGTATATAAGATCTGAGTCTCATCCACTCGTGTGAAATTTGTAAACCTCTACGTGTATGCATATGGTTGATTCACTTTGTTGTACAATAGAAACTAACACAGCACTGTGAAGCAATTATACTCCAATAAGGACGTATTTAAAAGAATGCCATTTAAAAAACAAATGAAAACATGTTTGGAGGACAAGTCTTTACCCAGCATGCACTGTCAAATACCTGGGTTCTTTTTCAAACCCTTCCTGGAATTGCGGGGGTAGGGAGGGAAGAATGGGACAGGGTATTCCATGGATGTGATTAGTTTACAGTTCACCTATAAAAAGTGAGATGATGTGGTCCCTCCAGTCACTTCTTTCGGGGTCATGGCAGTTTAATCTGATAAGAACACTGAACTTTAACAGTGAACCTGCAATGATTTACATGATTCCTTTCATTCTAAAACTCATTAAGTTGTTAAGCATATTATAAAGTTCATTGAATAGTCACTCTTTCCATACACGTTAAGATCAATGGGGACTCAATTTCCTCCTCTCCACCCATGTGCACACATAGAAATTAAACCATTTACGACTGTTTGGGGCTGATATGAAGCAATTCTTGTCCTTAATGTTGGTACCCATTCTTTGGACAGGCTCACATATTGACATCTCTCATACAATGGAACAGTGAATTTGAGGCCATGATTCCCCTATGACTATTAAATCTTGAAATTTCAGACTTTGACCAAGACTATAGTAACAGTGCCAAGTAGCAAAACTCAAAGAATACCATATCTGAATTGGTCCAAACACATGTGTCTGGAAGAGACCTTGCGTGTGAAGGACTTTGCATGTGAAGCAGTCTTAGAAAATTTACAACAGACCTGTCCTCAAGTTGCTTTGTTTTGGAACAGAATAAACTTGGAAATAATTATGGTGACGAAGTCAGCTCCCCTGGACCTGATCCTTGGCATTCCCAGGAAACTTAATGCTGTTTAAAATGTTGCCAAGAACAGCTGGCTAGACCCTACACAGTTCTAAAAAAGAATTATCTCAATAGTCATGTAAATCCCTGTTGCCCCAAACCCCACAATGGCTAACAACTGTTTTACAACTGACAAAATTTTCAGCACGGTGTGTTGGAAAGGACCTATCATTTTCAGAGATCTTGGTCTCTTTACAAGTACTTGGGAGTTGTGCCAGACAACAGACTTAAGTCATTATTGCCGGACTTCTGAATGAAAATGTAAAGATATATTTATTCACTGTTCTACATTATATAGCCATGGCTACTCGGGGATGGGCAGTACAAATGGGTTTTTCTTTTCATGCTATTAATTATAAATTGGGGAAACCAGAAAACAGATCAATTAAAGCCAAGCTAGCCCAGCTAAAGAAAGTGCTTGGCAATTTCCTTAAGAGAATTATGGCAAATATGAAAATGTTAATAAACCTAAAGAGAAAGAAGCTTAATAATGAAAGATTATTTTATTATTCAATGTCCTTTCTAATGTTTAAGTAATACTAAAAAAATATTTAATATTTCCACTCTTGGTTCAACTGTTTTCTTCTGTTAAAACCACAAGGTGTCAAATGTCTTCTTTTCATAGCTTTGTTAACAACTAATCTCTGGCAAAATTTGTTGTTACTGGTTTGACAACAAGGTAGCTTTGTTGGTTATTTTCTATACTTAAATCTGTTATCACTATGTTACAATCTTTTTCTGAAAGTTACCCTCATTCACATTAGGATCTGATTCCTTTGTATTTTATAAATTCAGTTCATTATTTGTTTTTTAAAGACCACAATAAAGTTTTTTTCCCCCTTCTTGAGCATGCAGACCATGATCAGAAATGCAATTTCTAGATAGATCAGCAAATAGTTTAAGATGCTGCTGAGTGTAGCATTATAAATAATTTAAAACACATGAAATGTTTAATAATGTCTCATAACAAAAATGCAAAAGGAAGTCTGCATGGTAATATACCATGCTTGATTCTAAAATAAATATAGGTATTAATGTGGGCACTTAGATAAAAATATCACTTTAAGGAATGTTTACCAACCTCAAAAAATAAGAAATTATACACCTACACCAGAGGCAGAAAATTATCTGCCAATAATAGAATATTTGATTTTCAAAACAGAAATGTAATAGCTAGATGTATATCCACTTGTTATTTTTTCAAAAGCATTTCTCACCTCTAATACATTGCTAATAACTTGAATATGCCCATATATCCCCTCTGTCCTCAGCTGCCGTCTCTATCTAAAAAAAAAATGAGAAGATGAAAAAAGATTATAAATGCTTAATAATCTAAGAACTGATTAACCCACAAAGAAAGTACAGTTTGAATGAGTGTGTAAATAAATTTAATAGAATATTCATTTCAGAGAAAGGAAATGATCAAGATGCATCCTTATCTAAATGTTCATGAACTTTATCATTTCCTTTTTTCATATGTTTATTTAAATCTACCTCCTGTGTAAAGAAAATTTAATCTTCTCAAGTAGAACAATTTTGAAAAACAAAGTTTGCCATCCTTAGGATCAATTTCCTGAGATAAACCCACTGAGGTTCCATTAGTGTCAGTAGAAAATCATGTACCTAATGCCACTGGAGAGAAAGGCCCTCAGTAATGATTTCAATTTGTATTAATCTTCTGTTATGATACGAGAGAAAGTGTGTGTGAGAGAGTGTGTGTCTATGTGGAATAAAAAACTATCTACCCCCAGCCCTACCATTTACTCAGCAGATGATATATAGTATAATATTTCATTTTGTTCATCATTTATTTACTCTAGGAATAAGAGACAGAAGCTCCCCACTGGAGATTGGAGAAATGTCAGGAAGGTTGAGTGGAAATAGGTGGCGGTGATGATTGATACCAATGCTATTGTCAATTAATAAGAAACTTCTCAATGTAGGAAACATCTATTTGAAAATCCCATCCACGACAAAATTCAAAGAATAATGTCATTTAAGTTTATGAGTCTTCAGTAGATTATAAAAATTTCCAAATTATGAAGAAGGCAGTTTGCAAAGATGTAGACCAGTTTCACATGTGAATTTCAATGCAAGAATCCTAAATAAAATGATAGCAAGTTGATTTCAGTGTATATTAAAAAAAATAATGTAGTCAAATTTATTAAAATGTTAATGTATTATAACAATAAAATTCAAATGATAATATGACAGAATGCAAGCATAGCTCAATATTAAGAACACTAATGATACAGCTCACTTTAAGAGAAAAATCACACTGTCATTGCAAAATTAAAATAATGAATATATTAAAATTCAATAGACATTTCTAATTTTTAAAAAGTAAACTCGGACTGCTATGACCTTCCTTGGGGAGACAAATATACAGAATTTTAAAAAGAAGATTTAATTGACATCTACTTGGTCTGCTTCCAGGAATAATAACTGCTTAGCTTTCTCTCTAAAAAAGAAGTTAGTAATCATGGATTTACAACTACTGGCAGATAACAGACTAATCTTCAATAGGTTAATACACATTTGCTTCAACTTGATAAGTGAATATTTACGAAGTTCTATGTTACAAAACACTGTATACACTGAGCTATAACCACATAAGTATTAGAAGCTACAACAATCAATAAAATATAAGTGTCACAGCAAAGGAAAACACAAACAAGACAAAAAGGCAACCCTCAGAATGGGAGAAAATATTTGCAAATGAAACAACTGACAAAGGATTAATCTCCAAAATTTACAAGCAGCTCATGCAGCTCAATATCAAAAAAACAAACAATCCAATCCAAAAATGGGCAGAAGACCTAAAAAGACATTTCTCCAAAGAAGATATACAGATTGCCAACAAACACATGAAAGGATGCTCAACAAAACTAATCATAAGAGAAATGCAAACCAAAACTACAATGAGGTATCACCTCATCCCAGTCAGAATGGTTATCATCAAAAAATCTACAAACAATAAATGCTGGAGAGAGTGTGGAGAAAAGGGAACCCTCTTGCACTGTTGGTGGGAATGTAAACTGATACAGCCACTATGGAGGACAGTATGGAGGTTCCTTAAGAAACTAAAACTAGAAAAGCCATATGACCCAGCAATCCCACTACTGGGCATATACCCTGAGAAAACCAGAATTCAAAAAGACTCATGTACCACAATGTTCACTGCAGCTCTGTTTACAATAGTCAGGACATGTAAGCAACCTAAGTATCCATCAACAGATGAATGGATAAAGAAGATGTGACACATATATACAATGGAATATTACTCAGCCATAAAAAGAAACGAAATTGAGTTATCTGTAGTGAGGTGGATGGACCTAGAATCTGTCATACAGAGTGAAGTAAGTCAGAAAGAGAAAAACAAATACCGTTGGCTAACACATATATATGGAATCTAAAAACAAACAAAAAAATGGTTCTGAAGAACCTAGGGGCAGGACAGGAATAAAGATGCAGACGTAGAGAATGGACTTGAGGACACGGGGAATGGGAAGGGTAAGCTGGGACAAAGTGAGAGAGTGGCATGGACATATATAAACTACCAAATGTAAAACAGATAGCTAGTGGGAAGCAGCCACATAGCACAGAGAGATCAGCTCAGTGCTTTGTGGCCACCTAGAGAGGTGGGGTAGGGAAGGTGGAGAGGGAGGAGATATGGAAATATATGTATATGTATAGCTGATTCACTTTGTTATAAGTGAATATTCACTAAGTTATAAGTGTTATAAGTGAATATACGTACAGCTGATTCACTTTGCTATAAAGCAGAAACTAACACACCATTGTAAAGCAATTATACTCCAATAAAGATGTTAAAAAAAAAAATATATATATATATATATATGTCAAAAAAGAGTTAGTGTTTCTAAGAAAATTCAGTTAAATTCTTTGGAATGATGCAATAAGTATGAACAATTAAAGTACTTCAGAAAACAATAATGGCTGGAGTAAGGTCATAGTTTAGAAGTATTATGAATCATGTTACTTCATAAATATCTTAAAATGCCAGGTACTTAAAAAACATAAATTCTATGCAATGTTTTATGGGTATGGTTTATGCTAAAGAGGGTGTAAATCTCCAATCAGTAGCCCATATTCAAATAAGAAGACTTGATTCTATAACAAAAGTGTGACAAATGAATGCTTAAGTTAAAATGTGAAGTTTAAGTTACACATAATTTTTTTTTTTTTTTTTTTTTTTTGCAGTACGCGGGCCTCTCACCGCTGTGGCCTCTCCCGTTGCAGAGCAGAGGCTCCAGACGTGCAGGCTCAGCAGCCATGGCTCACGGGCCCAGCTGCTCCGCGGCATGTGGGATCTTTCCAGACCAGGGCACGAACCCGTGTCCCCTACATCGGCAGGCGGACTCTCAACCACTGCGCCACCAGGGAAGCCCACACATAATTTTTAATGATTGTAGGTTTTAAACTACTTTTTAATTAATCTACAATCTAGTGGACCTAAAGAAATAAAAAGATGCTATGTCATACAATATGGAGAAACATTAACTGAATTGTTTTCACTGAAGTTAGGAATTAGACAACAATATCCTTCTTGAAATTACAGTTAGTACATTTAGTTACAGTTAATACATTTACCCAAAAGAATAAAGTAAGTCTAGGCATTAGAAAAGAATATGCAAAATTGTCATTATTTTCAGATGTTAAAATTTCATTCATATAAACAATAGCAAATATACTATAAAAATGTAAGAAAAATAGAAAAAAAAATTAAGGTACCTGGTTATAAAAAAAATACGTATATATAAAATTCAATAGCGTTCCTTTGCACAATGGCCAGTTTGAAATTGTAATAGATGAGAGATCACACTAATATTGTTTACAGATTAAAAATTTAGCAATAAATTTTAAAAAAATGTGCAGGATACATAAAAAATTTGAAATTCTACTCTCAAAGGGAATAAGAAATTTCAAGTCAGATTGCAGTTCATATTTTTAGACTTTACTACACAAAACAGTATATAAAATATAAAACAAAAATTTCAAAAGACACACACACACACACACACACACACACACACACACACACACACACCCCACACACACATCTCCATGGAGCAGAAATGAAAGAGAAATCTAAAGCAATGCAGGGATCAAGGTTCTGGCCTGCTGAGCTCTGATTCCAGAAGCAAGCAGAGACAGGTAGGAATTCATTCTCTCCAACATACTAAGGACTAAGTGTTCCATATCCAGTAAAGGATTGGACACAGACTCACTTTATGAAAAGAGGAGTTGGAACAAGATTCACCCATATGTGAATGGACATGAAAAGAAGCTAAAGCTGTCTTCTGTCTTAGTCTAGGTCTTGTAATAAGCTGACCACCAAGCAAAGATGAAGTAAACAGACCAGCTTTGTAGCCAGCACCTGGCCAAGCAGTCTTCAGCCTTGGAGACTATATCCAGAATGTCCCCCAAATAAGATGGAAGCTTGAGCCAACAATATAAGGCTGGTTCTGGACTTGTTAGTCCCAGGACAGAGTTGAGATTTAAAAAAAAAAAAAAAAAAAAAAAAAACCCAAAAGACAAAAAACCCAAAACCTAAATAGGAAACAGTAAGTACAGAGAAAAATAATTCATTCAAAATAAGTCTATAAATAAAAATTACAAAATACATGAGAAAAACACGATTCTAATCATCCACCTCTCCAGTACACAGGAAAAGCAGATTCAGAATTGTTAACCGATACTCCCTTGAGAGATAAAGTTACTGACTAGACTACAGTGTTTATGTACTGTTTCTTTTGGTTTTAGCTTTATAGTTTCCCATCAAAACACAATTCTGTGGCACATATATACAATGGAATATTACTCAGCCATAAAAAGAAACAAAATTGAGTTATTTGTAGTGAGGTAGATGGACCTAGAGTCTGTCACACAGAGTGAAGTAAGTCAGAAAGAGAAAAACAAATACCGTTGGCTAACACATATATATGGAATCTAAAAAAAAAAAAAAATGGTTCTGAAGAACCTAGGGGCAGAACAGAAATAAAGATGCAAACGTAGAGAATGGACTTGAGGACATGGGGAGGGGGAAGGGTAAGCTGGGACGAAGTGAGAGAGTGGCATGGACTTATATAGATAGCTAGTGGGAAGCAGTCACATAGCACAGGGAGATCAGTTTGGTGCTTTGTGACCACCTAGAGGGGTGGGATAAGGAGGGTGGGAGGGAGAAGCAAGAGGGTGGAGATATGGGGATATATGTATATGTATAGCGGATTCACTTCATTATAAAGCAGAAACTAACACACAATTGTAAAACAATTATATGCCAATAAGGATGTTTAAAAAGAAAACAAAAACACCATTCTCCAAAGTTACTTAGGTCAATTCTTCTTTCCCCCATCCCCTTCACTACAGAGAGGTTATGTCATACATTTGAAACACAGATTTGTTACAACTGCATTCCCTTCTGAAATTCCAGCAACATCCAGTATGAACATCCCTTTATTTTTAGTCTTCCTGAATTACTTTATTTTAGGTTTTCTATTCTGTACAGCATATATCTGGGTCTTACTGAGGAGGCCAAAATGAAAATGTTTTCCTCTTAATAGATGAGTTAAGCCCATTCACATTTATTGATATAATTGCTACACTGCATTTCAACATATTACTATTTCATAGTTGTGTATATTTTATTAGAGTTGGTATATTTCTTTCTCCTCAAGATGTATCTTTAGAAAGGTTGTATTTTTATTCTAATGCTTACCTTTCTATATATAAATTATTTAATGCCCTTAGTTCACTGTTTTCTTATTTAACCTTTTACTCTGATTTATCAGTTGTTGTTCAGTATGTTTTAACACTTACCGATTATCTATACAGCAATAAGCTTTCTCTATGTACCTCTTCCCCATTTACTTCTATTTTTAGTTTTATTGAGTTTCATCATTGACATTATATATTGCCACAATTTATAATACTTGCACATCAGTCTTTAATTCTCATCTTTTCCTTAGTTGTAGTCTCAAACACATATATTTTAAATATGCACAACAGTCCTTTTGCTGAAGATTTCCCAGTCATTACCTAGTTAGGAGATGCTCATCTTCTAGTAGATTCCTCAAGAATAGCCAATGAGTGCAGAGATCCTGATGTTCTCATGTGTTGAAACCTTTAATAGCCTTGCCGTGTGAAGGTTAGCTGTCTGGATGTAAAATTCTTAGTTGGCATGTTCCTCAATTAAAATTTTTTTTAAGTGCTGCTCCATTTTTGTCTTCTTTTGTGTCTTGGTTTGAAAAGCCTGATACCAGTTTACTTTGTCTTTATGAATTATTTGAGTTCTTTTAAAGACTGGTGACTTTTATCTTTATCTTTGAAATTTAATTGTTTTACTAAGATATGTCTTAGAGTTTATTATTCTTGATTAATTTTCCCAGGTATGTGATGAACCCATTCAATGCATAAATTAGGTCTTTTCTTATCTCTGAAAATTTTTCTTGGATTATGGTTTTAAATACTACCTCTGTTCCTTTTTCAAATTGTTTTCTTCCTTACAGATTCTGAGAATATTAATGTTATTACTTTTTTCCTTGTTTCCCTTTTCACTACTTTCTCTCTGACCATTTTTTTCTTCTTTTTTGATTTTGTCATTTCTTTTGATTTTCATTTCTTTGTTTGCCTAGTTTTTTTTTTTTTCCAACGTGCCTTAATAAACTTTTCTTCAAGTTTATTCTTGGAATTTATAATATTTATTGAGCTAATTATTGTAACTTACTCCTTCATTTACGAGATACTTTTTTTTTTCTATTTCTGAGTTCAATCTCTCTTCTCAATTTTCTTTTGTCCGTTTCTGTTTTAATTTTCAAATTTCTGATTAAAGATGGTTTCTCAAATCCTCAAATGCTTGTTTGAGTGTATTTAATTTTGTTCAGAGTTACTGGCTTACAGCTTTCTTCTGCTTTGTTTTCATTTTTCAAGGTGAGGCGTGGTTAATTTTCTCAGTTATGTGAGAAATTTCATTTACTAATTTTCTGCAATATCTCTATATGGACTTTATCTTTCTTTTGTTCATTTTTATTATACTGGAGTATTTTCCAGTATTCCCAATTCTTAATACCACACTCTTCTGTCAGTACAGCACAGTCAAGAAACTTTAGCAAGGAGTTTTTATTTGTTTTGATGTTGGGGAAAGGGTATGAGTCCTCTAATTTCATGGTTCTCTTTTTTTCTTGCCTTTCTTAAAAATCTCCCCCACCCTTCTTTTCTATTTCTACTTAACTACCAGACTGCAAAGGAGCACTTTCCAGTCCTTTGCCGTTTTTTCCTCCAGAAGTTGTGCATTTTGAAGAGTGCCTATTTAAATCAGGTCTGTCCATGTAATTGCATCTCTCCCTGTAAACTGGGCCTGTCCCTTTAAATCACAGGAACTCTTAAGCCTCTGACCTGTAGCTCTTGCTCTGATTTCGACAGATACCTTTCCAGGTTTTGATTTTGATTTTTTTCCAGATTCAGGGTAGATATAATATTTTGAGGCAGTCTTCCAAATCACCATTACAGCTCCTTGCTTGTCTCCCTCTTGTCTTCCTCACAGTTTTTCTTTGGATATGAGATGGTGATGTGAAAGATCACTTACTGGAATTTGGTCATTTTTTTTGTCCTTTACAGAAAGTTATTTTTGCAGTTTTGGTATGTTCTGTCTGCCAGGTATGCTAAGGGCACTGTTTTGCATAGAACTTACTTTTCTTGTATTTTCTTATGGGTTGGGGAAGAAATTTTTGCAGATGCTATAAGTCCATTTTCCTAAACCAGATGGATATCCAATAAAATTATATATAATGAGTCATTAGTGGGAAGAAGGCAACCTTCCTACTTTGTCATTTCATTACAGTCCCAGTCAAGTTTCCAAAGTATTTGTTTGTTTGGGGGTGGGGACTTCTAAGGTGGAGACATGATCTGACAATTTATTTTAAAGATCACTTGGAAGACTAAATAAGTGAAGCTATCCATGGAAATGTATGTGGGTGAAAGACTAGCCCTAGTCAGTATCTCAAAGGTATATCATAAAATGAATTAAAATTATGTTGTTCTGGTCAGGAGTAGACAGGCAGACTAATGAAACAGAATGAAGACTTCAGAAATAACTCAAATAAATATTATATATTGGTATGTGATAAATATATCATTTAAAAATCAGAGAAGAAAAGAGAATTCTTTAATAAAGAGTACTAGGCCATTTGCCAGGTCATATGGGTAAAACCAAAATTAGATCCCTATGTTGCCCCATACATCAACATTATTTCAGAATAATAAAATTTTCAAATTTAAAGCTTAAACAAATGAATAAATGTACTTTAAGAAAACATACAGCAATGTTCTTTATGAAACAGTAGAGTGGAGAAGGCCTTGCTAAGCATGCCATAAAATTCAAGAGATATAAAGTTACACGTTGGTAAAACTGACTACATAAAAATCTAAAATTTCTGCATAGCTACTAACATCATAGACAAAGCTAAAAGACAAATAAAAAGGGCAAAATAGTCCATTACTATATGTTTTCAAATATTTCCTTTAATATAGAAAACTCTATCTCAAACTGTTAAAAAGATCAATAAATCAATAAAAAATGTTTATACAAGATATGAACAACTCACAGGAACAAAATGGTAAACCAACACAGCTAAAGATGTTCATCTCAAATTTAAACCCAAGACGAAGTTTGACACCTATGGAATTCACATTCTCTAGGATTTATTCCTCAACTCTTCAATTTTCACCCTCTCTTCACTTTATGGGTGGACCCAACCACATCCAGGACTTCAATTAACACCTGCATGTCAGCCAGATATTCATCACAGACTGTCTCCTAAGTCCCAGACCCCTACTCCTCTCCTCTCCTTGCCTTAACAGTCACCAAGTCCTGACAGTTCTACCTCCTTTAGTACCTCCTTACACCGATGTTTTCCAAATAGAAATTAACAATCCTTTAGTCGGTCATGAAATCAACTTAATCAGCTTAGAAGCAACATTTTAAAAAGAAAATATTACTAAGTGAAAGAAGCTAATCTGAAAAGGTTATATACTGTATGATTCTAACTATATGAAATCTGGAAAAGGCAAAACTATGGAGATGGTAAAAACGTTAGCGGCTGCCAGGGATTTGGGAAGGGGAAGAACGAAGAGGTGAAGCACAGGAAATTTTTAGAACAGTGACGCTATTCTACATGATGCTATATAGATGTATACAAGTAATTACATAGATTTTTAAAAACCCACAGAATGGACAGCACAAAGAGTGAACCCTAATGTGCACAATGGACCTCAGTTGATTTTTTTAATAGTGTAGTGTTATTGTGTCCCCCCAGATTCATATGTTGAAGTTCTAACATTCAATACCTCAGAACGTTGACTGTATTTAGAGAAAAGGCCTAAAGAGGTAATTAGGGTAAGATGAAGTCACATCCATGGACCCTAATCCAATATAACTGATGTTCTTATAAGAAAAGACTAGGACACAGACATGCAAGGAGCTAAGTCCATACAAAGATACAGGAAGAAGACTGCCTTCTACAAGTCAAGGAGTGAGGCCTGGAACAGATGCTTTCCCCATGGCCCTCAAAAGAAACCAAACCTGCTGGCACCTTGACCTCAGACTTCTAGCCTCCAGAATTGTGAGAAAATGCTTTTCTTTTGTTTACGCCACCAAGTCTGTGTTTTTTATTACAGCAGCTCTAGCAAACTTATACAAATAGTATAGCATGGCATGACATAGGATGGAAAATAGTGTGTGCCACAGGTACTAGGAGAAAATACTGTTTAGTAAAACATTAGTTTTAAGTGTGGGTATGTGTGCACATATGCCTATATGTACTGAGTCATGCATGTATATTTCCTAATGTAGGTCTTAATTAGAAAAATTTGAAAAACACTGATCCAAACTACCCACTTTTTTATCCTTCTCAATTATCTCCATCATTTCTTACCTGGATTACCTCAAAAGGTTCCTACATGGTCTCTGTGTTTATTCCTATATTCAACAAATATTGATGAAAGAATTACCATGCATCAGACACTGGGCAAGTTCCTAGAGGTACAGTGGTGAGCAAACAGACCTGGTCCCTGCTCTCATTCACTCATAGTCTAATGGCCCCTCCTATTTATTCTCCACATCTCTGAGAGTAATCCTTCTAAAACACACATTTGATCACTCTGCTCTACTCAACACCCATCACTGGCTTGCCAATGAATTTTGGAAAATAAAAATGCAAACTCTCCGAGCTCACAAGAGAGCTTTCATGATCTGACACCTGCCTGTAACTTTGGGCACATCGTGGTTCTCACCAATCCCCTATACTCCAGATGTATTAAACAATGTACATTACACCTCCCCAAATATGGCACGATCTCTCAGACCTTTATGCCCTCGAATGAGCTTCAGCCTCTAGCCTCCGCACTCTCTCCATTCACTCAGGTAATTCCCAGTTATAATTCCGCTCACTGGCAACTTACCATCCACCCAAACCCCTGTTTCCTACCTCTAGGCCTTCACCTCCTTCAAAAAATCCTTCACTGACCACCCTAGTCTAAATTAGCAGCCTAACCACATCACACTAATTGTCAATTTTTTTGCCTGTCTCTTTCATTAGTTCTGCAAGTTCACTGACAGTAATGATTTAGTTTCTTTTCTTGCTTTTCCACACATTAACACATTTCCTGGCACATAAATAAATGTATGAATAGAGGATGGATGGACAGACACATAGCCTTTTATATGGGGATCATTAATGAAATTATTCATCAAAATTTTGAAATGAACATAATGAAAACTTACCACTCTAGTGACATACAGAGAAGAGATTAAAATTGTAGGAAAATAAAAATTGCAGTAACTGAAATAAGGGATTTCACTAGACTATATTACGACTTAGCCTGCACTCTGTGAAACATTTTAATTAAAAATTCCTATCAATGATAATTGAAATTGAGTTAAATATTTTAATGATATCTAGGAGTGAATCAGTTTGTTCTCTAGATCTCAAACAATACAGACACTAAGACTTTATTGGGGACTTTTCTCGCAAATGCTTAAATAACCTTTTATTTCTTAATTATAACAATAAATTAGTAACATGATAATGGAGAAAAAATTAGAAAAAAATAACTTCCAACTTTGCAAAATATCCCATGTATAACCTAAGTTGTAAATGTAAGCTTAATAAT
This sequence comes from Grampus griseus, assembly GCF_964374135.1. Taxonomy (NCBI): domain Eukaryota; kingdom Metazoa; phylum Chordata; class Mammalia; order Artiodactyla; family Delphinidae; genus Grampus; species Grampus griseus. The sequence continues at coordinate 82,405,411 of NC_139001.1, read as the reverse complement.
AAAATGTAATCTACCTATACAGGATTTTGATTATTAGCTAGCTAAAGGTTTCTGTTTATCTTTCTGTTTATCTGTTGTTATCTAAAGACTATATCCTGAAGATCATTAAAATGGAAGGAAGAGTCCAAGTGCTAGTGTCAAATTTTGCTTAGGTGGCAGTCCCTTCTGATAAATCTATGCCTTCCAGATACCCATGCTTTTATACCAGTACTCATCTTACATTATTCAAGCAGTGCTAAAAAAAACAAAAGGGGGGTGGGGGGAGAGAAAAGGAAAGAAAAAGGAAAGTAAAAGAATGAAGGAATAAAAATTGTAAATGTCCTAGCCCAGTTACCCCTTTCAGAAACCTGAAAAAAATTTTAGTTTTTTCAACATTTACTCTTTGAAGAAAACTAAAATGCTTTAGCCTTATTTTCAGAATGGAACGTGTGATTGTTTTGTTTGTTTTGAATTTTATTTTATTTTTATACAGCAGGTTCTTATTAGTTATCTATTTGATACATATTAGTGTATATATGTCAATCCTAATCTCCCAATTCATCACACCACCACACCCCCTCACCACTTACCCCCCTTGGTGTCCATATGTTTGTTCTCTACAAGGAACATGTGATGTTAATTGTGCATATTATTTAAGCACCTACTACATAGAGGAACTGAACCTGTAGTAGTACAATCCACACAATCTGTTATGACTTGCCACAATTCATTAAATTTTATGGATACTTTCTGTGTAACAGATTTCAATGTCTCCCCCTCTCAGAACTCCAGGAAGTATCTTAAATGTAGAACTTGACACAGAGTTAGGAAAAGATACCTGTACCTGAATGGGACCTATTGATGTGGTCCATACAGATCAGCCTTCCAGCACAGAGAGCAGAGTAGAGAAGTATAGAAAGTAGGTCTCGGGGGCGAGGGGTGGAGGCAAACAGAAAATATCTGGCACATCATTCAAGAAATAAAACAGATTGTAAAATTCATAAAACAAGTATCAGGTGTGAAGATGGCAATAGACACTGAGTACCCATGGGAGACCTGAGCATGCCAAACACCCATCCTACTGAAAAATATTGACACCGTCTGTGAACACATGAGGCCTTGGCACACTCATTTTCATATTCTACCACCCAGCCCATCCTAAACCTTCACATACAGTGAATCTTGAGACAAATTTCCCTCTAAATCTAACCTCTCATTACTGACTACATTTAAGAGCGTATCAGGGATTTCCCTGGTGGCACAGTGGTTAAGAATCCATCTGCCAATGCAGGGGACACGGGTTCGATCTCTGGTCTGGGAATATCCCATATGCCGTGGAGAAACTAAGTCCGTGTGCCACAACTACTGAGCCCACATGCTGCAACTACTGAAGCCCACACGCCTAGAGCCTGTGCTCTGCAACAAGAGAAGCCGCCACAATGAGAAGCCTGTGTAACGCAATGAAGAGTAGCCCCTGCTTGCTGCAACTAGAGAAAGCCTGCATGCAGCAACAAAGATCCAACATAGCCAAAAAAAAAAAAAAAAGAGCATATCAATCTATTATTTTGTAACATCCTGCCTTCCATGGACAGATCTTGGGAGTAGCTATTGCAAATGGAGTCTCTCCTCCTAAATCATTCCCAAACAGAAGCAAAAGAAGCAAAAGTGCCATAGGAACCCACTCTCTTCTCTCTAAGGAAAAAAACTTATAAGCCTTTTGCTGATAGTACTATTTTATTTCTTTGTATTACTCCCTCATTTTTTTTCTTTCTTATCAATTACTTCCTATATCATTGGGTCCTTCACAATAATCTCACAATAGCAATTCACTATTATAGTGTTATTTGTTATCTAATACCTCTAATCCTCAAAACAGCATTCCAAGGTAAGTGTTATTATTCTCCATTTTGCTAATGAGGAAATCGAGATTTAGAGAAGTAAATTAAGCCTCCCGAGAGTAGACTCTTCTGTGGGTCAAGATATGTAGGTCCCTCTCGTTTCTTGAGACTCCTAGTATATTTTTTACATCTAAATAGTTAGAAAATTGTGTGATAGAGAATGCTTAAATGCATATTATTAAGTGAAAGCCAATCTAAAAAGGCTACATATTGTATAATTCCAACTATATGACATTCTGGAAAAGGCAAAACTATAGAAGCAGTTAAAAAAAAAAAAGTCAGTGGTTGCCAGGGGTTTAGGGGGAGGAAAAGATGAATAGGTATATTCTTAGGAGATTTTTAGGGCCATGAAACTCTTCTTTATGATACTACAGTAGTGGATAAATGCCTTTATACATTTGTCTACACGTACAGAAAATACACCACCAAGAGTGAACCCTAATATAAACTATGGACTTTGTATAATGATATGTCAATGTAGTTTCATCAATAGTTACAAATATACCACTCTGGTGTGGGATGTGGATAGTAGGGGAGGCTGGGTGTGGGGGTGGAAATCAGATCAACCAACACTTTAGAGCAAATCCCAGTCCATGGATCAACTCTATAATCAACTCAAGAGATAAGATGTACATCTTGTATTACTGACTGAGTCTAACTAGGGTGACCAACTCTTGTTTGCCCAGGACTAAGAGGTTTCCTGGGAAATAGGACTTGCAGTGTTAAAACTGGGACAGGACAAGGCAAACTAGAATAGTTGGTCAGTCTAATTTGACTGTAACAAATCAGAGTCAATAATATGGCAGATATGCTCGCTTTCTCCATTTTCAGGTCTGCTTATTGCTTATTACATAATATCTTAGAGTCTTCCCAATGAAAGAAACTTAGATGTCACCCAATACAATCTTCCAGAAAATGCAGAAAAATAAAACAGGTAAATTGTGAAGCAGCAAAACTAACCTCTGTTTGTATGTCTTCGGTGATGGGGAGTTTAGAGCCTTTCCCATTATGTTTTTGTAATTTGAATTATAATCTATCTCCATATAACCTAAACTAATCAGTCCCAGTTACCTAGGGCTATACTGAATAAATGTAATCTCTAGTTCATATGCATAGGCAAGACTGGGTCCTTCAGATATATCAAAACAATGGTTCTTCCCCATCAGTATTCCCTTATCCAGTGAAACTCCTCCAGTTCTCCCATGGTGTGATATCTAGATACTTTTTTTCTATTCTGGGCATCATCTTCTGGACTTATTCCCATTTATCAATGACACTCCAAAACTGAATACAACACTCTAGATATTGACCCACATAGAATCCAAGGATACTAATACCTTGCATTTTCTGGATATGTTATTTATGTTAATGAAACTAAAGATCACATTAGATTTCTTGGAAACCCTGTCTTACTGTAAGTTCATATTGAATGTCCAGTCAATTAAAACTTCTAGGATTATTTTCCCACATAAATTGTCAGTAATTTTAAGGCTCCTGCATTATATACTTGTAAAGCTGGGTTTTTTAAATCTAATTGCTTAGATTTAATTAAATTTAATTAAATTTAATTTAAATTTCATCTGGTTGTTCTTAGCATCTTCTTCCAACTTACTGGAAATTTTTTAGTCTTTATCAGCCAATATATTATTTACACATTCTATGTGTGTTTAGTAATACTACACATATATGAAAAGTAATTTTTTTTAGCTTCTTTTAAGTCATTCATGAGGGCATGGCCAAAGTCATAGCCATGAGGCTGACCTCTAGTATGGTACCTTCAAGATGATATTGATCTGTTAATCAACATACTTCAGATATTGTTGTTTTAACAACAAGCTACTAATTTACTTAATGGTGCTATTATTCAGCTCAGATATCTCCATCTTTTCCACTTGTTATAAGATATAACAAGAGACTGTGAAATGCTTTACTAAAATCCAGTTGCAATAAATCAAAGGCAGCCTGGTTAAGAAACACTCCACTCCCACCAGCAAAAATAAAATCAGGTTTGTCATAATTGTTATGAGCACACGGTGATTCACTTAACGTTTCCAAATTGCTAACAGATATTAATCTTTGGGATTTGGCAACAATAAATCAGATTCCCAGGAATTCTCAGGAATTTCTGAAACCTTAAGTTACTCTTGAAATACTTTCAATATTATTCATACTCTTTACTCATTATTATGGATATCTAAAACATTGTTTACTAAATAAGAAATATATGTTTAATAGCAATTACAAGGAGCCATAGGCTATAGCAAATATTCAAACACTGGAAAATATCAGCAAATGCTATTGGATAATATTCAAATAACATAACTTGGTATCTTAGCAAAGTCACCAGCATTACCCAAAATTACTTGTTAAAATTGCCATTGTTAGGATTTATTTTGCTCTGAAAATACTTTTTGGAATGCTGCTCATAAAGTTACATGTCATATAATACCAAATAAAATTATTAACATTTATTTTATTTAAGAATGCCAGTTAGCAGCAGACAGAACCACAGACACACAATAGGTAGAAGCATGATTGCCTGACCATGACTGCTTCACTTGGACGTGGTCCTATCCCAGTTTCAGACATGGTCCAGAGATACAAACATTTAAAACAGCAAGATTCTCTTTGTCACTTATCTCCCCATCACACATTTAAATACTGCTTAAGCTATATTTGTTTTCTTTCCAGTTTGCAGCTTCTTCCTGACAGAAAGGGAAGCAAACAAGAGTAGGGAACAGCATTTCTGTCACTGTCATCCTGGATGCACTACAGGCAGCCCCTGACTAATTCCTGCTTTCCAGAATTGTTCTAGGTTGGCATCTTTCTCAAGCCTCAGAATATTTTGAGCTCAGTATATTTGTAACATTTTCCTACAGTTTTCTGCCACAATTTTACACTTAGCCCTTATTGGGGACACGTTCCTTTACTCTTTACATGTGACTTTTAAAAATATCTGAGCTTATCTATAAGCAGTCACACTGGTTCTCCCACACACACACCTTTTCTCCTCTTTAGGGTCCATGATAAATGAGAAAGCAAACTGTTTTTCTAGAAGAACATGGAAGCCTGGGAGAGTAATTAATTTGTAGTAGAAACTCAGTTATCACTGCTGTCATTGTTACATATTTCTACATCATTTTAGCTATGGTTCATTTTGAATCCTTAGCTTTGGAATTATAACTTGATTTTCTCCAAACTTTACCTTCTATACCTTCAAGGATGCTGGCATCAGGTCTGACCAAGTCACCTTTTCCTTCTTTACCTATGAAGAACTTCTATCATATCATGATGACTTCCACCCCAAATTTCCCGACACTGTTCTTGTATCAAGCTGTTTTTTCTTATTAGTTAAAATAAGTGCAGACCAGCAGTTTCTCTTAATGTTTTTTAACTATGAAATTCATTGTCAGCCAGGAATATTAATCACGTACCAACTCCTCTGTTTTTAATAGGACACTTCTAATAAAGTCTGGACAGTAAATAAAAATCTGCCACACCTTTGTGTCTTGTCTCTTTACTAGTTTTGTAATTTTTATCATGAAAACCTCACTCCCGTTCTCTGACTAGGCATGCTTTAGTCCATTCCACAAAAATATCAGGTCTATTTTTCTCTCTTTATATCATTCCCAAAACGTCTCCACCATTCATTACACCTCTACCCTATTAAAAATGGATTATCTTACAAAAAAGGTTCTGACCATCCAACAATTTTAATTTGGCGGGGGGAAGGGGAGCTTATTCCTCATACCACCAAGCAGTTCTCTGATACCAGCTGGGCATCCTACAATTCAACTCAATTCTGACACTAGCTACTAGGAGACAGCATCAAATTCCACAAATTAAGGGCCCACAAGACTGCCCTCCACTTAAGATGCCAATCGCAAACTCAGCTTGTCACCTGTGCTTCTGATCAACCAGCTATAGACTGAAGGGTCCAACAACCCCCTTCTTGGGTTACAGGTTAAGGGTTAAGTTCTACAAGATTGCCCCCCTCCACACTTCAGACGTCAGTTACAAGACCATGGTGTCACCTGTGCTTCTGACCAAATGGCTATGAATCAGAGGTTCCCACTACCTTTTCCTTGGGTTTGATTAGTTCACTAGGATGGCTCCAGAACTCAGAGAAACATTTTATCTACTAGCTTAGCAGTTTATTATAAAATGATGTAACTCAGGAACAACCAGATGGAAGAGATGCACAGGGCAAGGTATGGAGAAAGCCTGCAGAGCTTTCACATACTGAGTACACCACTCACCAACCCAGAAGCTCTCCAAACCCAGTCCTTTTGAGTTTTTTATGGAGGCTTTATTACAAAGGGAGGATTGATTAAATCATTGGCCAGTGGAGATTGAACAAGCCTCTCTTCCCTCCCTGGAGGTTGGGGAACTAGGGGAAGGGTGGTGGGGTGGGATAGCCAGGCTGAAACCCTCTAATCACATAGCCTGCTCCACTGGCAACCAGCCCCAACCTTATATACAATCCAAAAGTCACCATTAAAATATCAAGACACATTTATGCTCTCTTCACTTAGGAAATTCCAAGGGACTTAGGATTTCTGTGCCAGAAATGGGGACAAAGCCCAAATGTATATTTCTTATTATAAATCACATCACATCTAAACTATGCTCTTACATTCCATGTTGTTTGAATAAGACATATACTCCCCATTGCCACATTATATTCAAAAATTTCTACCCATTAAGTCTCAGTGATACATGAATTTATATTCATCACTCAAAATTAAATTTTCAGATTTCTCTTGTTTGTCATTGGCCAACTGGGATCATAATTTTCAGCCCTGACCATCCCTTGTCACCAGTGCATCCTCCATCATTGTTCTTCTACCTTAGACATCTATTGTATTCCACAACAGCTGAAACTTACAGCTCTTCATTATTTCCAGGAATTTATTTCTCAGCCTTACAAGCTCCAGTTTAATTTCACCTGAACAGACGATCACCTCTTCTGGTAACCACAGTCTTTCCAATTTTCAAAATATGCACTTGATCTTTGCCAAATTATAACCCTCCCCCCAAAATAGCAATCCATTCTTTGAGAAAGAAAGGTTTGGGATATCATGAAAAATCAATCAAAGTCAAAAAAGTCATGATTAACAAAGAAATGTTTAAAATAACTTTCTAGTTTCTGTGACTTCAGTTTCCTATTTGTAGACTCTTCAGGTACAGTATATGGAAATAGCATTTATCTTTGGTTATATAATTGACCCCAACATAAATTAAAAGTAATTAGTGGGTTTTATTTATTAATTTTTGCCTATTTTTTCTCATGATATCTTAGATAGTTCTCCAGAAATTACCTACAAACTAAGTATGTCAAAGCTTCAACCAGGAAACTATTAATCCCCACAATGTGTTATTCTTCCTGGTCTAGGGGACAAAGCTTTGTATCTTTGCTACTACCTAGGGATGTGCCTCGTTGTTTCATGGATATTAAAATCTCCCTCCAGAAAGTCTGGTTTCATGCTCAGGATGCTACCAGGATTTATCCTCAGCAGTTTATACACTGATTTCTTTGAAACACTTACCCATTTTCCAATATCTTCATGAAAATTCTAAATATCCAATCCCCACAGATACACTTTTCTCTCATTTCCTTCTTAAACCACCTCTCCTATCTTGTTTAAAATCATTTCATCTTTTTAAATAAGCCAGAATATATACACATATTCTCCAAATCTTTACCTTCAACTTCAAACATGGCGGCCAGTACACATTTAAAGCTCCTACATTTGTTTCTTGCATCAGGAAGAAAAATCTAGGCCAATTGCTCTAAGTGACTGTTCCCTGCACCAGTTATATATGGTTATCACTTCAAAACTTGGCAGCATAGAATAACCATTTATTATTTCTGACAGTTCTTTGTGTTGATTGGGCAGTTCTGCTGGTCTCATCTGGCTTATTCATGGGGTTGCAGTGAGATAAGATGTAGAATGACTGGAAGCAGTTCACCCAAGGTACAGGCAACAAGGTACATTGTAGAATTTTAAAACAGTAATAAAAACTGGCTAAAAGTCAGTCTGCTTTTGGTTATCACTATGTGCCAGTATTTCTAAATAGTGTCAGGATAAACTGCTCCTCCCCGAAAAACAACTGGGGGGAGTAGTCTTGGTCTTTTTGGGCTGCTATAACAAACTGCGATAGACTGGGTAACTTACAGACTATAACAAACTGCGATAGACTGGGTAACTTAAAAACAACAGAAATTCGTTTCTCATAGTTTGGGAGGCCAGAAGTCTTGAAGGCACCACCATGATCAGGTTCTGATGAGGACCCACTTCCTAGCTCACAGATGCTCTATCCTCACGTGGCAGAAGGGGTGAGGGAGCTCTCTGTGGTCTCTTTTATAAGGGCACTAATCCCATTCATGAGAGCTTCACCTTCATGACTTCATGACTTCTCAAAGCCCCCACCTCCAAATACCATCACATTGGGGATTAGGTTTTAACAGATGAATTTTGGAGGGGCACTCTATAGCATTAGTCTAATTTCTAGACAATGCTGAAGTTCTTAAGTTTTAATAATATGTATGTAAGTTTCAAATTAGTATATTTTATTACTTATCCTTTAAAAAAACACTGTATTTTACCTGGAAGTTAATTTGGAAAACTTACTACAGCTGGCAACCCCAACACACACAGGATCAACTAACTACACATTTGTTTTAAAAATAATTTCATAATGATTGGGAATTTTTCAGGCTTTCTTTGTGTGCAGTTTGTATCTCCAACCCTATGGCACTATATATTCTTCTGTTTAAGATTTGAACTTCACAAGGATAGAACAACAGAATAGAAGGAACTCAAGTTCTGTTTCTTTGTGTTTACAATCATTATTCTATTACCACTTGGAGATTTTATTTATGTAAAAGTATTTTAAAGGTGAGGAAAAGTGAGAATTGTCAGAAATAATATTTTTGTTTTGGAAATACAATTTTTAATTTATACACAAAATATTTTTATCCATGTGAATGAATATCTTTGCAATTGACATTCATTATTTTGCCAATTGTTTTAAAATTAAAGAATATGCCAAGAAAATTATTATTATTGAAAATAAATTTGTCATGGAAAAGAGGAAGGTGTGAAAGAATCTACTTTGAGTATCCAGTACTCGAGATACACCAACAGAGGGAAGATGCAAAAAAAACCTCATAAGTCTGGAGTTGTGCCGTCTGCTGTGTTGCCTGTATCTTCTCCACAATGCTGCTCATCCTCCAGTAGGCTACATCGGCTTCCTCACAAGATGACCTCAGCTTAGCATTCCTAGAAAGTAAAGGTGGAAGTTGCAAGGTCTCTTAAGACCAAGCAAAAGGAATAGCCTAATTTAACTTTCCCTGCCTCCTATTGGTTAAAGTAAATCATAAAAACAACTCAGACTCAAGGGATGGGCAAATAAACTCCACCTCTGGATCACAGGGGACTGTAAGCTTTAATAATATATACATACACAGACACCCCAAAACACACCATTGGACAAGTCCTGCCCACCAGAAACACAAGATCCAGCCTCATCCACCAGAACACAGGCACCAGTCTCCTCCACCAGGAAACCTACAACAACCCACTGAACCAACCTTACCCACTGGGGGCAGACACCAAAAACAAAAGGAATGACAAACCTGCAGCCTGCAAAAAGGAGACCCCAAACACAGTAAGTTAACCAAAATGGGAAGACACAGATATCTGCAGCAGATGAAGGAGCAAGGTAAAAACACACCAGACCAGAAAAATGAAGAGGAAATGGGCAGTCTACCTGAAAAAGAATTCAGAGTAATGATAGTAAAGATGATACAAAATCTTGGAAATAGAATGGAGAAAATACAAGAAACGTTTAACAAGGACCTAGAAGAACTAAAGAGCAAACAAACAATGATGAACAACACAATAAATGATACTAAAAATTCTCTAGATGGGATCAATAGCAGAATAACTGAGGCAGAAGAACTGATAAGTGACCTGGAAGTTAAAATAGTGGAAATAACTACTGCAGAGCAGAATAAAGAAAAAAGAATGGAAAGAATTGAGGACAGTCTCAGAGACCTCTGGGACAACATTAAATGCACCAGCATCTGAACTAGAGGGGTCCCAGAAGAAGAAGAGGAAAAAAAAAAGGGACTGAGAAAACATCTGAAGAGATTATAGTTGAAAACCTCCTTAATATGGGAAAGGGAATAGTCAATCAGGTCCAGGAAGCACAGAGAGTCCCATACAGGATAAATCCAAGGAGAAACATGCCAAGACATATATTAATCAAACTATCAAAAAAAATTAAATACGAAGAAAAAATATTAAAGCAGCAAGGGAAAAACAACATACAAGGGAATCCCCATAAGGTTAACAGCTGATCTTTCAGCAGAAACTCTGCAAGCCAGAAGGGAGTGGCAGGCCATATTTAAAGTGATGAAAGGGAAAAACCTACAACCAAGATTACTCTACCCAGCAGGGATCTCATTCAGATTTGACAGAGAAATTAAAACCTTTACAGACAAGCAAAAGCTAAGAGGATTCAGCACCACCAAACCAGCTTTACAACAAATGCTAAAGGAACTTCTCTAGGCAGGAAACACAAGAGAAGGAAAAGACCTACAATAACAAACCCAAAACAATTAAGAAAATGGTAATAGGAACATACATATTGATAATTACCTTAGATGTAAATGGATTAAATGCTCTAAACAAAAGACGTAGACTGGCTGAATGGATACAAAAACAAGACCCGTATATATGCTGTCTACAAGAGACCCACTTAGACCTAGGGACACATACAGACTGAAAGTGAGGGGATGGAAAAAGATATTCCATGCAAATGGGAACCAAAAGAAAGCTGGAATAGCAATACTCAGACAAGATAGATTTTAAAATAAAGACTATTACAAGAGACAACAAAGTTATCACCTCACACCAGTCTTAATGGTCATCATCAAAAAATCTACAAACAATAAATGCTGGAGAGGGTGTGGAGAAAAGGGAACCCTTTTGCACTGTTGGTGGGAATGTAAATTGATACAGCCACTATGGAGAACAGTATGGAGGTTCCTTAAAAAACTAAAAATAGAAGTACCATATGACCCAGCAATCCCACTACTGGGCATATACCCTGAGAAAACGATAATTCAAAAAGATACATGTACCACAATGTTCACTACAGCACTATTTACAATAGCCAGGACATGGAAGCAACCTAAATGTCCATCAAGAGATGAATGGATAAAGAAGATGTGGCACATATATACAATGGAATATTAGTCATAAAAATAAACAAAATTGAGTTATTTATAGTGATGTGGATGGACCTAGAGTCTCTCATACAGAGTGAAGTAAGACAGAAAGAGAAAAAACAAATACTGTATGCTAACACATATATATGGAATCTAAAAAAAAAAAGGTTCTGAAGAACCTAGGGGCAGGACAGGAATAAAGATGCAGACGTAGAGAATGGACTTAAGGACACGGGGAGGAGGAAGGGTAAGCTGGGACAAAGTGAGAGAGTGGCATGGACATATATACACTACCAAACGTAAAATAGATAGCTAGTGGGAAGCAGCCGCATAGCACAGGGAGATCAGCTCCACACTTTGTGACCACATAGAGGGGTGGAATAGGGAGGTTGGGAGGGAGACACAAGAGGGAGGCGATATGGTGATATATGTATATATATAGCTGACTCACTTTGTTATACAGCAGACACTAACACAGCACTGTAAAGCAATTATACTCCAATAAAGATGTTAAAAAATAATAATCTATACATAAGCTTCCCTCAGGGGGTCCTCTGTAGAGCAATTTTTAAACTCTCTAAGTAAATTGTAGTGGAAAACATTTATTTTCTCTTACCTAGAAACTTTAGCATTAGTTTCCCTGTGTGGTAGGAGCTCCTGGAAACGCTGTCTTTAAGTCTGTCTGGCCGTTCCTCTCCCTCCTTTGGCTAATTACTGCTAATTACCTCTAGGTGTTCGCAATTAATACCAATTGATCTCAGCTGTGTACCCCCAGGCTCTGGCATCATATAAGCTCAAGCCCTTAAAGACCAAATATTGCAAAATCTTTTGCTTGCCCCTTTGACCTCTTTTTCATTCTTTTCAGAACTCAATTCTAGTCAGCTTGGCGAGGGCAATTCGGGTCTGTCTGTAAGATCTCCCATAGGAGAGGATTATTTTTGCAGCAATTTAGTTTGCCAGTGACAGTAAGAGACAGAACAAGAACCTAATTAATAAGAATTTGATTTAACTGTAGACCAAATCTAACCAAAGCTAGAAGGAACATTTTTCTTCCTCTGACCTCTCAAAGCCCTTTATTTTGCCCCTTTTATGGCAAATTTACTTTTAACTTTTATTATGCTTATTTGTACAATGGGCAGCTCTCTCCTGGTAGACTTTGACTGCCCTGAGGGGAGGATTCAAGTTGCCCTCTACCTAGTTTCTTTCACAGCATCTTAGTCAGTTTGATAACATGGTGAGCTCCAGTAAATATCTGTAGATGAACAAATGAAAACATTCTCTGTGTATTACTATTCGTGATACACCAAGAGAATTTAAAAGTAGGTGTAACCCTTAACTCCCTATACCAGAGAGATAAATATCATGACTGAGAAAGATCGACTAACCAGGGGAAGCAGTAATTAAATGTGTGGACTCTGATTCTATATTTTTATTCTCAAGGCTAATTTTTTGTCTGCTTAAATGTAAGATCCTCCACAAAAGAAAATCATTATTCCATGTTTCTTGGGGTGTAAAGAAAAAAACAAAACACAGATGTTCATTCCCTGAAGCTTCCAATAGAAGCAGAAGCACATACGTCGCTTCCTCCACAGCCACCCTCTATAACATGGCAATGCTCATCTTTGTTCTCTTAGCCTTGCTGCCTTTTCATTTCCTTCAGCTGTGCATGTCTTCAAGTCTTTTGTCTGCTGCAGAGAGCAGTATTATCTTAATAAATGACCACTTGAGGAAATTAAATTATACAATCTTTTCACTAATCTGTCTAATGGTTATTTGCAAAAGAAGTGAAAATGTTGAAGCACTTCCTGTTTTTAAGAACATGGTAAGAAAAAATATATACCCAAGGATCCAAACTAGTGTTGATCTGACTAGATTAATTACCTAATTCTATATCACTCCATTTAAAATTTGTTTTGTTGTTACTAGTTTCAGTTGTTGATATTATATTTACCAGCGTTTCTTTTCTTTTTTTTTTTTATACCAGTGTTTCTTATCCTTTAGGTAGCATCAGAATCACCTGGAGTGCTTGTCAAAACACAGACTACTGGGCCCACACCTAGAGTTACTGATTCACTAGGTCTGGGCTGGGGCTCAAAACATGTGCATTTTTAACAAATCCCCAAGTGATGTTGACATTGCTGGTCCAGGGACCAAACTTTGAGAACCTCTGACTTAAACAGTCTTTATGCATATATGGCTCCCCCACCCACACATTCCTAACTCCAACCCCTCATTAGAATATCTGATGTAATTCTGGATAATTCATCACCTGGTAAGATACTTAAAACCATAGTCATTTATAGTTAAAAATGCATCTACCATTAATAAATGCACAATTAAAAATAAATAAATAAATGTAAATCAGAAAAGTCAATAATGTCACATGATCAAAATTTTAAATGTTTCAAAACCATAGGCCATTTTACTAAATCAATATAGCAAAATGATTTACCAAATACAAGTTAAGTACACTTCAATAAGTAGAATTAAACTACGCTGTCTGAGCTAGCTAAAATACCACACAATGTTATTATATCTAAGATAGTTACACTTTGGGGATAGGGGCAGAGAAAGTGTCAGGATCTCTGAAGGGAGAATACTATCTAGGCCAGTAATGTCCATGAATAAGATCTTTCAGGGAAGGTTCTAGGTAAGGGCCAAGGACATAATGTGAAAGAAAAAAGAGAAAAAAAAAGAAAAGATTAAGTTGCCAGGTTAAAGCTTTTGCTCATAGAAAAGAGAAATATTCAAACAAGATGGAGTCACCATGGTACTATAGAAAGTATGGGTCCCCTAACTGTAGTCCTCAAACCCACATCTTCACACTTGCCCCTCTGGAGTTTCCAAATTAGAATTCGCCTTGTGCTCCTTCAACCTTGTATTCTATGGGCTATTCTCTGTTGTATTGCCACTTTCTATCATAGTACACACTGCTCTTTAACAAATGTTTATTGAATAAATGAATGAATATATGGCAGAAATAAAGAAAGTTTATAAATCTAGAAGATGACGGTAAACTCCATTTTGCTCTGAGGTGGAGCAGGTGTTGTTTTGGCTAAGGATGTTCTTTATCATTGTAGTTAGAGGGAGGCGACCACAGGCATCTGTACAGGGTGTACACTATAATACTCCAGAGGCACCATTCATATAGGTTACAATGTAGATGGCAACCCCAAACGTAGTGGGAGCATCACTTGCCTAACTGGACGCAAGGGCCCTGTGGAGTAGCAAAGAAGAGGAAGTAAGAGACGCTGAGGGCTGAGTCTAGGTTACAGAGAAACTCTATAATGCGAGAGTTAGGAATTAGGACTTTGAGATGAGACAAATTCTAACTGGTTCTTACCTCTGTGCTACGTGGCACAAATTTGACCTCTCTCAACCACAGCTCACTCATCTGTTATGAGGGTTAAATAAGATCCTTCTTGTGTTATCTACAAAATGCCTGGAAAAATACCTTTTTCAACTGGTTTGACCTCTTCTCTCCATGACCTTAAACTGCTTCTGATTTCAGGCAACTGTAGGAATGTTAACTCCAGTTTATTTCTGGTCCTGGAACTGGCCCCTGCCTGCCTAATTCAGCCTCTCCCAAACTCTCTCCTGCTGTGACACATTTGGTTAATTTAGGCTTCTTGTGTCACAAAGAAACATCTGAGACCAGTAGTGCCTAGAAGTTATTTAACAAGATATCTGGGGTGGGTGGGGGTGGGGAGAAGAGCCCTGATTTACAGTGTTTGCCAATTTCTATGGTGTAAATACTCTTACTGTGCCAGTTTCAAGCGGTCAATGTGAAATCACTGAACACAGAGTTCAAAAGAAAACTGCCATCAGCTTTGGTGAGCCTGTTGGAGCTGGCTCCAGCACGGAATGACAAGGTAATGAGGGGCTACCACTGCCTCTAATGCCCCTAACTGCCACCACTTAATGCCCTTCCCCCATCTCTGCTTTCTCTGCCTTTTCTTCCTTTCTGTGACAGTCTCCCACAACTTTTTTCCCATTTGTCTGCCAACTCTTGGTACTTACCAATGTCACTCAAAAATTTCATCAGCTTGGCTTAGCCCTGTTGGTGCCCTCAGGGCTTAAACTTCTGATCTCTTCTCTACAGTTAATACACACGACCAAAAGAGTACCCAAATACTATCACCAAATGAGCAAAGAGTTGATTCTGGGGCTCCACATGAAAGCTGCTAGAAGTTAAACCAAAGAAGCTCTGGTCATTACATTTGTACCTAAAATTAGCCAATAATTGCCCTTTCAACGTCTTCTATTTTCACAAAGGAATTACAAAATTTTCCATGGCCTGCAAAAAGTATAAGAAAGCAGTAATGGTAGAGGAAAAAAGTCCTATGATGGATTTAGCTCTGCAAGCCCCAGGCTGTGCTCAGATTTTCAATTTAAAGTTTTATATGAATAGTCAATCCCTTTGAATTGTGGGTGAAGTAGAAATGCCTCTTGTGGATAGGATTACTTCCAGAACAAATATTAGGCCGTACCAACTTTTGAAAGATCTTGCCTTCCACCAAATCTAGCTTCCCCTCAACACTCTTCCAAAAGCCTTTGTAATTGGGCCTATTGCCTAGAATCTTCTCCCACCTCTGCACTATGCCCAACCCCAGCCTCTCCTGTTAAAAAGAAAGAAAAGGATAACACATAAACATATCAGGTTAAGTGAGTCTTCGTCACAGTGTGGGAGGCAGGGGCCTCTGAGGGTCACACTACATAAAGGGCATTGTGGGATAGGTTCCAATTCAAGGCCTCCTTTCAACAGCTTGAGAATTAATAATCAGTACAGTCAAGTGAGAACAGAGTGCTCTGTAGCTGCAGACCAGTAAAAAAGCTCTTTCAGAAAGATGGTTGAGGTGCATTTCTAAGTTTTCTGCCTGGTTTCAGAGACAGAGAAGTGCTTAATATGGAGCTCATCTTACTCTTAAATATGAACTGTATAATTCAATTCTCTGGAGTCTAATGCAGAACAACTGCTTCATATTAGCACAGCTTCATTGTATGCTCTATGCTTTAAACATTCACCTCTCTGTTTGGGTACTCTCATCTCCTAATAAGAACACTTTGAAATGGAGGCATCATTGTATAAACAATCTTGGATTTAAACTTTTGGATAGATAGTAAATCAAGGTATAGAGCCATCTCTTTAAAAAGCCACTGAAGCCAGAGGGAGGCCACATAAAATCCTCTGTTTCAAAAAATTTTGCTTTGCGTGATATATTTTCCCCATGTTCCTCACCCTGATTCTATCACTGAATCTTTTTTAAATTTAATTGGTATTTTCCTATAGACTTGCCACCTGATGAAAAAAAAAAAGATAAATAAGATGATCACCTTGCAGGTGCTGCCTGCTTTAAAAACATATGCAATAAAATACAGATTTACAGAACAATTAGGAGGTAATTATTTGCATTAGAGAAAGAATTATCCCATTACAAAAGACTTTGTACATTTTTTAATTACTGTATTTCAATAATGCTAGTTCAAATGTTATTGATTTACAACCACTGAAGAGAAGAAAAGAATCAAGGGAAGGAAAACTAAAAAATATATGAAAGAGGGCTTCCCTGGTGGTGCAGTGGTTGAGAGTCCACCTTCCAATGCAGGGGACACGGGTTCGTGCCCCGGTCCGGGAAGATCCCACATGCCGTGGAGCGACTGGGCCCGTGAGCCATGGCCACTGAGCCTGCGCATCTGGAGCCTGTGCTCCGCAATGGGAGAGGCCACAACAGTGAGAGGCCCGCATACCACACACACACACAAAAGTTCACATATTGCTCACCTAGACCTTCTAGCCAGAGTCACTGATACCCTCTGGGCCAACACTGAAGTAAACCAACAAGTTCAACTGGCCTATCAGGGAGAGCTGGAAAATGTCTTCCGGCCTTAGATCAATGTGCAAATGCCGAAGGTAAGACCTGGGCCTCCTGGCTGGGATCTAGATATTCTGTCCAAACTCAATTCCGGTAACTCCAGACACTGGCTAGGACTCAACCTCAAAAGGACTAACTGGGCCCAACCATGGTCTTCATGCTTCTGTTCCTAGACTCCTGTTGCTTGTCCCACCTGGCACACTGGACCTTTTCAAGAACAAGAGAAGAAACTGAGGTAGAAACAGACACATGTAATAATACCACCTCCCTAGGTGGGACCCCCTTGCTGAATGTGCTACTTACCTGTTCTCTTGTATTTGTTACTATATGTGCCCATTTACGGGGATTTCCTTGATTGTTGGCCACTCACCACCTAATCTGAACTTTTCCCTCAGTAACTGGAAATTTGGATTTGTATCAGCTCTATAGCTCCCATATCTACCAAATATTTTCAGTCTTGCTATGAATCCAGTTCCTCCTGTCTCCCTTACCCACCTCTTGTCCTGACAGCTCTATGATGGTAGGTACACCTAATATGCTCATTGCCCATTATTGTCCAATGGCCACCAACTGATTGGGATGAGTCATGATCACAATGATCCATTCAAGGCAATCCCACACCCTCCAAATTTGTTCTCCACTTGTTCTTTGGGTCCAGTTTCCTATTTCTAATCTTTGGTGGTATCTCTTATTTACAGCTCCAACTACAGTAGACATATTTTATGGCATGCTCGTGCTCATCATGATTCCTTTCTCTCCAGGAACTTCCCACCCCTTCACAGGGTCAGGAGGTTAGCTCTCATCAGTCATGTTTGAACAAAGCAGGAGTGGACACATGGTTCAAACCAGGGCAATCATATTCTCTCCTGGGAAGTTGACATTGGAAATGATAATGCCTTGTATTATTGGACCTATAACATGTAAACTCAGGAGGTGAGAACAGCATATTTCTACTACATAGACTGAATAGCAGTAAAAGAATGTCTGTAGAAAGAAAGAAAAAAGCAAATGTCTAGAAGGTAACCAAGATAAGAGAGAGAGACACAGAAAGGGAGACAGAGAAGGAGAAAGAGAATACCATAGGTCCCCAAAAGTCTTCCATTACTATAACTGGGGCCCACCTGATTTCTTGATCTAGAGTGAGACTCCCCTGTATCTTTATATATATTCCAATATTTGATTAAACTTTCATGGTTTTTATTACATGGGCATGAAGAATCCTGACTAATTCACTGCCTCCTGGTGTCTGGTTTCTCCAGTATGACATTTAGTTCCTTTTCTAGGACTCTGGATTTGAACCACTAATTGTCCTCTTTGAGGCATACCTTGGTAATACACCCACTCTGCAGAGACCTTGGGCCTAGCTTCTGTCCCTTGCCCTGCCAAACAGATCCCTCACCAACCTATCCAATCTTGGGAGGAAAAGGGGCAACATTTTCCCAAGACCTGGCTTTTAAAGGAGTTTCATTTATTATTATGAATGACCTAGAGTGACATAGCAGTCACAAGACCCTTGGTCCCCTGGAAGATGTCCTAGGTTTGAATTGCAGCAATGGATTTTTTTAACTGTTCCTAATATTGAGGTACTGAAATAAGTGAATGCCGTGGCCTCCCCATCTATGCTCAGTTCTGCCCTGACTTCTTATTACTCCTCACTCTCACGCTAGGAGTGCCCCTTCATCCCTATTTTATAGGGTGGGACATGAACTTCCATAGCTTCCACAGGCACTGAATATAGAAAACTGCCTAACAGACTTTTTCATTCGCCAACTTTCTTTCTGACATCATTCAATAACCCTTTTAAAAACCCATGGAGCTCATTCCCAAAGAAGCAACAGATGATGGCTTTTGAGTGGACAAATTTCAACACAGTGGATTTCATAATACTAAACATCAAAATATTAGCCATAACACAACAATTAGTGATTAACAATTTTAATTAACAAGTACTGAGCCTTCTGTCTGAAGGACTCAAAGAGAAGCACAGCACTTAATATATCAAAGAAAGAGGAATTCTCTCCTCTTTATAGAAAAAATACCCAACGACAAAATGAAGACTTCACAACTCCACTCTTAGCTGTCCTTTGACATCTACTATTTCTCAGATTTTTCTCCAGCTCTTAGGTAAGTCATGCTGCTCTAGTAATGCAGAAGATGCAGTAAACCCTGCACTGTTAACATGACTCAGAATTAGTTTCCTGTGCCTCTAGTGTTAATTCTGGAAGGGAAAGTGATGTATGTCAGAAAAATGTCCCAACTTGAAAGTTCTCTTATGCACAGGGAGGCACTCAGGTCCAAGGAGGCAAAAGAACATTACTATTCCCAGCTCTACCATTGGCCCTGTGATCTCTAAAAGCCATTTAAACTGTTCAAATATCTGTTTCCTCACCTATACATTGAGGATAACAATAAACCCTCCTACTTCAGGAGATTACCATGAGGATCAAATGAGAAAATGAGTAGGAAAGGGTTTGCATGACATGGATTCATAGTGAGAGAAACTACCACTGCATAAACCTTCCTTAATTTCATCCCTTAGAACATATCATTTGAGCCCATTAGAACCTTTCTATTTCACTTTAACTTTGTTATTTGGTTAAACCACAAACCAAAATGCCACTTTATCCCCTCAACAGGTTGCCCAAAGCATGAGTAAAAAAACCAGACCTAAGAGTTAAGCCATAACATCTGCAAAGAAATGATAAAATGCTAGAGCATGAGGAAAGGCTGACACCATCCTAAAAATGTATCGGAGATGAGATAATAAATGCAAAAGAGCTCTGAAAGTATAAAGCACCAAACTACTGTCTGTTGTTACTATTAATGAGGAGGGGTTGGGTTCCCGCGATGGTATTTCACAGCTGGGCCCAAGGTCACACAGTCAGACCTCAGACATTGCATAGATGGTTGATGTTCTAAGGAACAAACACCCTCCGTTATCCTCATCCCTGTTTGGACCCCAAACATTACTCACGCTGCTTCATGATTCTTGCTTAAAGGTTTTTGTTGATTTCTGAATGGGGTTTAAATGGAGTTTTCTTTCACACATCCCTGAAACAGTGGAAAGCAACAAACCTGAACCATTGACATGTGTCATTTTGTCTGTGAGGATTCTTTAAAAGCCTTCAGTTTCAGTGGACTAAACAGGACTAACTTTTAAGTCAGAGGTCAACTCCATTTTTAGAAGAAATAAAAGTAGAAGATACATAAATTGGTGATAGTGGTTATTGGAATGACATTAAGGCAGCCACGGCCACCAAGCAAGTGGGTGCTGGCATGTTTTCTGTTAATGAGATGATTTTAAAGTACATCAGAGCAATGACACTCTCAAGAAAAGGCATTGCCTCCCTATCTCCACTTTCTCTTTCTTGGCAATCTTACCACAGAAACACAACCTTGACATCCTTTGTCTAGTCTTCCCCTCATTCCTCTCCCAACTGCCAAGCCAATACTCCTGAACCAGCGTTCTTAACCATGGACTAAAGACCCAAAACTATGCAAATTCAAAACAAACTGTTTTAGGTGAATGGAGCACTGAGAACATCTTAATTACTCATCCCATTGCTTGTCTCCGTTTATACAAACGCACAAAAATAGCTACAATATTTGTCTGTTTGCTGGTTTAATTGATAAAAATGACAACCGCCAGTTCTAATGGATCTTTGTTATAAATGTTTACCCAGCACTGACTGTCAGACCTGAATAATAAAGGCCTAAATTAAAAGTTTCATGGAATTTGAAGGGACCTGAAAGATCACATTATTCAGTCTCAATAGCTTTCAGATAAAGAAGCTAAGATCCTGAGGAGGGGATCCCTTGCCTGTGGCCACAGTGCCAGTTTATGGTCTAATCTTTCTGGTCCACTGCTCTTTTCATTACAACATGCTGAAGGTTCTCCTTGACACCCTAAAAACAAATCTTATTCCCAGGACTGGGACATAATATCTTTGTTCCCCAGGTGTTCCAAAGTCAAGAAAACTAATAAAAATCATCAGTAAAATTAAAAAAAATATGTTGTCCTATTCATCTATTCTCATATACATGGGGCTTTAGAAGAAGTTGTCATCAAGATTTTAAGGTGTTTTAGATAGAAGATAGCACAAAGTTGTATGAATTAAAATATGGATTTATTTAATTATGAAAAAATATTCATAATTAATATTAGGAAAATAGCAAAATGCAGTAAAGTACCAAGGATTTGGAGAGGCGATCATTACACCCCCACTGTTAAGTCACAGCATGGTAAATAGACTATTCGGAAACGAAAACTCTCATAAATATATATATGCCATCCTGAGTACCCCTCCATTTCAATAACACTAATTGCCCTTTTTTTCCTTGCTGCTCCTAGCCATATTTCTTGGAAAACAACAGCTGTGTTTATTCAAATAGCAGCATACTGATGACTTGATGATAGGGTAATCTGCTGGAATTCCAAGTGTGACGGTCCCAGAGACAACTTCTCAGCACACCAGAAAAGTATCCTTTGCATAGTACAAAGCTTTGGAAAGGAATCCCCACTTTGTTAGCATGTGGGATTGGGTGTTCTTTATTTCAACTTGTTGTGACACTGAATTTCTTCCAGCAAGGATCATATTTTCTGGTTCTTGCAGAATAATCTTCCCATGCATCACTGTCAAAAAGTAATCTGCAACACGAACATTTTCACTCCAATAGTTTCTAAGCAAAGGGATTAAACAGTACCTTGAATTACAGTGCAAACAGCCACAAAATTCAGCTCAAAATCAGAGGAACAAATTCCATTTGTTGGTATTTTCTCTGAATCAACAGGCACCGGAACGGATAATAATACCTTAGAAGCCATTTATTAGAAGAATGAAACAAACAGACACACACATAAAACAAATATTGCTGAGAATGCAATTAATTGAAGCACAAGACCAATTTCCAAGAGTATCAAGAGTTAAACTTTTATAAGAAATTAGTTACGTTCCTTAATGAAGACCACTCAAGATATAATTGCACTGAATATAAGAATTATAGATGGTTTTTAGAAATAAAATGAATTCAAAAAAATTTAACCAATATTTTTAAGGTAATGAAGTAGTTGGTCTCCTTTAATAATAATCTTTATAGGGACTTCCCTGGTGGTCCAGTGGTTAAGACTTTGCCCTTCCACTTCAGGGGACATGGGTTTGATCCCTTGTTGGGGAACTAAGATGCTGTGTGGTATGGCCAAAATAATAATAATAATCTTTATAAATTTAGGAAGTTTGTAACTTTGCTCCTGAGATGATATTTATTAAGAATTTAATTTTTTTCTGTAGGAGACATGTTAGTAGCAACTTAAGAAAACAGACTTGTTGTACTGATGATTACATAAAAAATAACAATCACAACTACATGTATAACACAATAGAAATTGTTTTATGTGATTAAATACATTAGCTCTTTAAATGAAGTGAATCCTTCATTTTTTTTTCAGATGGGGAACCTGAGGCACAGAAACATTGTCACTTGCCCAAGGTCATGTACTAGTAAGGGGTGGAGTTGAGACCCCAATCCAGGCCCTAGGCTCTAGAGTCCATATTCTTCATCAGGATACTATACTTCTCTCAAACTAAGCATAAGATGCAGAAAAAATAATACACTAAGGGTCAAAAGCAAAATTTTACAGTTAGAAGTAATCCCTTTAGATTAAAGACATCTACATATCTACACACACACAAAAAGGAGCATGTTAAAGGAGACTAGAGTTGAAGGACCTGCTAAGGCAGAAAACTTTTAAGGTACAGATATACCTAATGCATAAGTGATTCAAAATCAATTGCGGAAGCTTATCTCCAGCAAGAAATTAGGCATTTTTCAAAAACACTATTCTCTACATTTCCTGAAGAGAGAAAAGGGAAATGGGCTTCTAAAATGTCCATTCACATTGGGTTAGACTTCCAGAAGAGCTGTCTCTCAAAATGAGTTCCTAAAAAGGATTTACAGAAATTGTTCTTCTAGATGTTATGTTTATATTTTGTTTTGCTGATTTTTAATACAGTAGAATGCTACAGATCTAGAAAGAGTTGGTGAAATACTAAGAGGAGACTAATTAATGGTCTCCATAATCTCATGAGGGCAATTCTGTCTTTGGAATAAAATGGAATGAGAATTCACTTCAGCAAACGACTAAGTCATACTCTGTTTCTTCACTCACTCTGGATATCCTTTGGAACACTCTCAACACCACTAAACAAATTCCAAACCTCTTCTGCATGGATTATATCTTTTCTGAAGATTTCAAATAGAAATTTCCAAAAACAGAATAGCAATTTCAGACTAAAATGGCACTTAGTTGGCACTTATGACAGAACACCTCCTAAATTTGAATGAAAATCCCTAAGAGGGCAGAGAAAAAGATGAGAAATTTATTTCTCAATCTCTCTCCACACACATACACGTAAGCTGTGTATTTATACATATATAGGCACAGACGTGTGTATGTGTCTATATATGTGCTTATATATAAATATGTATACATATATATGTATATGCATATGCCTGAGTATCTGTGTGTTTGTGTTTTATGTGTGTGTGTGTGTGTATGTATGAAACGAGAATGATGGTAGGTACAGGCATACCTCATTTAATTGTAATTCACTTTATCGCACTTTGCAGATACTACATTTTTTACAAATTGAAAGTCTGCAGAAACACTTCATTGAGCAAGTCTATCAGCACCTTTTTCCAACATTTCCAAACAGCATTTGTTCATTTCATGTCTCTGTGTCACATTTTGCTAATTCTCACAATACTTCTATTTTTTTCATTATTAGTATATTTGTTATGATGATCTGTGATCAGTGATATTCGATGTTACTATTGTAATTATTTTGGGGTGCCACGAACTGCACCCATATAAGATAGTGAACTTAATTGATAAATGTGTGTGTTCTGACTGCTCCATTGACTGGCTATCCTCACCCCACCCCACCCTCACCCCACCTCTCTCCCTCTCGTCCAGCCTCCTTATTCCCTGAGATACAACAATATTGAAATTAGACCAGTTAATAACCCTACAATGGCCTCTAAATGTTCACGTGAAAGGAAGAGACACATGTCTCTTACTTTAACTCAAAAGCTAGAAATGATTAAGCTTAACAATGAAGGCATGTCAAAAGCTGAGATAGGCTGAAAGCTAGGCTTCTTGTGCCAAGCTGTGAAAGCAAAGGAAAAGCTACTGAAGAAAATTGAAAGTGCTACTACAGTGAACATACAAATGATATGAAAGAGAAACACTTATTGCTGATATGGAAAAGTTTTATTGATCTCCACAGAAGATCAAACCAGCCACAACATTCCCTTAAGTCCAAACGTAATCCAGAGCTAGGGCCTAACTCGCTTCAATTCTATGAAGGCTTAGAGAGATGAGGAAGCTGCAGCGGAAAAGTCTGAAGCTAGCAGAGGTTGGTTTATGAGGCTTAAGAAAAGAAGCCATCTTCATAACATCAAAGTACAAAGTGAAGTAGCAAGTGCTGTTGTAGGAGCTACAGCAAGGTATCCAGAAGATCTAGCTAAGATAATTAATGAAGGTGGCTACACTAAACAACAGATTTTCAATATAGACAAAATAGCCTTCTATTGTAAGAAGATGCCATCTAGGACTTTCATAGCTAGAGAGGAGAAGTCAATGTGTGGCTTCAAAGCTGCAAAGGACAGGCTGACTCTCTTGTTAGAGACTTTAAATTGAAGCCAATGCTCATTTATCATTTTGAAAATCCTAGGGCCCTTAAGAACTAAGCTAAATCTACTCTTTCTGTGCTCTATAAATGGAACAACAAAGCCTGGACATCTGTTTACAACACGGTTTATTGAATATTTTAAGCACATTATTGAGATCTACTGCTCAGAAAAAAAGATTCCTTTCAAAATATTACTGCTTATTGACAATAAACCTGGTCAGCCAAGAGCTCAGATGGAGATGTACAAGGAGATTCATGTTAACACAATATCCATTCTGCAGCCCATGGATCAAGGAGTAATTTCAACTTTCAAGTCATATTCTTTAAGAAATAACATTTCGTAAGACTACAGCTGCCATAGATAGTGATTCCACTGATGGATCAGGACAAAGTAAGATGAAACACTTCTGGAAAGGATTCACCATTCTAGCTGCCATTAAGAACATTTGTGATTGATGGGAAGATGTGAAAATATCAACATTAACAGAAGCTTGGAAGCAGTTGATTCCAGCCCTCATGGATTGAGAAGGGGTTCAAGACTTCAGTGGAGGAAGTAACTGCAAATGTGGTATAGAGAGCAAGAGAACTAGAAATAGAAGTAGAGCCTGAAGATGTGACTGAATTGCTGCAATCTGATGATAAAACTAACAGATGAGGAGTTGCTTCTTATGGACGAGCAAAGAAAGTGGTTTCTTGAGATAGAATCTACTCTTGGTGAAAATGCTTTGAAGACTGTTGAAATGACAGAAAGGATTTAGAATATTACATAAACTTAGTTGATAGAGCAGGGGCAGGGTTTGAGAGAACTGACTTCCACTTTGAAAGAAGTTCTACTGTGGGTCAAATGCTATCAAACAGCGCTGCATGCTACACAAATTCTTCTTGAAAGGAAGAGTCAATCAGTGTGGCAAAAGTCATTGTTTTCTTATTTTAAGAAACTTCCACAGCCACCCCAACCTTCATCAACCACTACCCTGATCAGTTAGCATCCATCAACATCGCATCAAGACACTCTACCAGTAAAAAGACTATGACTCGCTGAAAGCTCAGATAATGGTTAGCATTTTTTAGCAATAAAATATGTTTTACTTAAAGTATGTACATTTTTTTAGACATAATGCTATTGCACAGTTAACAGACTATAGGATAACATAAACATAACTTTTATATGAACTGGGAAACCAAAAAATTCATGTGACTCACTTTATTGTGATATTCGATTTATTGGCATGGTCTGGAATCCAGTAACTCTGAGGTATGCCTGTATAGGAAACAAAAATAGAAATTAAGTCTCAGAATTATAGTAGAATTATAGATGTTCCTAAGGAAGAAAACAGAACAAATGGGAACTGAAGCAATAAGTAAAAATATAACTAAAGAAAACATTCTAAACTTGAAAAAAAGTCCTTAATATATATGTATTTTATGTGTATATATATATATATATATATATATATATATATAAAGTATGTATGTGTTATATAGAGTTCACAATGTTCCAGAAAATATTAAGTAAAAAATATCTATACCTAGAGAAACCCTTGGGAAATGTTTATGTTTCAAGAATAAAGAAATTTCTCATAAACATCTAGAAAAAAATAACGTAAAGTACACTCAAAGAAACAAACTTAAGTTAACCTCAGACTTCTATTTTGTAAATTAAATTGCAGAAGACAAAGGAACAAAATACACAGAATTTTAAAAGCAAATTCAATATCCAGAGTACTTAAAATACATAATTAATAACACTGTCATATTAAAACTCCTCAAAGATTATCACTGTATGGTGCCAGGCACATAGTATATGTTCAGTAAATAGTTCTTACATGAATGAATAAATTAATGAATGAAACACAAAGAAATTCTTACATATACAAGAGCTTGAAAAATATATCACCCATATCCAATTCTTTAAGAGAATGTGTGTGTGTGTGTGTATTTCGGCCACTCAAAATATTAATTGAGTTAAGGACTCAAGAATGGAAAGAATGTGGTCTAAAAATGACCAGTGGTGAGCACTAAAACCAGTTAAACACAGATGCATTTACATAAACATCAAAAAGTCCCATATTATTAACTGCAAATAAAATAAATTTGAAGTTAACAAAAGATTACTAGTAATGTCTATCAGTCATGGGAAATGGCTAATTTTTGTTTTTTTACATGCCCTTTTTTAACTCCTCTTTACTTTTCTTTACTTATTTTAACATCATTATTGGAGTATAACTGCTTTACAATGCTGGGTTACTTTATGCTTTATAAAAAAGTGAACAAGCTATACATATACATATATCCCCATATCTCCTCCCACTTGCATCTCCCTCCCACCCTCCCTATCCCACCCCACTAGGTGGTCACAAAGCACCGAGCTGATTTCCCTGTGCTATACGGCTGCTTCCCACTAGCTATCTATTTTACATTTGGTAGGATATATAAGTCCACGCCACTCTCTCACTTTGTCCCAGCTTACCCCTCCCCCTCCCCATGTCCTCAAGTCCATTCTCTACATCTGCGTTTTTATTCCTATCCTGCCCCTAGGTTCTTCAGAACCTTTTTATTTGTCTTTAGATTCCACATATATCTGTTAGCATACAGTATATGTTTTTCTCTTTCTGACTTACTTCACGCTGTATGACAGTCTCTAGGTCCATCCACCTCACTACAAATAACTCAATTTCATTTCTTTTTATGGCTGAGTAATATTCCATTGTATATATGTGCCACAACTTCTTTATCCATTCATCTGTCAAAAGACACTTAGATTGCTTCTATGCCCTGCCTATCGTAAATAGTGCTGCAATGAACATTGTGGTACATGAGTCTTTTTGAACTATGGTTTTCTCAGGGTATATGCCCAGTAGTGGGATTGCTGGGTTGTATGATAGTTCTAGTTTTATTTTTTTAAGGAATCTCCATACTATTCTCCATAGTGGCTGTATCAATTTACATTCCTACCAACAGTGCAAGAGGGTTCCCTTTTCTCCACACCCTGTCCAGCATTTAATGTTTGTAGATTTTTTGATGATAGCTATTCTGACTGGTATGAGGTGATACCTCATTGTAGTTTTGATTTGCATTTCTCTAATGGTTAGTGATGTTGAGCATCCTTTCATGTGTTTATTGGCAATCTGTATATCTTCTTTGTAGAAATGTCTATTTAGGTCTTCTGCCCATTTTTGGATTGGGTTTTTCTTCTGACATTGAGCTGCATGAGTTGCTTGTATATTTTGGAAATTAATCATTTGCCAATTGCTTCATTTGCAAATATCTTCTCCCATTCTGAGGGTTGTCTTTTTGTCTTGTTTATGGTTTCCTTGGCTGTGCAAAAGCTTTTAAGTTTCATTAGGTCCCATTTGTTTATTTTTTTTTTTTTAATTTCCATTTCTCTAAAAGGTGGGTCAAAAAGGATCTTGCTGTGATTTATGTCATAGAGTGTTCTGCCTATGTTTTCCTCTGAGAGTTTTATAGTGTCTGGCCTTACATTTAGGTCTTTAATCCATTTTGAGTTTATTTTTGTGTATGGTGTTACGGAGTGTTCTAATTTCATTTTTTTACATGTACCTGTCCAGTTTTCCCAGCACCACTTATTGAAGAGGCTGTCTTTTCTCCATTGTATATTTTTGCCTCCTTTATCAAAAATAAGGTGACCAGATGTGTGTGGGTTTACCTCTGGGCTTTCTATCCTGTTCCATTGATCTATATTTCTGTTTCTGTGTCAGTACCATACTGTCTTGATGACTGTAGCTTTGTAGTATAGTCTGAAGTCCAGGAGCCTGATTCATCAGCTCCATTTTTCTTTCTCAAGATTGCTTTGGCTATTTGAGGTCTTTTGTGTTTCCATATAAATTGTGAAATGTTTTGTTCTAGTTCTGTGAAAAATGCTATTGGTAGTTTGATAGATTCATTTGCATTTTATCTGTGGATTGCTTTGGGTAGTACAGTCATTTCAACAATGTTGATTCTTCCAATCTGAGAACATGGTATGTTTCTCCATCTGTTTGTATCACCTTTAATTAATTTCATCACTGTCTTATAGTTTTCTGCATACAGGTGTTTTATCTCCTTAGGTAGGTTTATTCCTAGGTATTATATTCTTTTTGTTGCAATGGTAAATGGGAGTGTTTCCTTAATTTCTCTTTCATATTTTTCACCATTAGTGTATAGGAATGCAAGAGATATCTGTGCATTAATTTTGTATCCTGCTACTTTACCAACTTCATTGATTAGCTCTAGTAGTTTTCTGGTAGCATCTTTAGGATTCTCTATGTATAGTATCATGTCATCTGCAAACAGTGATAGCTTTACTTCTTCGTTTCCAATTTGGATTCATTTTGTCTCTTTTTCTTCTCTGATTGCTGTGGCTAAAACTTCCAAAACTGTGTCGAATAATAGTGGTGAGAGTGGACAACCTTGTCTTGTTCCAGATTTTAGAGGAAATGGTTTCAGTGTTTCACCATTGAGAACGATGTTGTCTGTGGGTTTGTCATATATGGCCTTTATTATGTTGAGGTAAATTCCCTCTATGCCTACTATCTGGAGGGTTTTTATCATAAATCTGTATTGAATTTTGTCGAATGCTTTTTCTGCATCTCTTGAGATGATCATTTGGTTTTTCTCCTTCAATTTGTTAACATGGTTTATCACAGTGATTGGTTTGCATATACTGAAGAATCCTTGAATTCCTGGGATAAACCCCACTTGATCATAGTGCATGATCCTTTTAATGTGCTGTTGGATTCTGTTTGCTAGTATTTTGTTGAGGATTTTTGCATCTATGTTCGTCAGTGATATTGGCCTGTAGTTTTCTTTCTTTGTGACATTTTTGTCTGATTTTGGTAACAGGGTGATGATGGCCTCGTAGAATGAGTTTGGGAGTGTTCCTCCCTCTGCTATATTTTGGAAGAGTTTGAGAAGGATAGGTGTTAGCTCTTCTCTAAATGTTTGATAGAATTTGCCTGTGAAGCCATCTGGTCCTGGGCTTTTGTTTGTTGGAAGATTTTTAATCACAGTCTCAATTTCAGTACTTGTGATTGGTCTGTTTATATTTTCTATTTCTTCCTGGTTCATTCTCGAAAGGTTGTGCTTTTCTAAGAGTTTGCCCATTTCTTCCAGCTTGTCCATTTTATGGGCATATAGTTGCTTGTAGTAATCTCTCATGATCCTTTGTATTTCTGCAGTGTCAGTTGTTACTTCTCCTTTTTCATTTCTAATTTTTTTGATTTGAGTCTTCTCCTTTTTTTTCTTGATGAGTCTTGCTAATGGTTTAGCAATTTTGTTTATCTTCTCAAAGAACCAGCTTTTAGTTTTATTGATCTTTGCTATTGTTTCCTTCATTTCTTTTTCATTTATTTCTGATCTGATCTTTATGATTTCTTTCCTTCTGCTAAATTTGGGGTTTTTTGTTGTTGTTGCTGTTGTTCTTCTTTCTCTATTTGCTTTAGGTGTCAGGTTAGGTTGCTTATTTGAGATTTTTCTTGTTTCCTGAGGTAGGATTGTATTGCTATAAACTTCCCTGTTAGAACTGCATTTGCTGCATCCCATAGGTTTTGGGTCATCGTGTTTTCATTGTCATTTGTTTCTAGGTATTTTTTGATTTCCTCCTTGATTTCATCAGTGATCTCTTGGTTATTAAGGAGTGTATTGTTTAGCCTCCATGTGTTTGTATTGTTTACACAATTTTTCCTGTAATTGATATCTAGTCTCATAGCATTTTGGTTGGAAAAGATATTTGATACATTTTCAATTTTCTTAAATGTACCAAGGCTTGATTTGTTACACAAGATATAATCTATCCTGGAGAGTGTTCCATGAGCACTTGAGAAGAAAGTGTATTCTGTTGTTTTTGGATGGAATGTCCTATAAATATCAATTAAGTCCAACTTGTGTAATGTATCATTTAAAGCTTGTGTTTCCTTATTTATTTTCATTTTGGATGATCTGTTCACTGTGAAAGTGGGGCTTAAAGTCCCCTACTATGATTGTGTTACTGTCGATTTCCCCTTTTATGGCTGTTAGCATTTGCCTTATGTATTGAGGTGCTCCTATGCTGGGTGCATAAATATTTACAATTGTTATACCTTCTTCTTGAATTGATCCTTTGATCATTATGTAGTGTCCTTTTTTGTACATGCCCTTTTATATTTACCAAATAGTCTATAATAAGCATTTAATAGTTTTCTAATTGAAGAAAAGGAATAGTTAATGAAATATTGAAAAAATAACAGTTAAAACATATTGGGTCAACTAATTTCAGTAGTAAATTATTTCAAAGGGCAGAAGAAGAAGTAATCCTATATGCTACAAACATCCAAGAGATACAATTAGAAAACATATATGGTTTCTGGAAAGATGAAATAGAAATGCTTCTCCCTATTCCTTCCTCTAAGTAAAACTAAAAACCCTGGACATTATATACAAACCAAACCTCAGAAGAAAGGTGGAAAGAAGGTGGTAAACTGAATAGAAGCTTCAGGACCGAAGAAACAACACAGTAGTGATTTCTCCGGGTCTTTTTCATGCCTCACATATCTCAGATTTGAATCTTAAGAAACTGGCAGCCTCAAAGAAATAATGGCTGAAATTTTTCCACATTCTGCAAATGACACAAACCTAGAGATTCAAGATGCTAAGCAAACCCCAAAGAGGATAAATATTAAGAAAGCCACACTAAGACACATCATAGTCCAGCTTCTGAAAACAGAGAAATAAGTCTTAAAAGTAGTGAAATTTAAAAAAGAGCTACCTATAAAGAAACAACAATCGTAGCAACAGTGGATTCCTTATCAGAAACCAGGAAGGCTAGAAGGAAGTGGTACGTTGTTTAAACACTGAAAGAAAACAACTGTCAACCAAGAATGCTGCATCCAGAGACAATATCCTTCAAAATAAAAGGCAAAATCAAAACATTCTTGGCTGTAGGGAAACTAAGATAATTTGTCTATAGCAGCACTCTCCTAAAAGAACATCTAAAGGAATTTCTCTAAAAAAAAAGGAAATGATAAAAGTAGGATCCTTGGAATATCAAGGAGACAGAAAGAACATGGTAAACAAAAATATGGTGAAAGCAATACACTTTTCTTCTTTTCTTGAGTTTTCTAAATTGTGTTTGATGGTTGAAGCAAAATTATAACACCGTCCTATATGGTTCTAAATGTATGTAGAGAAAATATTTAAAACAACCATAGACTGGGAAGTGTAAAGTGAGATAAATGGAGGTGAATTTTCTATACATAACTTGAACCAGTAAAATGATGATACCAGTACAGAGTGATATGTTATATAATGTAATGTAATACCTGCAGCAACCACTAAAAAATTGATATAAAAAAGATACACTAAAAAACACTATCAATAATTCAAAATAGAATTCCAAAACATGTTCCAGTAACCTATAGGAAGGCAGGAAAAAGAAAGTGGAGAAAGAAAAACATAGAAAGCAAACAGAAAAATAATGGTAGATTTAAACCCCAGTAGCTATAATTCATTAAATGTAAATGATCTAAATACAACAATTATTCATTTGGCAGTAAATTTTAAAAGTTAAGTAAACTATATCCTGTCTGTAGGACACTGTTCGTCTGTTGCAGAAAAAAGCATTTGACAAAATTCAACACTGATTCATGATACAAACTCAGAAAAACAAATAGAGGGAAACATCCTCAACATGATAAGCATCTACTAAAAAACCTATAGTTAACATTAAACTTACTGTAAAAGACTGACTGTTCTCCTCTCAAGAACTAGAACAATGCAAGGATGTCTGTTTTCATCACTCTTACTCAACAGAGGGCTGAATGTTCTACCCATGTAATATACACAATAAGAAAGGCACTAAGAAGCAAATAGATTGGAAAGGAAAAAGTAAAACTGCTCCTATTTGCAACAACATGATTTTCTACATAGAAAATCCCAAGGAATCCACAAAAACAAAAACAAAAAAAACCCTCCTAGAACTAATAAGTTCAACAAATTTGCAATATACACGATAAACATACAAAAACCATTGCTAGGTTGAGAAAGCAGGTTGCAAAATTGCACATATAGGATGGACCCAGTTGATATACACATATGCTCACACACATATAAACAAATACACCAAAATATTAATAGTGGGTTACCTCTGGAAGCTGAAATCATAGGCAATTTTTTACTTTATTCTTCATACTTTTCAACATTTTAATGAGAAATAATAAACATTATTCTTAATAAGAGATAGAGAAATAGAACAGTTCCTACCCTACAAAATTTCTTTGTCCTTCAGCTGGCACATTATTATTAATAATAATGCTTATTGAGCAGGAATAATCTTTTTTCAGCATGAGCATCTCGAATTCATGCAAAAATAATCTTAACACTTATTATTTTTAATGAGAAAAATGTGCTCAGGTTGAACAATTCTTATCAAATACTTGATATGAGTATGTAGAGGAGAACTTGACTTTGTAAAACTGTGCTGTACACCAAAATGTTACAATTACCAATAAACTCTGGAGAGGAAGAGAGAGGCTGGCAGCTGGCAGCAAAAAGAATGGCCTGAAGATTCAGAGGCTCCATCCCAATGAGTGTGGCCTAGCAGCAGATGCCAATGTTGTCCAGTAGATTTCTATCATCATCACCACCAACACCACACACCACACACCACACACACCCTTACTTCATAATGCAAGTTTCTTAAAAGGCCCTTTTCTTTTTTACTCTTTCATGATTTCTGCAGCTGCCCATTTTCTCCTTCCAGTATCTTCTTCATCTAAAATTCCTCTGCTAAAATAAATATTTGAGAACATTTTCACTGCATCATTTCCAAGACAAATTTATGGCCAACTATAACTTTGCTAGAAGTTAAATCACTATTTCATCATCTTCGTTGGGGTTAAATTCAGGGCATATTTCAATACTAAAAGCCACTTGGTGGATATATGTTTCCTCTTTGAGTAATATTTCCACCATAGCCTCTATATTATTGGGTATTTTCCTTTTCTCTTCTTTTTTTTCCCAATTCTGCCTTAATTTTCATTTGAACTTTGAAACTATGATATGTAATACCATAAATTGCGTTTGGATATATATTCCCTCAAAGATCTTATGAACAATGAAATTTTATCTCCTCACAGAATTAGACAGCTCGACAAAATAAGCTTATATCATTCCCATATTTTGCTCCTTTTCACATATATTCAGTTTTCAAAGAGTTATAAAATTATATTTCCAAGTTATAACATTGTGTTCTCTTTTAGTGATCTTTTTCAGCTCAGCTTCTAAAAGAAAGACAAAATAAATCCATTAGACCATTCCCTACATTTCAACCATTTATTTTAGGTTTTTCTGTAATAAATACATGGAAAACAGTCTTTGTCTATTTGTCTGATCATAATACAGTACAGTGTACAGGGAAAAATACAGCCTTGGAGTCAGATCTGAGTTCCAGACTCAGCTCTACTCAATATTTTTAATGACTCTGTTTTACATCATTCACCTTCTATAAGCCTCCATTTATTTTTCTACAAAGTATAAAATGGCCTGCCTTACACATTTTAATGGTGGATAAATGACATTAATCAAATGTGCTATATAACTTTTCATCATTATTAATAATTAAGATTTCCCAATTATTTTGATCCTAGTTTGATCTGTTATCACTAAAAATACTATTTCCATTGTGTTTAACAGATCCTAATGGGAGTTCACATAGCAAAGAGCAAGAAAAACTTGCCATGATAAACAGGTTGTAAAAAATACACTTGGTTTTAATTTTAAACTTCCCATTGACCCTTCTAAATTCTAGACTGGAGGCAACCATTTTTTAAAGGTCACTTATGACATTGCCAGCACGAGGTTTATAAAATATTTTCTTACCCATCTCCAGTGACTTCCATAACAAAGTTAGCTGGGAAGACCTATTGTAGGCTGGATATATGTATATATAAATTGACCATTATTGTAGCAAGATGGCAGCCTCCACTTTGAAGCTAAGAAATGCCACTGGGATGGAGTAAGATGCTACTTTAAACTACCATGAGTAATTTTCATAGTTTGTTGTGGCGAGGGAACAGAGGCCGTTAAGTACCTATTACAATGTCAGCAGACATACTACTGAGATGAATCCATTTTGACCTTTGTTCACATTCCATCTGCTCTAGTGACAAGGGTGAATTCACAGGTTCATGATGAGGCAGGCTTCATTTGCATCCTCGGAAACATCTGCAGTTTTGAATATTTGACAAGTAACACACCCCAAGGTGAAAATCCTAAGGGAGTGAAGGATTTGTTAAAGATGTTTCCATGACTTAGGTAATATGATGGAGGTAATATAGTGGAGTTCCTGCACTGAAAAAACCTCACTGTCCTGAGATAGACCCAAAGCCAACTATGGCATCATAGAATTGACCCCTGGCCAAATTGTGATACATTCCCAATAAAAGTGAAATCAATTAAAATAAATATTAAAAGCAACCTTGTGAAGGTGATAAACCACAAAACGCTCCTCTCTGAATTGAGGTATATGCAAAAGAAGAAGAGCAGGCTTATAACCTTACCTTAAGGATGAAGCAGGAATCCATGGAAAGCACATCTGGCAGGGAAGGAACCACATTTCCAGACTGACATCTACATGTAAAACTCTGTCATTAGGATCAAATGGTAAAAGCACTCTGTTTCCTTTTACTGCTTCCTGGTCATAAGGACCATCCAAAGTAGAATGAGAGGAATTGCCCCTACACTAAAAAAATAAATAATCAGGGAGTCTTTACCAAGCAACCACCTCTCACTGGGCGCTCCATCTCAGTCTCCTTAGTGGGTTCCCCTCATCTTTTTTTTAATCTCAAAACAGTGAGGGATTCAGTCCTTAAAATCTCTTCACAATCTATACTTAACTCAATTAGACACTTTATCCAGTTCCAGAGTTTTAAATATTATCTATCTATAGGAAAAAAATTCACAAAATTTTATTTTTGGCCCGATGCTCTGGACTTAACTACAAACCTATCTACTTGACATCCCCACTTTGATGCCCAATAGGCATCTCAGCTTTATCATACCCAATACTGATTGTTTAATTTTCCCTTCCCACCTGTCCTATAGTCTTCTTTATTTCGGCAGTTGGTATCTTTATTGTGCCACATAATCAGACTAAAAATCCTTGCAGTCACCTTTGATTTCCCTCTTTTTATCAGTAAATCCTTCAGCAAAAGTGTCAGCATTTCCTTTGCATTATGTCCAACAACTTCTCAAGCTTCCACAGCCACCACCTTGGTTCAAGCCATCAGCATCTCTTGCTTGAACAGATGCACTGGCCTCCTAACCTACTCACCAATTCCACACCTGCCTCCACAGCCACAAAGATGTCCCTCATTTCCTTCAGATCACTACCCACAGTTTATCTCCTCAGGGTAACTTTTTGGGATCAGTATGTGTCCCTTTTCTCTTGCTTTATTTTTTTTATCAGAGTTCTTAATCATCAGATATATGTTGTGTCATTTGTTTATATTTTTATTGCCTTTCTTCCCTGACTAGACTATGAACTCTTTGAGGACAGGAATTTTGTTTATTATAATTACCACATTGTGCCCAGAATTTAACAAAATGCATGGCACAGAGATAATGCCCAATGCATATTTTAAATGAATGAATATAAAAATACAGTTCCTATCTTCAAGGTACTCACCAGCCAGGAGTAAAATCAAGATGAACATAGCTAGCTATAATGCAAGCCAACTGTGATTAAACAAATTACAGGATAGCACACGGGAGACAAAATTAATTCTAGCTGGGGTTAGAGAAGGGACAGAGTTTTCTCACACATTACAGACATTTGGACATACACATAAGTATTTAAATTAGGCTGAAACAGATAAATGAGATTTCAGCAAGAAAAGACATGGAGATCAGCATACGGCAAGAACTTGAACGCTTAGAAGTGCTCAGCATATTCAAGGAACAGCAAATGATCCCTGGGTGGCTGCCATCTGGAAGCTGAGCTGAGTACCAGAGGAAGGAGATGAGGCTGGGAAGATAGATTGAGCCAGATTTCGAGGGGTCTTGAATGCAGTGAAAGTGATGTTGTTTAATACCATCAAGAACTGTTTGTTAAGAACCTACTCCAGGCCAGACTCTGTGCTAAGTGCTGGGGATGTAGAAATGACATCTCTCGTTTCTGTGTTCAGGAAATGTACAGCAGAGCACAGGATATCCAAATATTCAGACAAATAAGTGTCACAAAGCGTTGTGAGTGTCATGGCAGCGATCTGAGGAGCAACATGATGAAGGAGTGAGGATTCTATAGTGCAGAGATGGAGTTGTCCAGAAAGAGTGTATGAAGAAGGCCATGAGTCAAGGGATTTTGAGTTGGAGAGTAAAATGATAGGATCTAAGTTTTAGAGAGATTATACAAGTTAGGGTAGGCAATTGAGTGGAAGAGAGAGAGCGTAAAAAAAGAAGAAATTCTCTTCTGAGTAAAGACTAAGGGAAGCCTAATCAAACTTACTTTAGACTTGGAAAGATATTTCAACACTATCCTCTGTCCTGGTGAGTACTCACCTCCTCAGGAGTTTTCTAATGTTAAACCAGTTTCATGTGCATAGAAAAAAAGACAATCAGAATTCTCTTGCCTGATAATAAATCACATTCTCCTTAAGTTAAAACAGGCAAGAAATCTAGAAAAAGCCATGCAAAAATTCTCAAGACAAGAGTGGAGGATGAACAGTTGAACCTAGCAGTGTGTGGTTTTATATAGAATGCTCTTTAATGAGAGTATAGTAGGTTATGTCACAGCACTGGCTTATATCATGTACATTACTTGTATACTCTCAGTGGTTTAATATTAACCAAATAAAAAAATAACTTGTAACGTGTTCTGCTCCCATCCTTCTGCAAACCCTCTTCATGATTTCAAGATGTTAGTTCTGACAAGTTCAAATCATAATCATGATAATTAGTATTTGACACTTACAGCCTCTTCACCAACAGTACATGTTGTTCATTTGTCAACATATAGTTGCAGTATAGAAAATATTTATCATCTATAAGAACCACATTTTGAGTCATTTAGGAACATTTTGATAAGCTAAACATACTGAAGGGTGCTTCCACCACTGATTATTTTTCCCTCTGAGCTATTTCTATTTTGTTAACATGTAATTTTATAAGCTAAATTAATTTTCAAATTCCTGCGTTTGTTGGGTTGGGTCCCTCACAATTTTTCTCTGACTCACTGAAATGGAGGCACAAAAATGACTTGCTGAGTTTAAAATTTTTTAAATGAATTAATGTAATTCCCACACATATGACTATATGAACATATTATGTGTCATTTTGTGATCACTGAAAATGCATGGAAAAGTATACACTTGTTTTTCCATGCAATATTCAGTATATTTCTTTTTTTCTATAAAAACTAAGTAAGATCCAATGAAATTTTTATTCAAATGCTTATCATCTCATGGAAATACAAAACCTGTGCATTTCTCTGTTTTCTTACAGTAATTATTTTGACTTAGGATTGCTTAATAAGATTTCTTCTCTAGATAAGCATGAACATTTCCTTAGATGGTTGGGATCAGGTTCAAGTGTAGATGGCATCTGCATTCATTATCTAATTGAAAAGAAAATGTAAGTGTGACATATAAGGACAGCAGAGTTGTAAGTTTAAAAGGAATTATCATCATGAATTAATTTTTAGAATATTTAAAATCTGTCCTGACCTTTTAAGCTGGATCTATGTGTATAACCATTTTGACAGCCATTTATTAGGAACTGTGATTCTCACTCAGTTTACCTCCTAAAGTTACCAGGTCTAAAAATCATCCAGGACATGCCATCATCCCTTCTGGGTAGGCAGCCAAACTCCCAGGCTTCAGTGGCTCCTGGGTAAGCTTTCCTGACCCCATCTGGCCAGGCACTCTCAGGAGGGAGCCTGAAAACACCTGCTCTGTGGCCGCTTGGCGGCTTCCCCACAAATACCAGCTGGAGATAACATGTGTGTACAGAAACAGCCTAGAGTTCTGGGATTTTACAAGGTAATTTGATAGAGAGCTGATCAAAATAAACCATGAAAGTAAATAAACACTAAGTTAAACATACTTGTAGAAATGGCATTAGAGCGTATTCATGGAAAACAATTCTCCTTGAAGTAAATTCTCAGGGCTTTTTTGCCCCGGAATTATCTGCTACATTATTACAGTCTGTAGGGATATGCGTAAAAAGTATTATGGTAAAAACTTAGTGAAAACAGTACAAGCCTGTGAGAAACTTCAACTGAATTGAAATACACAAAGGGATTAGGTCAGAGAAAGATAAATGTATCTTTAAGCAGTGTGTGCCTGAGAAATGATGCATGATCAAAAGTCTTCCCATAGCCCCACTTATGACTAAACATCCTTAGCACAAAGAAAATTACAAACAGGTACACTTCTGTATTGGAAATGGAAATGAATAGTTCTCTGTATTTCTTTACCTTCTTACATTTCTATAGTCCTTCATAGTTTAAAAAAGAACTCTTGCAAGCATTATTTCCTTTTATTCTTGCAATAACCTGGTGTGGCAGGTAAAAGATTCTTTTAAAAAGACTTGGAGAAGCCAAGT
The DNA here is from genome assembly GCF_964374135.1 of Grampus griseus. Lineage (NCBI taxonomy): Eukaryota > Metazoa > Chordata > Mammalia > Artiodactyla > Delphinidae > Grampus > Grampus griseus. The sequence continues at coordinate 82,366,155 of NC_139001.1, read as the reverse complement.
TGTAGATTTGCTTGAAAAACAGCATCCTTGACTCCACTCACCAGCCGAGTCCTAAGCTGCTGGCAAAGAGATGGAGCCGGACAAGGAACACTGTCAGAACAGAAGGCACGAGATGTGTGTGTGCATGTGTACCTGATTGCAAATGTTTTGCCTTCCAAACAAGTCAAGAAATTTCTGAATTTCCTATGATTTCAAAAGACCTGTATCTATTTCTTCTCCCTTTAAATAACAAGAATAAAAATATAAGTATCCAAAGAGCACTGTACAGTCAGTACAGCTTGGTGTGAAAGCTTAGACAAGAAAATTCCAGGAAAGAGAATATAGCCAATATGAGACATGCAGAACACATCCATGCAGTACTGCATTGTTGGAAGGCATCCATAGGTACCTATGAAACAAGTTTGAAGAAACACATGAAGAAGCCCTCCATACAAGGCCTGTTTTTATCAAACAACTGTTTTCCAAGGGCATGCTCCTCTTTAGGAGTATTTCAGAATTCAAACCCTGATTTCTCTATTATTTACAATAGTCATTGTCCTTGAGTTTGGATCTGTGTAGAAGCAACATTCCATGGCAGACAGCCATCTATTACAAACTTTAAATGTACCTGCATTTTCCACCAGCAGCTCTACCTCTGTGTTCTTAGCATATCTATAATATAATCTTTTAAAATTAATCTCACTATCTTCCTCAAACTGAATATTACTACATCCCCTCTCTCAATAAATGGCAAAACCATTATGCAATCTCCCAAGCTATCAACCTTGCCCCGTGGACAGTTCCTTCTCTCTCTCATCCATACATAACTTAGTCCCTTTGACTTTACCTCTATGATATCCCCAAAATAAATGCCCTTTGCTCTAGCCTCATTGATGTTATTCCTCTCCATGTGAGAGGTAACAAGGGTCTGGAATTTCTACAGGACCTTTCTCTTTGTTTTCTATTTAAAAAATTTTTTCTTTCAATTTCTGAACTTCCTTTATTTATTTATCATTTTTAAAAAATTTGTATACAATTTTTAAAGGTTACTTCCCATTTACAGTTATTACAAAATATTGACTATATTCCCTGTGTTGTACAATACATCCTTGAGCTTATCTTATACCCAATAGTTTGTACCTCCCACTCTCCTACCCCTATATTGCAAGCCCCCCTGCTGGTAACCACCAGTTTGTTCTCTGTATCTGTGAGTCAGCTTCTTTTCTGTTATATTCACTAGTTTGTTGTATTTTTCAGATTCCCCATATAAGTGATATCATACAGTATTTGTCTTTCTCCATCTGACTTATTTCACTAGCATAATGCCCTCCAAGTCCATCCATGTTGCTGCAAATGGCAAAATTTCATGCTTTTTTTATGGCTGAGTAGTTTTCCATTGTATATCTATACCACATCTTCTTTATCCATTCATCTGTTGATGGACACTTAGGTTGCTTCCATATCTTGACAACTGCAAATCATGCCTTGCAGGAGCTTTCTTACTGGCCCACAGGATAAAATCCCAGGCTCCTAAGCATGGCATGTAAGGCTCTTGCTTTTTGATCTAGTCCCTGCCTAATTTTCCAAATCAGGCTACTGAAACTTAATTCCAGCCATAACAAACTTCTTTCAGCCTCCCACATGCTATATGCAGTTTAATTCTCCATATCTTTGATCTTTTTGTTTGTTCTGCATAAAATATACTTCTCCCAACCCTGTTGTCTCTCTCTAAGTATGTTACAAAATTGAGCTTAAATACCACCTCCACTGTGAAACCTCCATTCTCACATTCTCACATAGGTAGCTGCCCTTCTTCTATGCCTCAGTTACTTTTATTAGTATTATTATTGATATTATTAGATTTTTTGTTTTAATTTCTTTTCCATGGTTTTCCCCTTCACTAATTTAAAAATTATGCACCCTATACTATTCACCTTTATTCACCTCTATCACAGTCACCTAGTACATTTAGCAATAAGCATTTTTAAGTGAATATATATGGTGAATAAATTTTTAAATTTCCAGGAAATTTTAAATATATATATAAAATAGCCTAATACCAACTTGAATATCATTATTGCCAAAAAGCTCTGATCTAAACATATGTTTTTTTTTCTCAAGTGTGTAGACAAAAGAAAAACTAAAAATAGTTTAAGTATCCTACAGGCAATAATTATTATCATAAATTGCATCCCATATAACTTTGGGAGGAACAGATTGAGTCAGATCCTGTATTGATGGCCCACATAGACAAGAAATAAACAAAAGATGACTTGTCACTTGATAATAAAAGTTTTCAATCCATTCCACTCATTTTCTAATTTACCTTATCTCTGTTGGGTGAAGGAATATCTGGTTTAAAGCCTACTGAAATAATTGTTATCACTGTCTCTGTACCAGTCATGAGTGCTGCCTCCAGGAAGCTCTGTCAGAATCAGTCCTGGGGTTTGTCCTAGCAAGTTGTCTAAATTACAACTGAACCAAGGAGCCAATGCTCTATTCACAAAATGCATGCTGATACTGTGATGGGGGGAGTAAGATTCAAAATTACCTTTACTGGATGAAAAATATTCCTATGAAAACAGAAAAAAAAAAAAAGTAAAAATGATAGATAATTTCTTAAGGAGTGAAAAACTGGTGGTAAAAATCAATATAATAAAGAAATAGTTGGAAACCACTTTTTAAAGGGAAAAAGTGAGAAGAAATAATGTGAAGGTGAGGGGTTTTTTTTGCTTGTTTCAGCAGGTCAGAAGCCTTTAGATTATATGTCCAGTTTAAGTCATCAGGCTCAACTTGTAAGGAGTGTGGATATCAGGGAGAAGGTTCAGAGAAGAATTACAAAGAGTACTCAACAGAAGGGAAAGTTAGAGAATTTTAGGGTAGGGAAGAGATGCCAAAATCACAGCAAGGGGATGACTAATAATTTCAGATATACTAAGAAGTTAACATAAAGGGAACCCAAATTCTCCCTATCAGTGATGGACCAAAACTAAAGAATATGGTCAAAATCAAAGAGAAAGACATTGGGCTTAGGAAAAAGAATTTCTTGACTTTGTGAGCGATAAATCAATAGATGGCTATGGAGCAAGATTATGAAAGCTTCCAGGAAGGACTGAAAACTGTCTATTTTGAAAGGTTTAGGCATTCAGCTTCCCACAGGAAGGAAGATGCACCATATCCTCTGTCACGAATGTTTCTAGTTCTATGAGTTAATGACATTATCTTATATTCATCATATATTTATGTAATATCCTGAAAAACACAATACACTCTATTGCCTATTAATTTACTCCTCTATAGAGTAAAACCTCACAACAGGTTTAAAATTCCTTCACCAAAAGGTATATTTGATGCCTTTGAATATTTTTTGTCCACTAGCCACATCCTTCCCAATTTCTCTGCAACTTCCAATAACTATGGAGCACCGAAAAATACACAACTCTTCAATAAGTGCCCAGGAAATGCAAAGTCAAAATAGGCAGATTACTCCATGGTTTCTGCATGTCATGCATCTATTAATACATCCTAGGATCGTGTTCACACTTTTAATAACAGCACCAGGCTGCTGACTCACATTCGGGCATGTTTCTACTTCCTTCGTACCTACATAATTATTCCCTTTCTTGTGTCAGCCCGGTTTGTTTTCTTCCCTAATCTCATCCTGTTTAGCTTGGCCACTTTTCTCAATTTTCAAGGGTCTGTTGAACTGTAGTCCTGAGGTCCACATATTAATAATGCTACCAAAATGAGGACTTTCTTTTCTAATTTTCAAATAATCAAAGGGTATAGAAGGTGGGGGAAAGCTCAATAATTCTTTTTACTTGTGTGCAAGGCTCTCTGCTAGGTGTTAGGAGGTAAAACAAACATGGTTCTTGCTTCCTGATAGATAAAACTCTATCAGAGACAGAGATAAGTAAATAGAAAGCTACAACCCTTTATGTAACTGCTGTGATAGGAAGGGCAGGCAGCAACAGGACAAAGTGAGATTTTGAGCACAGGGAGAATTACTAGTCTAGAAGCTGTGGGTGCATTTTGTAGTACCACTTGACCTCCAAAGAAAAGGATGCAGAAGAGGTGGGGCTAAAAAGCTGAGAATCTGCGCAAATATATAAATTAACCCCTTTAATGCTCACAACAACACTGTAGGGCCAGTATTGTTGTCCCAGCTTCAAATATGAAGAAACTCAGCATTTAATAGGGTAGGTAACTTATCCAAAGGTCACACATTTCTAGCTAATAAGTAACAGAACTGGATTTCCAATCCAGGTTTATATGACTCCAAAGTTCATGAATGACCATGCTGCTTTTCAAATAGTCTCTATGTTTCTGGATTATGAACAGAAATGCCATGTGGGAAGAAATCTAAAATTTCAGAAATCCAGATAATGTCTACTGCTTCCTTTTATGTGGCATTCAATCAAAATATGACAACAAACTGACCTGACATAAGCTTATCCCAAACTATTCTGGTAACTCCGGACACTCTGAATTCAGGAAGCCAATTACCTGATGACTTGCTAGTTATGTTTCCAGGATCCAAAGATATAATAATGCATTCATAACTTCAAGGACCAATATTTCTTCCAGTTTTAAAAAAGGTACCATATTTTTCCACCTTTGGGCATTTTCGTCTTCTGCGGAAAATATTCTACAGTTAATAACAGTGGAAAGCACTCAGCAATATCAGAAGTAACTTGAGTATCTATTCAGATGGCTCAGTGATAGTAGTTTCCTGTCATAAGCAGGTAGCTAATGTTTAATATGTATTCAAATAGGAAAAGGAAACAATCCAGGCAATCAACCTAGCACATATAATTGTTTAATAGATGATACCTGAAATTCTATGTTCAATTCCTGTTACTATCATCCATCCAACAAATAAAATGTTTAAGCTAGTTCCTGCAATAGGTCACTCCGAAAAGCTCCTCAAAGTGAGGGTGCACTAACAGCAAATAGCTTGTCCCAATCCTGCACCTGGCAGGGCATCTTCATCTTCATCTGCCCATTTCTCTAATTTCCCTTGGCTCACGGGATGTTCCATATCCAGCCCCCAGGATTTCTTTAATAGATCATATTCTGATAGATTCCTAGAAACACCTGTTCCCTCTCCTCAAAAACCTACCAATATGGAATTTAAATTGGCATAACCACATTAGAAAAACCAATATTTACTAAAGCTTAACTTATACATAACCTATGACCCAGCAACAGAAATGCCTACACATGTTTACCCAAAGACATGCGCCAGAAGGTTTACAGTAGTACGATTTGTGATGTCCAAAAGTAGAAACTATCCAAATGTCCAACTACAATAGAATGAATAAATTGTGCTGTATTCGTACAACTGAATACTTTACAGCCATAGGAGTGAATAACTACAACTACATGCAACAATAGAGATGGACCTCACAAGCTTAGTGGAGAGTAAAACACACAAACTCACATATACACACACACATACTATATGATCCTATATATGTAAAGAACAAAAAGAGGAAAAATTAACGTGTTCTACTGGAAATCTGGATAATTGTTACTTTTAAGGAGGGGTGGTAACAGGAAGGGAAGATGAGGAGGGCTTCTAAGATGCTGGTAATATTCTCTTTCTTAATTGGGATGTTGGTTAACTGAGTGTGTGCAGTTTTGTGAAAATTAATTGACTTACTTTTCTATATATGTATTATACTTCAATAAAAAGGTTCTTAAAGCCCCAAAAGGCTGGAAATTTTAAATAGCTAATTTTTGGAGAGATTAAAATGGACTGTATAAAATATTACCTGTGGGATAGAAAAAGTGTTGCATAAGGATCTGTACTCTAAACAATAAGGACTTTAAATGTCTTTTCCAAGATAGACCTGGATCCCTCTCTCTTCTTGAATTCATGAGATTCCCATGTCTCCCTACATACTGCCCTAGTCTTTATTTTGGCTGTAGTCCCCAACCCACTCCTTCTGATCATAAATAATGTTCCACTTCTGCTAAAAGGTTGTTCTCACTCTTGAAGGACATGCCCTGGTCTGTGAGTCTTGAAATCAAGGCACTTTTCAACCAGCCCTCAAATATTCTTCTCCTGGCCTCTAAACATCCTGCACTGATCATGCAGTCACCTTCTTCTCTTTCCAGAGCACTCTGGGGAATCACCCTCACAATGGCCTCTCTCTCTCTCATGTCTTTAGTTTGCCTCCTGTGCCAATTAAGAGTAGAGAAAACAGGCTGTTTCACATATTGTTTTTTGTGGTCTCTCCCATTGCGGAGCACAGGCTCCGGATGCACAGGCTCAGTGGCCATGGCTCACGGGCCTAGCTGCTCCGCGGTATGTGGGATCTTCCCGGACCGGGGCACGAACCCGCGTCCCCTGCAACGGCAGGTGGACTCTCAACCACTGCGCCACCAGGGAAGCCCACACATATTGTTTTAAATTCACCCAAATGTCTACTTGACCTTGATGACAGATAATGCTTTGTTTTTGTTTTCACAATTTCCTAGGAGGGCCGCCTCCTGTTCACAGTTCATTTAGAGACACACCTGGGCCCCCAAAATGGCCAAATTACTACTGCTTCAGGTCACCAGCCCCTTCCACATATTCTGGTTCTCTTTGGTAAATCATCACTCAGAAGCCCCTCAGCAGGCTGCTTATCTAGAGTGACATAATGACAATTTTATGACATTAGAAATAGCTTTAATGTATCTTAAGAGAAGTTAACATAACCCTTACAAGGGAAAGGAAGGAATGAATCTGACATTTAGCAGGCATCTACTACCTGTAGAACTTCCTGCTGGTACTTGCCTGTATGCTATTGTTTTTAGTCCTTATATAACCCTGTAACATGGATCTTATAATCTCCCTTTAGCAGATGAGAAAATAGATGCTTGGAGTTTAAATACATTGCCCCACATCACATAACAGGTAAGATGCAGAGCAAGACATTAAACCAGGCATCGGCAAATGTTTTCTATAAAGATACAACAAATATTTTAGGCTTTACAAGTCACATAAGGTCTCTGTCACATTTTTTTCTTTGTTTCTTTGCTGGTTGGTTTGTTTTTACAACCCTTTAAAAACATAAAAACTATTTTTAACTCCTTGGCTGGATTTGGCCCAAAGATGGTAGTTTGCAGATGCCTGTCTTAAGTTGGGGGAAAATACATGCTAAAGCATGTGCTCTGGACTTTGGTCCAGGTTTAAATCCTAATTCTATCACTTACTAGCTAACATTTATGAAGACTTTATACAGTACCGGGCAACATTCTAGGTGTTTTACATGTATTTACTTATTTAATCCTCCCAACAATTATTCCCCCATTCTAGAGATAAGGAAACCAGAGCGGTTAAATAACTTGAGCAAGTCTGCACACAGCAGTAAGTGGCACAGCCCAGGCCCTCTAGCTACAAGGCCCATGTTTTTTAACACTATGTTAATATTATTGAAGTCAATAATAAACTACCTGATCAGGATAAGTAATTGAATTGCACATGTACAGAAAAGGAAACTTTGTACTTATTTTCAAGGATCCTTTTAGCCTTGCAAGAAAAGGACTTAGTAACAGGCGGTTGTAACTGGGACTAAGGCATCTAGTATCTAGAAGATGCCATTATGTAAGATTCTACAGGTTCATAAGTGTGCAAAGCAGAACCTAGACAGGGCGATTGTTCAAAGGCAAAAGGATAGACTAGATTTGAGTTCAATTAATCAGGGTCAAAGGAGGCCACGGTGCTAGTTGGGATTCAAGGTATGAACAGGTGGAGAACTAGGTAGGGGATAATCAATAGGCATCCAAATGGGCAGGCAATTGGTATCAGGACCTGCAGCTTAAAACATCAGGCTGCCTGGTTCAGGGGCTAAGCCCTAGGAAATTTGAGATTCCCCTATGTCCATGCTGAGTGAGTAATGCTACTGATTCAGTACTGAGCTGCACAATTACTGCATGAGTAAAAATAGATCTTTGCAGACCCTTGCTCTGCACTGTGATCAGGGTAAAAGGTAAGGCTCATCCTAAAAGTCAAGGTCAGATAGATCTACCTACTGGAGTTAAAGATCTGTAAAGACAGGGACTCAGGAAGATCCTGCAAATACATGAATCTTAAATAAATTTCTTACGTCCAAAATAACAAATTCCACTATTTATTGTTATTGCAATTACCCTGTTATCAACCACAGGTAAGTAATATAAAAGTTAAAAGAAAAGCAAAGAAAAGAAAGTGTAGTCTTCTGTGGTGATAAACTGCAATGGCCTACAAGGACCTATGTGATCTGGCCCCTAATGTTCCTCAACCTGAGACCCTTAGTGCAGGCTGTCCCCTTTCCCTGAAACGCTCACCACTACCCACTTCTTTGCAGTCTTTGTGACTGAGCTTACATTTTCCACATTTTGTCTTATTTTTTTGCTTTGTCACACTTATCATATGTTTTAAAATTACACAATTTTAGAGTGCTGTGTATTGCCCATTTCCCTCACTAGACTGTAAGCTCATGATAGCAGAGACCATATCGTTTAGTTCATCATGTTATCTCCACCCATGGCTTAGCACAGTTCATAAATTTGCCCTTGATAATTATCCATTATGAATAAATCTCTATTGACAGGGCATTGAAATGCCTAAATATTATTTCTCCCCCAGACTGAACAAAAACTTCCTGAAGGCGAGAAATATGTACTACAAATACAAAATATCTGTCAGTAGTCTTATGTAACAATACCAGGAAAATCATATGACACAGGATAAATAGAGTATCACAATGTTATTTATACTAAAATGTGCCCACAAGGTCCCTGGGACAGAGAAGGGACTATATATATAACAAAAAGATTTTGCTGGTAAACAAATAGCACGAATATTTCTGCCTTCCACACAGTAAACATTAGGCTTCTTTTGCTTGCTGATGAAAAAATTTACCAAAGCAATCAGTCCTGTTTTTCCCTTTCTATTTTTTGACTTGAGACGGCTATAATTTACTAAGTAAACTACCTGGCATCCTTGAGTACTCAAAGTCCGTGTTGTCTATGACGACTCAAATAACAAGGGCATCTTTGGCATTCCAGATGCATATAAAATAATCAATACAGAAAAAGAACAAATTAATCGAAAGTTGTGTAATCTTATACCCTGAAAAGAATCTGATGAAATCTCCATCCTTTGTAGCTATTTCTAATCTAGGAGAGTGCAGATGTTTACAATCGTTTATGAGATGACCTCACGTGACCCAAGGATAGTTTTAATTGCTTATCAAATGTAATTTTATGAATGAGATAAAGATACTGTGAATGTATATAAAACACCTTTGAAATACAGAGAGCCTTTCAAGATGGGATTTCTAGTTAGCTTGCTACTTTTTCTTTAGAGTCTAATTGATTTTCCTGACATCTTGTTAGCCTGGCAAACTGCCTGCCTAAGTACTTTATCTGACCTTCAGGCCGTTTGCCAGGTATTGATCCAATATGTACAATGGCTGTGTTGTACCAGCTCTTCCAACTTTGATAAGGGCTAATGTACTAGCGCCAGGCAGACAGGAAGTCAATGGTCTCAAAATTTCTCTCATCCTCTTCTTCTATCTCTATCTTCCTTTCTTCTTATGCAAGAATTTCAGGTCCTATCAAAATCAAATCTTAAGCAGATCAGATGGACTTTTAGCCCAAATTTATTTTCTAGAAATTTTTAAAAAATACATTAGAAGAGCTCCCTAGGCAACAATAAATGAAAACGAATAAATGAAAATAATATTACTAGTTGATGGGTTTCCTTTTTAAAGAAAAATAAAACTAAGTATGACAGAGATGCTTAAGGAGGATTTAGACAAACTGCATTGCAAATCATGAAGAGAAAGCAGGTAGCGAAGGGTCTTGAAATCATGTCATAGATAAACAATAAAAGAAAATGGGATTTTTGGTTAACCTGAAGAATCGCATACTTAGGGAGCTCTATGAGATTAATATCTGTAAATTAATGTGACTATATGTATTAATTTGTAGATAGATCTCATGTTTTTCATAGTTTGCCTTGACAAAAAATTTTAGGAAAGCATTTTCATTTGACAAATGGCCCTGGGCAGGCTAAGGAAATCCATGCCAACAAAACACCTAATTACTCAGGCCAGGATGGAATTCTTAAGATGGAGAAAACAAACCACCTAAAAGTAGAGTTGCTGAAATAAGCCTTTTGGGAAACAGAGAACCTTACTGAGAATAAATTTTGTGTTTTGAAGATAATTTGGGATAGATAAAATTGACTGATTCCACAGTACAAAGCTGCTACTGATATGCTTTTTGCCCTTCGTCAACTAACTTCAAGAAAACAACTGAAAGGATCTAGAGACTTCATAATGCCCTTGCGTGGAACAAAATGGTGTTGACTGGTGCCTAGTTCCTCTGACCTACTTTTCATAGCTTCGAACAGGGAGAAAACCATGAAAAATTTACTTTTAAGTCACCAGCCTGAGGGAGACCATTAGTAGTTAGAATATACGAAAAATACACATTCATCGTCATATGCCATTTCAGGCAACCTACATTCTGAAAAGTCATTCCAAGCAGCTGGATGGAGCCTGAGTTGATGGTTGGCCATGGTGGGAAAAAGGCAGAGAGTCCCACAGAACTGACAGAGGTGGAAAAATGCAGAGGGTTCTGCAGGGGTGGCTGTAGGTGGGAGAGGCACAGAAGACCCCATAGAGCTGGCATGGGTAGGAGTGGTACACAGGATCCCACAGGTCTGGCTAGAAGCAAAAGAGGTGCAGAGGATTTTGCAGTGCTATGGTACATAAGCCCAAGGAAACTGTGCTGAGAAAGGAGCTGCCTGGGTTATTTTAATCTCCAACCATACTAATCAAAAGCCACTGAAAATTTAGAATAACTCCTTCCTTTCACCTGTTAGTTTCAATGGCCCAAATGATATTGCAGACAGGCCTGCAGAAAGGACTTTAAAGCTGCTCCTAAAACCATGGGAGCTTTTTGAATCTGAAATACTGAAGAGCTGGGGTACTTACCATCAATCTACTAGAAGAGGCAAGGGGAAAGCCTAAGAAGAAAAGCAATACTTAAGGGAAAGCAAAAGAGGGGTAAGCAGTGAGAAGGCACAGAAATGGCTTTAGATAACTGCACACTCTATGCTGGCATAGGATCCAGATATTGACTGACTTTTGGACCAGAAAACTTTAGTCAAATCCATGACTTCTGGGGAGGAAATGTTGAATAGAGAAGTTATGAATGAGAGGTGATGATTACTCCAGGTTGTTCTGTCAATTATCAGTTAAATCAGTCCTGCTATTGTGATTACACTGGTGTTTGTCTCCAGCAGCTGGAAGCAAAAAGACCTTGAAAACAAGGAGAGGAAACTAACTGAAATTTGGCATCAAAAAATAGTTCAGACAAATACACCTAGGGGAATAAATATTACAAAGTGGTGGAAGGTCTGAAAATGCACTATTGCCAGGAGAGCCAGGAAGGGTGGCCAATATGACAGGAATATGTGCCTGGCAGAACAACAAAATGCTGTAGCTGCAAGCCATGTGCATCATGTGAATGAGGCAAAGACTTCTTTTACCTTCTCCAGAAAGGGTTTGTGGGATCAGATCTCAGGTACTATTTATGGATTTGCATTTTTAACAAAAGGACAGGAAAAACAGAAAAAACAGAGAAGTAAAAGATATTCAGTAAATGATACATAGGCAAAATCGATGGGATCCCCCTTAAAAATTTTAAAAAATTGGCAAATCACAGTCAAAAACGGAGAAAGGGGAGGAAAACTGGGGTCAGAAAGCCAAATAATAAAAATGGAAAAAGAAGTTTAAGTGTTGTATTTATAAAAGCTCCCTCTTCAAGGAAGTGCAAAAATCACTTCACCTCTTTGGGCCTCAATTGTAAAGGTAGGGTTATGGATGACAGGATTGTTAAGGTCTCGCCCAGCCCCAAATATCTGTGCCCTACAATTTTTAAAATTCAGCTTCTTCTAAATCTGGCTCTAACCTCACTTTGGGGAATTCTCTGACATATATCCTATTTCACTCGGCTGGCCCCTTTCCTCACGTCCCCAAAGGTCATCTGCTTATGCTGAATGCTTAGGAACAGCACATTTGCCCTTTTTTTAATTGAGGGAACGAAGATGCTAGAAAGAGATTGAACTGGAAATAAGAAGCCCTGGCTTCTGGTTCTGACTCTCCTACATAGATGCAGGATGTTTCCCTCAGGTCTAAAGAGATGGGCCAGATTACGTTGTCACTGAGGTTCTTGTCAGCTCTACTTGCTGGTCTCTCTCAACTTCTCAGGCCTTTGCACGAGTTCTCATCAATTAGATGTCTCTCAGCAAGGAGAGGTCAACCATCAAGTGTGGACATGGTGGGGAGGGGTGGTGGGGAGGATAAACTGGGAGATTGGGATTGATGTATGTGTACTGCCATGTGTAAAACAGATAGCTAGAGGGAACCTGCTGTATATCGCAGGGAGCTCAGCTCCGTGCTCTGTGGTGACCTAGATGGATGGGATGGGGTGGGGGTGGGTGGAGAGGGAGGTCCAAGAGGGGATATATGTATGCATATAGCTGATTCACTTCATTGTACAACAGAAACTAACACAACATTGTAAACCAACTCTACCACAATTAAAAAAAAAAAAAAAAAAGGCCCAGAACTCCCGCATTCCAATTCTCCACCTAATTCATTCACATAAAACATCACAGCTAGAGGTCAGAAAGTGCATGACACACACAAAAAATAGTAACAAAATACTAAAAGACAACTTCCCAGAGAGGTGACTCTTTCCATTACAGACCAGTCTCCAGAGAAACCAGAAGGAAGAGTCAACTCCTCTCAGAGAGACTTGAAATGAGATTTGAAAGAAATCAGAAAGAATTGACCATATTCCCTTAGTACTCAGGAGCTGGCCCTACACACTTCCTCATATCTGAAGTCCGTAGCAGTCATTGCTGTCTAACGCTGACTTGGAAACCTCTAGCGACATCCTTTACAGCTCTGTCCAGCAGTTCTCCAGCTTTCCATTTTCTCCATGGGATGCCTGGATCTCCAGGGATGCCTGCAGCCTGTGGGCCACTCTGCACCCTACATTCCTGTCAGGTGTCCTGTCAGGCAAAGCTGGTTTATTCGAGGTCATGCTGGCAGCTGAGCCCAAAAGCCTGCTGCCTGTGTTGTTAACCTTGCCAAGTTAAGCTGCATCTATTTTTTTTTCTTCAATCATTCCTAGAAATATCAATTCTGGAAAACTCTGTTTTCCCACATAAGGTTTTGGCAGCCAATCCTCAGCAGTTACCTCATTCTTTGCTCTGCTGCCAGCTGAGAGAACGCACCAGAAAAAAACTGTGCACCTGTAGGGAGAACAAATGCATGGAGAATGAAGGATTGTATTGTCTCTTCCTCCTGATAGGGTTATGTAGGAAATGTCTTCATGGAGTTAAAGCACATTAGTGCAGCTGGAGACCTGAAAGTCTACCTAGCCCAAATCCCTCATTTCACATGCAAGGAAACTGAGGCTGGGTAGAGGAAAGTCTCATCTGCAGGTTATAGCTAAAAATATTTGCAAATATATGAATGAATAGATGAATGAAATAGAGAAATTCAGAAATGGAATTGGGAGGACAAAATATACACTTGTGGAGCACAAAGGCCAGAGGAAGAATGAGCGATAAAAGATCTCTGTCACTATATGCCTTAGTCAGTTTGAGCTGCTATAACAGAACACAATAGACTGGGTAACTTATAAACAACAGAAATTGGTTTCTCACAGTTCTAGAGGCTGGGAAGTCCAAGATCAAGGTGCTGGCAGATTCAGTGTCTGGTGAGGGTGTGTTTTCTTGTTCATAGATCGTCATCTTCTTCCTGTGTTCTCACATGGCAAAAGGGGTGAAGGAACACTCTGGGGTCTCTTTTATAAAGGCACTAATCCCGTCATGAGCGCTCCATCCTCACAACTTAATCACCCTCAAAGGCCCCACCTCCTAATACCATTACATTAGGGGTTAAGTTTTCAACATATGCATGCTGGGGGGACACAAACATTCAGTCCATAACATTAAGTAAATATATCCACTCCTCTCAGGTTAAAATATAGCTACTAGTCATCATTCCTTATTTTTGGTCCAGACAGCATCTTCTGAAAATAAGTTGTTCATGACTCTTCTGTATTATTGACAATTAATCATAAAGTGAGAGCTTGAGAGAGCCTTAAGAAGCATATGGTTACATCCTCATATTTTAGAGATGAGAGACTAAGATTTGAAAAAAGTAAAATGGCTTTCCCAGAATATCCAAAAGCTATAGAATGATCACAAAAAGAAAAAGCAATATAGACAGACCTTGATCAACTTGTCCCTGAACACTTTATTCCTACTGAAATAAGTCCAAAACACACATGTGCACACATGCATACCCATACACCCACACCTACTGTAGGTATAAAAAGTTACTAAATATACTACTTCAATAGCTGGGATTTTACAAGTTGACTTTACACAAGGTGCTTGTGGTTTCTTAAAATGTGTTAGGCTCTCTTCTCTTCTAAGATTTTTAAAATTTAACATGGAACTTAAACATAAAAAGGCTGAATTGGTCAAGACAGTTACTGCACGGTTACTTTATACCATCAAATCCAAATTATGGGAAGTGAATTCAAGCCTGCCTTAATGTGCTGCCACATCAGCTCACTTTGGTCAATAGTGGTCAAACAAGGTGATCAGAAGCCAGAGTGGCCACCATGAGGCCTTGCTGAAGTTGCACCAGTGGGTGTCCATCTCTGCACCTGATTAGACGGAATTCCTATTGAATTCAGTAGGAACTGAGAACTGAGGCCAGTTAGTAAGAACTAAAAACTAGATCCTACTAGCAGATCTGGTAGGCAGTAAAGCAGCACCATTCTCACTGTTATTCACTGGCCTTGACTTGTGACAAGTTACTAAACTGATAACTTAGCTCAGAGAATCCATGATACACACCCCCAACCCCTGGAGAAAATGCATTCTTCCAGATGCTCAGTGAGAAAACTAAGGGGTGCCCTCGAGGAGTTCTATGGGCCTTACCCAGGGGTTCCATTCTTGCAGGCCTCGTTTATCTTCCTCCTCCGATATCCTCTCCACTCATCATCAGCACCAACACTCACTGCATAGGAGTGTGCTGGGAATTGAGTTGGACACTATGCTGGAGACTTCTGTCATGGGGTTGATAATCTAATGAGAGCCAAAACATGTACACAAAAGGCTATATAATTATACACCTAGAATAACCAAAGCACCAAATAAGTTAGTGAATCAGTAATAATTATAGAGTTCAGGGAAGTTCCCAGAGGGCACTGTGATAACTTACAGTGGATTATAAGGCTCTTCCTTTGCAGAGATTTAAAATTTTTTTCCACATTTGAGTTTTATGTTTTATTATATAGAGTAGGTTTATGGTTTACCCTCATTATAATAAGAAAGAAGGACAAAAGAAGAAGAATCTAGAACAAAGAGTAAGAATTTGAATTCTAAAACATGGAGTACTTGAGCACCTATTATGTGGCAGGCACATAAAAAGAAAATGAAATATAATATACAGTGGAATAACTGAACCCCACCCTACGGGTTAAATCTTAGCTGAAAGGCAAGTATGTATGGCTAGGATGGGATCCTTGGATGGATGCCAACAATGCCATAAGCAAACCTGAGCAGAGCCAGGTGGAGGCCAATGAACAGAACAGTGAGGAAGAACATGGTTACCCCCAAAGAAGTAGAGCAAAGAGCCTTGTAACAAGATATTATATGTTATGGGGGCTAGAGATGTAGGCAGACCAGAGTAGACAACTAAGAAAAGAAGGCTAAGAAGGGCATAAATGGAGGTGGGAATGAGAAATTATCTAAGAGATGCTATCTAAAAACTCAACAGGTTAAACAACGATGAGAAAGATGTAAATAAAATGGGACCAGGAAGGAAGAAGGAGGTTCACTCCTTCTCAAACCAGACATGACAGTGTCAGATAAGGGCTCCATAAAAGCTTCCTTTTATCTGCATTTGTTCCCCATAGGATGGGGATATCCCTTCCCTCTCAAAGGAAAAAAATGGATGCAGGAATCTGACACCAAGCTACAAATGAGTCTTGGGAGTAAATTATCGAATAAATTGTGCTCCAGGACTTCCCTCTGTGACCTGGAGATAGACATGGTAAACAGAGTCAACTCTCAGAAATCCTGCTCACGGGGGCCAATACTGTAATTATATGTAAGCGTGCATAACTCCTATAATTGCTTCCCAAGAAGAAATGTTCAAAATGGAATAAGAACAAATCCTATATTAAGATATTATTTATTTATAAAAAGAAAATATCTACTTCCATAGTTCAATCTTGAAGAAGAATTCAGCAATAATACGGCAATGAATTGTAGAGCTAACACATCATGCCTAGGAACTGTGATAACTCGGTCCCCATGAGTCTCAATTAGCTAAAAGATTAGTCCTTGCTCAGCATGCATAGGTGAGTCATTCTTACTTAACAATAACTAACTGTATCTCTGGGTTATGTGATTTATCAAAATGACTGTACTCTAAACAGAAGGATGAAAAGAAACAAAAATAACCAAGGAGTATCTGGGTGTTGCATGTTTGCATGTTTTCTCGCACCCTTAATCCAAAATATGTTTCTTGGAAAAGTGTTTTCCAGTTGTTCACAACAACACAAAACTTCCCATGGCCACCAGGCCCATTGTTTGCATTGCTAATCCCTGGAGGCAGCATGGAAAAAGGGAAAGGAAGAAGCTAGCCAGCGCTTCAACAAAATCCTAGCTCTATCACTTAGTTTTAAGTATTAATTGTTAATAATTACTTAATTCCTAAAATTCCTAGTCCTGGAGAAATTGCTTTACCAATATTATGTTACAATAACTCTATGAGATAAGTACTATTCTTGTTCCCATTTCACAGACGAGAAAACTGAGACATAGAAAAGTTAGTAACTTGGCCAAGGTCACAGTAAGTGATGGAGCCAGGATTTGGTCCTTTCTCTGTGTCATGTCTCTTAATCCTTATGTCATGCGACCTCCTCTCTCTTGGATTTAGACTCTGAGCAACATAGGTCCTCTGGGGCTCAGTTTCTTCATCAATAATGTGGAGAATATACTATCTCCCTTGCAGAACTGATGGGAAAATTAAAGTAGATAATACATGTAAAGGGTTTAGCGTAGTCCCTGACCCATAATATTGTAATCATTAAATAGTAACTATTATTGTATTTGATAATGATTGTTTCATAATCTCTAAGACTTCCCTGATAAAATGATCACTACTTAAGTTATATAGGTATATTTTCATCAATAAGAATAAAGTTATTAGTACAGCTTTTCATTAATAGGAGAATCACATTTTCCATTTAATTTCTATTGCCTATGTATTTTGAGAACAAAGTCAAATGCTCAACTCATCAGTGCCGGCTGCCAAATGAATAGGAAATAAACCTTGATCTCAGACTTATAATCTAAATATAGTATAGTCCTCCCTTATCTGCAGGAAATACATTCTCAGACCCCTAGTGCACACCTGAAACCACAGATAGTACCAAACCCTAAATATACTACATATACTTTTTTTTCTTTACATACATAACTATGATAAAATTTAATTTATAAATTAGTCTCAGTACAAGATTAACAACAATAACTAATAATAAAATCGAACAATTATAACAATATACTATAATAAAAGCTATGTGAATGTGGTCTCTCTCTGCAAAAATATTGTACAAATTTAATGCCTTTTCCATCTTTTTTTAAAAAAATTAGTTTTATTAGTTATATATTTTATAGAAATTAATGTATATATGTCAACCCCAATCTCCTAATTCATCCTCCCACACCCCCACCACCGCTTTCCACTCTTGGTGTCCATACATTTCTTCTCTACATCTGTGTCTCTATTTCTCCCTTGTAAACCAGTTCATCTGTATCATTTTTCTAGATTCCACATATATGCGTTAATATACGAGATTTGTTTTTCTCTTTCTGACTTACTTCACTCTATATGACAGCCTCTAGGTCCATCCACGTCTCTACAAATGACCTAATTTCATTCCTGTTTATGACTGAGTAATATTCCATTGTATATATGTACCACATCTTCTTTAACCATTCGTCTGTCAATGGACATTTAGGTTGCTTCCATGTCCTGGCTATTGTAAATAGTGCTGCAATGAATACTGGGGTGCATGTGTCTTTTTGAATTATGATTTTCTCTGGGTATATGCCCAGTGGTGGGACTGCTGGGTCATACAGTAATTCTAGTTTTAGTTTTTTGAGGAAACTCCATACTGTTCTCCATAGTGGTTGTATCAATTTACATTCCCACCAAGAATGCAAGAGGGTTCCCTTTTCTTCACACCCTCTCCAGCATTTGTTACTTGTAGATTTTCTGATGATGCCCATTCTAACCAGTGTGAGGTGATAGCTCATCGTAGTTTTGATTTGCATTCCTCTAATAATTAGTGATGTTGAGAGCTTTTCATGTGCCTCTTGGCCATCTGTATGTCTTCTTTGGAGAAATATCTATTTAGGTCTTCTGCCCATTTTTTTTTTTTTTTTTTTTTTTTTGCGGTACGCGGGCCTCTCACTGTTGTGGCCTCTCCTCTTGCAGAGCACAGGCTCCGGACGCGCAGGCTCAGCGGCCATGGCTCATGGGCCCCGCCGCTCCGCGGCATATGGGATCTTCCCGGACCAGGGCACAAACCCACATCCCCTTCATCAGCAGGTGGACTCTCAACCACTGCACCACCAGGGAAGCCCCTTCTGCCCATTTTTTGATAGGGTTGTTTGTTTTTTTAATATTGAGCTGCATGAGCTGTTTATATATTTTGGAGATTAATCCTTTGTCCGCTGATTCATTTGCCAATATTTTCTCTCATTATGAGGGTTATCTTTTTGTCTACTTTATAGTTTCCTTTGCTACGCAGAAGGTTTTAAGTTTCATTAGGTCCCAAGTGTTAATTTTTGTTTTTATTTCCATTACTCTAGGAGGTGGGTCAAAAAAAGAACTTGCTGTGATTTATGTCAAAGAGTGTTCTTCCTATGTTTCCTCTAAGAGTTTTATAGTGTCCGGGCTTACATTTAGGTCTTTAATCCATTTTGAGTTTATTTTTGTGTGTGGTGTTAGGGAGTGTTCTAATTTCATTCTTTTACATGTAGCTGTCAAGTTTTCCCAGCACCACTTATTGAAGAGACTGACTTTTCTCCATTGTATATCCTTGCCTCCTGTCATAGATTAGTTGACCATAGGTGTGTGGGTTTATCTCTGAGCTTTCTATCCTGTTCCATGGATCTATATGTCTGTTTTTGTGCCAGTACCATATTGTCTTGATTACTGTAGCTTTGTAGTATAGTCTGAAGTCGGGGAGTCTGATTCCTCCAGCTCCGTTTTTTTCCCTCAAGATTGCTTTTGCTATTTTGGGTCTTTTGTGTCTCCATACAAATTTTAAGATTTTTTGTTCTAGTTCTACAAAAAAATGCCATTGGTAATTTGATAGGGATTGCAGTGAATCTGTAGATTGCTTTGGGTAGTACAGTCGTTTTCACAATATTGATTCTTCCAATCCAAGAACATGGTAAATCTATCTGTTTGTGTCATCTTTGATTTTTTTCATCAGTGTCTTATAGTTTTCTGAGTACAGGTCTTATACCTCCTTAGGTAGGTTTATTCCTAGGTATTTTATTCTTTTTGTTGCAATGGTGAATGGGATTGTTTCCTTAATTTTTCTTTCTGATCTTTTGTTGTTAGTGTATAGGAATGCAAGAGATTTCTGTGCATTAATTTTGTATCCTGCAACTTTACAAAATTCATTGATTAGCTCTAGTAATTTTCTGGTGGCTTCTTTAGGATTATCTATGCATAGTATCATGTCATTTGCAAACAGTGACTGTTTTACTTCTTCTTTTCCAATTTGGATTCCTTTCATTTCTTTTCCTTCTCTGATTGCTGTGGGTACAACCTCCAAAACTATGTTGAATAACAGTGGCGAGAAAGGACATTCTTGTCTTGTTCCTGATCTTAGAAGAAATGCTTTCAGTTTTTCACAACTGAGAATGATGTTTGCTGTGGTTTTGTCTTATATGGCCTTTATTATGTTGAGGTAGGTTCCCTCTATACCTACATTCTGGAGAATTTTTTTTCATAAATGAGTATTGAATTCTGTCAAAAGTTTTTTCTGCATCTATTGAGATGATCATATGGTTTTTATTCTTCCATTTGTGAATATGGTGTATCACATTGATTGATTTGCATACATTGAAGAATCCTTGCATCCCTGGGATAAATCCCACTTGATCATGGTGTATGATCCTTTTAATGTGTTGTTGAATTCTGTTTGCTAGTATTTTGTTGAGGATTTTTGCATCTATATTTGCCAGTGATACCTGTCTGTAATTTTCTTTTTTTGTAGTATCTTTGTCTGGTTTTGGTATCAGGGTGATGGTGGCCTCATAGAATGAGTTTGGGAGTATTCCTTCCTCTGCAATTTTTTGGAAGAGTTTGAGAAGGATGGGTGTTAGCTCTTCTCTAAATGTTTGATAGAATTCACCTGTGAAGCCATCTGGTCCTGACTTCTGTTTGTTGGAAGATTTTTAATCACAGTTTCAATTTCATTACTTGTGATTTGTCTGTTCATATTTTCTATTTCTTCCTGGTTCAGTCTTGGAAGGTTATACCTTTGTAGGTATTTGTCCTTTTCTTCCAGCCGCCTATTCTATTGGCATAGAGTTGCTTGTAGCAGTCTCTTATGATGCTTTGTATTTCTGTGGTGTCTGTTGTAACTTCTCCTTTTTAATTTCTAGTTTTATTGATTTGAGTCCTCTCCCTCTTTTTCTTGATGAGTCTGGCTAATGGTTTATGAATTTTGTTTATCTTCTCCAAGAACCAGCTTTTAGTTTTATTGATCTTTGCTATTGTTTTCTTTGTTTCTATTTCATTGATTTCTGCTCTGATTATTATGATTTCTTTCCTTATGCTAACATTTTTTTAAATTCTTTCTCTAATTGCTTTAGGTGTAAGGTTAGGTTGTTTACTTGAGATTTTTCTTGTTTCTTGAGGTAAGATTGTATTGCTATAAACTTCCCTCTTAGAACTGCTTTTGCTGCATCCCATAGGTTTTGGATCATCGTGTTTTCGCTGTCATTTGTCTCTAGGTATTTTTTTTTATTTCCTCTTTGATTTCTTGAGTGATATCTTGGCTATGTAGTAACATATTGTAGAGCCTCCATGTGTTTGTGTTTTTTAACATTTTTTTCCCTGTAATTGATTTCTAATCTCATAGCCTTGTGGTCAGAAAAGATGCTTGATATGATTTCAATTTTCTTAAATTTACTGAGGCTTGATTTATGACCCAAGATGTGATCTACCCTGGAGAATGTCCCATCTGCACTTGAGAAGAAAGTGTAATCTGCTGTTTTTGGATGGAATGTCCTATAAATATCAATTAAATTTATCTGGTCTATTGTGTCAATTATAGCTTGTGTTTCCTTATTAATTTTCTGTCTGGATGATCTGTCCATTGTTGTGAGGTGTTAATGTCCCCCATTATTATTGTGTTACTCTTGATTTCCTCTTTTATAGCTGTTATCATTTGCCTTATGTATTGAGGTGCTCCTATGCTGGGTGCATAGATATTTACAACTGTTATATCTTCTTCTTGGATTGATCCCTTGATCATTATGTCGTGTCCTTCCTTGTCTCTTGGAACATTATTTTAAAGTCTAATTTATCTGATATGAGTATTGCTATTCCAGCTTTCTTTTGATTTCCATTTGCATGGAATATCTTTTTCCATCCCTTCACTTTCAGTCTGTATGAGTCCCTAGGTCTGAAGTGGGTCTGTTGTAGATGGCATATATATGGATCTTGTTTTTGTATCCATTCAGCTAGCCTGGTTCTTTTGGTTGGAGCCTTTAATCCATTCACATTTAAGGTAATTATCGATATGTATATTCCTATTACCATTTTCTTAATTGTTTTGGGCTTGTTTTTGTAGGTCCTTTCCTTCTCTTGTGTTTCCCACTTAGAGAAGTTCCTTTACTATGTGTTGTAGAGCTGGTTTGGTGCTGCTGAATTCTCTTACCTTTTGCTCATCTCTAAAGCTTCTGATTTCTCCATCGAATCTGAATGAGATCCTTGCCAGGTAGAGTAACCTTGGTTGTAGGTTCTTCCCTGTCATCATTTTAAATATATTGTGCCACTCCCTTCTTGCATGTACAGTTTCTGCTGAGAAATCAGCTGTTAACCTTATGGGAGAGTTCCCTTGTATGCTGTCATTTTTCCCTTGTTGCTTTTAATAATTTTTCTTTGTCCTTAATTTTTGTCAAATTGATTACTATGTGTCTCGATGTGTTTCTCCTTGGGTTTCTCCTGCCTGGGACTCTCTGCACTTCCTGGACTTGGGTGGCTTTTTCCTTTTCCATGTCAGGGAAGTTTTGACTAAAATCTTTTTTTTTTTTTTTTTTTTTGATTGGGTGTTGAGGCAGTTTATTTTTTATTTTTTTACATCTTTATTGGAGTATAATTGTTCTACAATGGTGTGTTAGTTTCTGCTTTATAACAAAGTGAATCAGTTATACATATACATATGTTCCCATATCTCTTCCCTCTTGCATCTCCCTTCCCCCCACCCTCCCTATCCCACCCCTCCAGGCGGTCACAAAGCATCAAGCTGATCTCCCTGTGCTATGCAGCTGCTTCCCACTAGCTATCTACCTTAAGTTTGGTAGTGTATATATGTCCATGCCTCTCTCTTGCTTTGTCACAGCTTACCATTCCCCCCCCATATCCTCAAGTCCATTCTCTAGTAGGTCTGTGTCTTTATTCCTGTCTTACCCGTAGGTTCACATTTTTTTTTCTTAAATTCCATATATATATGTGTTAGCATACAGTATTTGTCTTTCTCTTTCTGACTTACTTCACTCCGTATGACAGACTCTAGGTCTATCCACCTCATTACAAATAGCTCAATTTCGTTTCTTTTCATGGCTGAGTAATATTCCATTGTATATATGTGCCACATCTTCTTTATCCATTCATCCGATGATGGACACTTAGGTTGTTTCCATCTCCGGGCTACTGTAAATAGAGCTGCAATGAACATTTTGGTACATGACTCTTTTTGAATTATGGTTTTCTCAGGGTATATGCCCAGTAGTGGGATTCCTGGGTCATATGGTAGTTTTATTTGTAGTTTTTTAAGGAACCTCCATACTGTTCTCCATAGTGGCTGTACCAATTCACATTCCCACCAGCAGTGCAAGAGTGTTCCCTTTTCTCCACACCCTCTCCAGCATTTATTGTTTCCAGATTTTTTGATGATGGCCATTTTGACTGGTGTGAGATGATATCTCAAATATTTTCTTGCATCCTTTCTCTCTCTCTTCTCCTTCTGGGACCCCCTATAATGTGAATGTTGGGGAATTTAATATTGTTCCAAAGGTCTCTTAGCCTGTCTTCATTTCTTTTCATTCTGTTTTCTTTATTCTGTTCCATGGCAGTGAATTCCACCATTCTGTCTTCGGGGTTAGTTATCCGTTCTTCTGCCTCAGTTATTCTGATATTGATTCCTTCTTGTGTATTTTTCATTTCAGTTATTGTATTGTTCATCTCTGTTTGTTTGTTCTTTAATTCTTCTAGGTGTTTGTTAAACATTTCTTGCATCTTCTTGATCTTTGCCTACATTCTTTTTCTGAGGTCCTGGATCATCTTCACTATCATTATTCTGAGTTCTTTTTCTGGAAGGTTGCCTATCTCCACTTCATTTAGTTGTTTTTCTGGGGTTTTATCTTGTTCCTTCATCTCTGACATAGTCCTCTGCCTTTTCATTTTGTCTATTTCTCTGTGAATGTGGTTTTTGTTCCACAGGCTGCAGGATTGTAGTTCTTCTTGCTTCTGCTGTCTGCCCTCTGGTGGATAAGGCTATCTAAGAGGCTTGTGCAAGCTTCCTGATGGGAGGGACTGGTGGTAGGTAGATGTGGGTGTTGCTCTGGTGGGCAGAGCACAGTAAAACTTTAATCCACTTGTCTGCTGATGGGTGGGGCTGAGTTCCCTCCCTATTGGTTATTTGGCCTGAGGTGACCCAGCACTGGAGACTACAGGCCCTTTGGTGGGGCTAATGGCAGACTCCAGGAGGGCTCACACCAAGAAGTACTTCTCAGAATTTCTGCTGCCAGTGTCCTTGTCCACTCAGTGAGCCACAGCCACCCCCTGCCTCTACAGGAGACCTTCCAACACTAGTAGGTAGGTCTAGTTCAGTCTCCTACGGGGTCACTGCTCCTTCCTCCTGGGTCCTGATGCACACACTACTTTGTATGTGCCCTCCAAGAGTGGAGTCTCTGTTTCCCCCAGTCCCGCTGAAGTCCTACAATCAAATCCCACTAGTCTTCAAAGTCTGAATCTCTGGGAATTCCTCCTCCTGTTGCCAGACCCCTAGGTTGGGAAGGCTGACGTGAGGTTCAGAACCTTCACTCCAGTGGGTGGACTTCAGTGGTATAATTTTTCTCCACTTTGTGAGTCACCCACCCAGCAGTTATGGGATTTGATTTTACTGTGATTGCACCCCTCCTTCCATCTCATTGCAGCTTCTCCTTTGTCTTTGGGTGTGGCGTATTTTCTTTGGTGGGTTCCAGTGTCTTCCTGTTGATGACTGTTCAGCAGTTAGTTGTGATTCTGGTGCTCTCACAAGAGGGAGTGAGCACATGTCCTTCTACTCCGCCATCTTGAACCCAACATCTGCCTTCTCCATCTAATTAAGCACTAATCACTCACTGCGGCCACAACTTTTGCAGTTTGAGGTGCAACAGCAAAACTAGAAGAAATTTCTTTTTCCTTCACAATTTAATGGATAGAAAATTTGTTCTTACTGTAGATCTTAGCAACCTCATCATACGACTTTTTTTTCTTTCATTATTAAGTTGAAAACTTTCACCTTTTCACTTAAAGGAAGCATTTTATGACTTCTCTTTGGCATACCTGAATTGCCAGCATCACCACTTTTTGTGCTTTGGGGCTATTGTTAAGTAAAATAAGGGTTACTTGAACAGGAGCACTGCGATACTCTGACAGATGATCTGATAACCAAGACGGCTGCTAAGTGACTAACGGGCGGAATACTCTGGACAAAAAGATGATTCACATACAGGGCAGCACGGGGCAGGATGTAGGCAAACGGCACAAGATTTCATCATGATAATAAGAACAGAGTGCAATTTAAAACTTCTGAGTTGTTTATTTCTAGAATATTCCATGTAATATTTTTGGACTGTGGATGACCGTGTGTGACTGAAAGTGCCGAAAGCAAAACTACAAATAAGGGGGGGGACTATTGTAACCAAAAACATTGGCTTATATTGCCCCTGAAACCACATATCACTCAACAGAAATACAAGTGAATCGGCGGCTACTGGACCAAATTTCCTGTGAGAGATATTGTTGCCTACTCAACAGCAATTACCAACCCCCCCACACTCTGCCCCTCTTCCTCTCCTCCTTTCTTGCTAAGAGAACCCAGATTTTATTCAGGGGATCCATGGCCGTAGGCTCCAAAGAGGTGAGGACCCTTCCAGCCCCAGATGGAGAATCATGATTGACCTAAGCTAATGATGGTGTTCCCATTCCTCATAGGAAGTCTCTCAGGGGACCTAGAGAAAAGACTTTTCACTTTTGAAAATAAACATTCAAATAGAAATTTCCCTTTCTGCATTTGCATGTTACACTTGCAACTACAATGGCTAGCTTGAGCTCTTAAAGGGAAACCAAGAAGATAAATCAATATGGTAAGAATGTCAGAGCAGAAGGATAGAGAGAACACGAGTCCTTGATGAAACACTAAAGATAATAAAACCAGGGACTTTCCTGGTGGCGCAGTGGTTAAGAATCTGCCTGCCAATGCAGGGGACACGGGTTTGAGCCCTGGTCCAGGAAGATCCCACATGCTGCGGAGCAACTAAGCCCATGCGCCACAAATACTAAGCCTGCGTTCTAGAACCTGCGAGCCACAACTACTGAAGTCCACGCGCCCTAGAGCCTATGCTCTGCGACAAGAGAAACCACTGCAAGGAGAAGCCCGCGCACCACAAAGAAGAGTAGCCCTCACTCGCCCCAACTAGAGAAAGCCCACGCACAGCAATGAAGACCCAATGCAGCCAATAAATAAATAAATAAATTTATTTATTTAAAAAAACATAATGAAGATAATAAACCCAGAATGTACCCTAACAAGAAACCCTCCAGACTTCCTGTTAGTGGGCTACTTAATTTACACATTGTTTAAACCATTTTGAGTTGGATCTTCTGTTATCTGAAGCTGAATGAGTCTTAACTGATATCCTAACCCAGAAGACTTTGTCTTGGTTAAGACCAAGGAGTCCAAGATAACAGAGATAGTCCAACTTTCTTGATTCCTACTAAAGTCATATGACTAAAGGGAGAAGGAGAAACAGCAAAGTAGTACAGTCGTCCCTTGTTTACCACCAGGGATTGGTTCCAGGATGCCCCGCGGAATGCTCAAGTCCCTTACATAAAATGGCTTAGTACAGTTGGGGTCCTGCGTCCACGCGTTGCGGGTTCAATCAACAACAAAATCAAACCCACGGTTGGTTGAATCTGTGGTTGCAGAACCCACCAATCCCGAGAGTGGACTGTACAAAGAAAGGGGAGGAACTGAGGAACTAGGAGAAATTCTCAGGTCCTGACCGTCTTCTAGTTACTGACTTTTCCTTCCCATATTCATTCCACTTCTCTTGACTAGCTACTAGCCCACATCAATCTGCTCATGTTAGATCTGCTTATAGATATCCCCAGAATGTTGTAGTGGGACCTCAGATTCAGTTGCAATCCTGTAATAAATTGTTCCCAAACTGATACATCTCCTGAGAAACTATGTCATTGCTGAAATGCACCTTCTCTCACCCTATACACAAACATGAAGTGTCATCCCCAACTGGCTTTCATTGAGCTTTCATAGGACTGGTGATATCTGGAAAGCAACTCGGTCAGGTTGCAGTAGGGTTGGGTGAGCTGCCCATGAATCACTAGGTGTGTCCCTTTGATCTTGCTGAGTGGCAGCAAGAGAAACTGTTGCCTGAGTGGGCACAACCATGGAGGGTGAAGTACAGGACTAAATGAAAATGAGGGAAAAAGCAGAGACTAACGGTAACAGCCTCCATTTATCAGGGGCGAGTGCATGGTTGTCATGAGCAGCTGTTCTCTTCCTCTAATGACAGGCAGCAGGATTATATCTGGGAACAAAATGCCCCACAGTACAGTCTGCGAAAATAAAAACATGCTATGGAAGGACATTATCAAAATCTTCTCTGGAGACATATATGTGTGTGTGTATATATATCTTCATTATATATGTATGTATGTGTATGTGGAGAGAGAGAGAGAAAGATACTGATTCCACATACATGTAAAATGAAAGGGGCAATACTTAAATACAGTCCTGCAGTAGAGATAGACAAGTTATTCTCCAGTCCTATTAATCTGTGATATACTATATCCAAAAGACACATTCTACTTCCATCATGAATAATCCTTGCACTGGTTAGTTAATTCCTTTCTTCACAGGCTTGACTAAAGAACTCTCCCTGCCATTTCAGCTGCACTTCTTCCTTACCACTGCTTCTCATATCCTCTTTGTTTCCCTGGGTCTCCGATTTCATCCTTTCCCCCTCTCTTCTTAATCCATCATTCTTTGTGAGACACTGTTGGCTGAGCCCTGCACAATAGGCCTTGTCTCACCCTATTTACCATGCCCAGTAAATCTATTAGTCTCAGTACACCATCAGCTTTTAAAAGTGCCCCTTTCACAGGCTCCCTTCTTACCTGTTCTAATGACATTGTTCCCTCTCCCACTGCCCTTTGAACACTCATGTCATTAAGCTCCAATTTCACTTTGCTTTTGATAATGACAAGATGGCTGCCCTCTATAATCTTACTCCAGAGCCTAACACAGAGGACCTGTACAGGAGTGGCCACAAGAGATACCTATTGATTGCTCCCTTTGCCTCTCCTTCTTCTAGGTCCCAGGGTTGCTGTTGGTATTTGTCCAGTCTAAGCTAGTTCACACAGATGGTTTTAATTGGTCATTCCACTGACACAAGACGGTGGATATTCTGAATGACACGAGCATTTCCCCACTTCCCCTTTCCTCCTAAGCACTGTGATCAGATGTTCAGATCCCATTTGTTCCCTCAAATACGAACTTAGTATATTTCAACTGCCGGGGTCTGAGCTAGAGATCCAGTCCCTTCCGCAAGGAGATTCCCATCTGGGAAGAGGGGATGAGAAGGTGGACCTGCTGACCAGCAATTACGCTATAAGAAACTAATTGCTTTATCCAGGCCAGAGGGACTCCAATCACACTGGCTTCCATTTTTTGCTGTACTAAAAATAGAGTCTGTGCAGAGCAGTGTCAATGTGGACTGCACCAAAATAAGGACGGACCTTGATTCAAAACCTGGTTCAGGTTATTCAGGTTGAATAACCTGAGGCAAATCACTTATGGTTTCAACAAAGCCTCAAGGTCCTCAGCTCTGAAGGCACATAACAGTAGCATCTGCCTCCCAGGGGCTATGTGAGGATGAAAAGGAACAACACCTGGGAAGGTTGCTAGCCCAGCACGTGACGCTCCATCGTTGTTAACTGGGGTGCCGGTACTTTTTGTATTTGCCAGAAAACCTCTGATTTCTGAGGCCTAGTATTCCTCCATTAAACTGTTTCTCCTAGTAACCTAGAACTGGTTATTTTTCGATGAGGGTGGTTTTATTTGAATAAATGTGTGAGTTAAACTAGCTTCAATGTGACTTGGGTTGAGGCAGCTCAGTGAATTCACCACCAGCACCTTACCTCCAGAGTACAAGTTACCCATGAGATTTTAGGCACAGGGAAATTAGAGTCTCTTCTGGGTATTTATTCACGTCATAAAGTGGAGCTGGATTTATTACCATTGACAGGCTCAAAGGGAGCCAGGGGCCTGAACAGCAAGAGGGTTCTAGGTCAGGAGAAAGCCTGACCTAGTATTAACAGACTTGCTATGGACGCCTCACTTCCACTGCCTGAGCACCAAAGGCCTTGAACCCATCTCCTGCTGCATTTCATTGTGACAGAAGACCCCCACCTGCACCCCCAAGTGAAGGGGCTTTCGCAAAAAATTCTCCCCACATATCACCATCCCAATGACTGCACCAATCAATTGAAGGGCAATGAAAAATGATTACTGAGCCATATACAGACCACCCCAGCATTTTTAATTACAGATCATACAAGGAAAACAGAACTTCTTTTGTTTTGCTTGTATTAAGGATAATCTTATCAGGAATGTCAGGAAAAAAATAATACCACTGTCAAAAGACTATTCAATGCCCCATTCAGTCACTTTTTCAGAATTCAGAGTGTTGGCACATATTTAAAAACCAAATACAGAAGAAATGCATAACTTAGAGAGCTCAGGTGCTAAATTAGCAGAGGCTGAGGAAAAGAAGGAGTCAGGGAAATGCTTCCCCAGAATGTAACCTAGCCTTTAGCCCCAACTTTTCCAACTCTTGTCAATGCACTGAAGCCTGGTGTTGATGCTAAAATCATCTGACAACTTGTAACTCAACTATAAGCAGTTAGACATAAGCTACAAGTGTCTATTTTTACACACCAGTAGCAATTCCCCCAGGAACCCCAGCTTTCCTTTCAGCCTGCTCTTCTGTCATCCCCGAGAACCATTTCCTCCTATGGATGTTCTATTCTCTTGTTGGATGCCTTTAGAAAGTTGCCTTCCAGTTCCTAATTACCTCAAGCAGCTGCCTAATGCAGCTTCCAGACTCAAACCACTGTGGAGTATCCATTATAACACTCAGCACTATCACTGACTGGTGTCGAGAGAGAGGGATTGCTTCTGTGCCTGTCAGGAAAACAACAGTTGCTGTATTCATTGGCCTCCCAGGAAACTAGGATGCCTTGCCACTGTGCACAGGATTTTCCCCCAGGGGCTCTGGCTGATGAGCCATCCAGCACACCAAAGAGGAATGGCTTTATTCTGCTCTCTGCTCTCCTTGGCAGGGGTTACATCATGTGCTCAAGTACCATCAACAAGTCTATATATACACTGCCTACAGAAAACATTTTATAAGCCAAAAGCAGTTATGACAAACACGATTAAGACAATGTTCTCTAGGTAACACAACACAGTGCCCAGATCCCAGGCCATGGCTTACTTATTTCAGGAACGATTCCAATTCCCAAAAGGCACTCAATAAAGACTTGGGGATTAAGTGATTCCTTGATTGGTCTGGCATTCATCTACTAAATACTCTGAAATCTGCATTTTGATATAAGAGGGTGGGGTTTTCACAACAGTGGTGTTTGCTGCCAGCGCCTTAGCTTGCCCACATTTTACAAGAAGGGAGGTACTATCACTGAGGTTTCTTTGTTTCCTCACAAAAAAAAAAAAATAGAAAAGCTGCCAAAAGAAAACAAAAAAGGAATTATTAAGAGAGGAAAGGAAATATGTTTTTGTGGAATTTGTCTTTCATCATTAAAAAAAAAAAAATCAACATTTTACCTGTACTGTTAGTGGCAGTTTATACCCAGGTGCCATTTAACTTGAGACCTATTTTTAAAAAGTGGTTGACAATTAATTGCTAGTGTTTCAAACTCACTATTCAACCACCTCTTCCTTTCTTTTCATTAATGGTTTCAGTGTCAGGGGAAAGTTTTGAAAGGGCAGGATTGTTTAATGAGAATAAACATGGAAAATGGTATTCCAATTTGCAAATGTAAGTCTGCTGGATGCTACTCTTTCTCCCTTAAAGCACCTATTAGGATCAACCTTTGAACATTGAGTTCCCCCAACACTGAGCTCACTTCGCCTGGTAATTGGGGGTAACTTCTACTTTGTGAATTTTACAGAAAATAAAGAGAGCCAGAGCAGCCTGCCCTCCCTGGGAAGCACCCACATTGACCGGGCATCACAGAATATGTCAATTTGCTTTGGGAAGGTTGTCCAACACTTGATTCTCTGACAGTCATCTTCTGCGTGAATTTCTAGGATGACCTGAACACCAAGGTTTCTAGGAGTCTGTTATATCAGTGAGATAGAAAGAACATTGAATAGGTTGCTGCAAGATCTGAGTCCTTAATCTTTCTGAGACTCAGAGCCCTCACCAGAACTAATGTCTCTCACCTCCGCTTCAGCCCTTTTCCATGATTCCTCCCTAAGGCACCACAGATGGTGTGGCTAGGGAGGGAAGAGGAAACAGAAAGAAGGGAGGTGAGAGTGCAGGCAGTTGCCCTAGTTACTGAGCACCTTCCAGGAGGTCATTTTCCCCTCCATTAATCTCTTACCTGATTTCCACCAAGGGGGTGGAATGATTCACAGGGCAATAGGATTCTACACACTGTCATATGTAGTAGGAGCTTAGTTACTTGAACTAAGGAGCCCAACTGTGTTTTCAAGAGGCCCTCAGTCATAATAGAACTAGCTCTCCTTTCTGTGAAAGGATGGAGTTACTAACAAACACTTCTAAAATGCACACTTTGTGATATAGTCTTCTCCTGCCATGACCAATGATGTGTATCTGAGAAATAACTGTTCAGGACAAGGGCAGACTGTTACAGCCTGGACAAGACTAAATTCCTGAAGCTATATCTTCAGCTGAGGCCCCATTAGCAGGGAGGCATCCTGAGGCAGAGGATCAGGCAAATTCGTAAGACAAAGGAGGGGAGAGAAAGAACAAGGGAAGGAGAAAAAGAGAGAGAGAGGAGAAAGACACAGGAGAGAGACAGAAAAGAGAGATACAGGAGAGATAGAGAAAGAGGGAGAGAGAGAGAGGACGAGAGGGAAAAAAAAGGAGAGACTGGGGGCACAGGGAGCAGGCCATTTTGCTGCTTACAGAAGAAAGACTGTTTTCATTTTTCTATCCACTATAATCCTCTGTTCTGTATCCTATCTTGTTTCCCCAGTGAGGCAATAGTAAACAGTGTCTTGGCTTTTTCACTGTTGTTTGTGATAGATACTAAAGCTGTTCACCAATTTTCCAGATCCTCTATCAGGCCCAGGGCAAAATTGAACTTTCCCGCTCCCTTGAAATGGAGCAGAGTCGGTGACTTGTTTTGTCAATGGAAGGTGAGTAAAAATAATGTGTATTGCTTTGGGGTGAAAACCAGTAGGTGACAGGAATTTTTTGTACAGGTTACCTTCCTTCCACCAATGTGACCATCAAATCTCTGAACATTGGAAGCTCCATCAGCCTGGGTCTGGATTAAGAAATCCTGGAGGGCTTCCCTGGTGGTGCAGTGGTTGACAGTCCGCCTGCCGATGCAGGGGACGCGTGTTTGTGGCCCGGTCCGGGAAGATCCCACATGCCGCAGAGCGGCTGGGCCCGTGAGTCATGGCTGCTGAGCCTGCGCGTCTGGAGCCTGTGCTCCGCAACGGGAGAGGCCGCAACAGTGAGAGGCCCGCGTACCGCAAAAAAAAAAAAAAAAAAAAAAAAAAACAAGAAATCCTGGAATAGCGTACCCAACTGCCCACAATGAACATGTGTTGTAAGCAAGAAATAACTTTGTTGCTTTAAGCCACTAAGACTGGGGGGTTCTTCTTATTGCAGCATAACTTAGCCTAACCTGACTAATACATTGTAGTTATTACTGATTACAATTAGTTTAAGGCTGTCAGATATTGTTGTTTATAGCACAATTTTGCAAAAAATCCTAATGTTTAAATAAATAAATAAATAATAAGGTTTTTCAAAGAGTGGGTTCTGTTCTCAAAGAGTCTTAATGGTCTTCTGCTGGGTGTGGAGTTTACCAGTTATAGTTTCATCTAAACAGAATTTTCTATATATTTATAGCACACTGGATCTGAGAGGAAATGTTGATTGGAAAAAAATACTTTTGCCTTCATCATAGATATTTTTCAGAAATTACTATTAGTGAATATTTTTTATGAGTATATAACAGCTATAAACTTGTCAGAAATAGACACGAGAAAAATAAAATTACTGTTGTCATGATTATTTTATCATCTCCAATACCCTGCAGCTAAGCTCTCAATCATTTTTAACACTAAATAAAACCCAGTCAATTCAAAGCAGGTTTATCAACCTGATAATCCTGTGAAGTTGAATCTGTAGAAATAACTAGACTGATCTAAAAGAATTTTTAGCTAAAGGAATTAAACATTGGAGAATATAGATATAACCAAATGTTCTCTAACTTTTCCCAAACAAAGCCTCACCCAGCTGTTGGCATCTTTTTTGTAAAAATATAATCTATAAAGTCACTAATTTATGGTGGTGGCTTACATAGTCTGGAAATCATGGCCTTTCTCTATACTCCCAGCCAGTAACAACTAAATATGAGGGAGGTA
Source organism: Grampus griseus (assembly GCF_964374135.1). NCBI lineage: Eukaryota > Metazoa > Chordata > Mammalia > Artiodactyla > Delphinidae > Grampus > Grampus griseus. The sequence goes on along the minus strand of NC_139001.1, from coordinate 82,332,837 downwards.
TCTTCACAAAGTAGGGAATAGATTAGCCACTTCAAACTCCACTCTATCTCCCATATTCTGGAAACATCTTGGTGGAGGTGTAGTAATTGTAGGTCTTTAATCTGGCAAAAATCTTCTAAACTTGAAGTGCTGCCAGATATAAGAAGAAAGCCCAAGAACAGAAATGTTGTCATTCTTCAGTGCAGATGGATGGACAACAGAGAACCAGGATTAGAAATAGCCTGTAGGGGCTTCCCTGATGGTGCAGTGGTTAAGAATCCGCCTGCCAATGCAGGGGACACGGGTTCGAGCCCTGGTCCGGGAAGATCCCACATGCCGCAGAGCATCTAAGCCCCTGCGCCACAACTACTGAGCCTGCGCTCTAGAGCCCGCAAGCCACAACTACTAAGCCTGCGTGCCACAACTAATGAAGCCCACGTGCAGCAACTACTGAAGCCCACATGCCTAGAGCCCGTGCTCCGCAACAAGAGAAGCCGCCGCAATGAGAAGTCCACGCACTGCAACGAAGAGTAGCCCTGCTCACTGCAACTAGAGGAAGCCTGTGCACAGCAACGAAGACCCAATGCAGCCCAAAATAAATAAATAAATTAAAGAAATAGCCTGTAAAAATCAAAGGAACGTGACAAGGATAGATCTGAGCAGAGAAGGGAACATTATGTCCATTTCTTTCCATGTCCAGAAGGATTGCTGGTGATGAACTGAATAGGACCCTATTTTAAGGGAAGTTTCCCAGATCTACATCAAACCATATCAGTAAGCACACCCTACACTGAACAGAGTTAGAATTTAAGACAGCCTGGGGACATATCAATTCCAGTATAAAATAAAATTCATATGCATTATTTCTTAACAAATTATTTTTCCTTTACAATAAAGAATCAAGACTCCTTTTTTTCATCATTTCTCTTTTTTTATACTTCTTTTTGAAATGCTTATAAATCATTTGTCATAAAAAACAGCTATCTCCAGAAAATTCTTCTCCACTCCATCGTAATCACAACTTAAAGACTCAAAATATCTTTAGTAAACAGGCACACACAGTAATGGAAGTTATAAGGAATAAACATAAAATCAACATAAAATGGTCTCATTTACTTTCAGTAATCAAAAATAAGCATAGGCCCATAGACCAGAAAAAAGAAATAGCTTGGCCTTCAGCTATGCAAACACTGCTTACTATTTCTCAGTCTTTTCCTGTAGGGAAATAATTTTTTAAATGTTTCTGATTCCCATTTTCTGTATTGAAATTTTTCTAATTATCAAAATATGCACTGAAAAACACAGTACCTTCACCATAGTCCTTCTGGTTGCAAAATTCTAAGACAAATGCACTGAACATGCATGATCATGAGTTAAGAAGATAATCGGGAAGTGGTATATTTTTACTTCTTTTCAATCCCAAATAATAAACCCTCAATTTATCAGAAGACCAAAATGTAGTCTTTTTTTTTTTTTTTCGGTACACAGGCCTCTCACTGTTGTGGCCTCTCCCATTGCAGGGCTCCGGACGCGCAGACTTAGCGGCCATGGCTCACGGGCCCAGCCACTCCGCGGCATGTGGGATCTTCCTGGACCGGGGCACAAACCCGTGTCCCCTGCATTGGCAAGCGGACTCTCAACCACTGTGCCACCAGGGAAGCCCAAATGTAGTCTTATTTAAAGCTAGTTAACTCACTCTTCTGGTCAAATTAAGAAGAGTCAAGTATTCCTTATTGTTTTCGGCTTTATTATAGAACAATTTGCCCATATTTTGTTTTTAAAAAAATTTTATAATGAATTTTATAAGGTGAATTAATATTTTCCTATTGTAGTAAATACATGTTATTAAACATAATTGATCCTTCCTTTAAAAATGCAGGGTCTTTCCCGGCTTCAAGACAGAATGTTCCATATCAATGCAGGTGATAGAGATATAGCAAAGATTTAGGACAGCTGATTTCAATAGGATTAGGGGTAAATGTGTAAAAATCACTATGAATTTTTTTTTTTTTTTCAAATTACATATGTCTATCTCCACTTAAGATTCTGGAATATATATGTGCTCTAGAAAAATTCTTCTGGTGATCCTGAGGTTCACTGCATTAGGAGATTGGGTAACTCCTTGAATATAACATAGAAGTATTATTTGCTTGTTTTTACTAAATTTCCATATTGACATTTTTTTTTTCCTCTAAAAAGTATGTGCAGGGGAAAACTAGATTATAGAATTGATCCACTGAGTTCTTCTTAATTAAGGTCTTAACTGCAAGGCTGTTTTCCTATCTATCTACATAGGCAAATACACTGTCTTTGTCTTTCAACAAATTGGAAACAGTTGCTTAGAGAATGAATCTGGAGAGTTGACTACCACCACCAAACACTTCTGTCTTGTAGTTAACTGGCTTTGCTGTAGCCAGCCAGGATGAAACGGCAGCTGATGGGCCAAGTCTAAAACATAGAAAGTGAAATGGTTCTATTAAGAAAGTGATTAAAGCATCAGGCTTTGTAAACTAGGCTAAAGCCGCAAACTGCAAAATTATCTTGAAGCATGTGATTGGGAAGGACTAATTAGAAGAGAGGATGTCATTTTATTTTCTAAGCAGCCCTCTTTGATCTGCAGCCTTGACACCCCCTCACTTGTTACCTAGCAACCCTTCTTTGTATATGTAAGGTTACTCTATTCCTGCATTGTTATTCAATTTATTTGCCATTTTAAGTGTCCTTATCTTCTTTAAGATTATCCCACCCTGGTGTGATTGGCCTTAGGCTCCAAAATACCAGAGGGCAGTCAATTAAGTGGATCCAAATGTCACTGCACAGCCCACTGCCATCACAGATCTGTGCTAAACAAATGCTGAAGATTTCACCTTGGTCTTGGTGATTTTTACCAGAGCCCTCCCCTCCTGCAGCATCAGCCAACGAGCCTCCACCTCATTCAGAAATCGCTGTCATTGCCTTTATCTTGATTGAAAGAATATATGCAGGACTGGTTCTTTTTAACTCAGTGGAAAAATGACTATCAATTTAAACATTAACTGGTGTCCAATCCAATCATGAAGCTAAAAACAGAACTTCCTTCTGCATATTGCAGTTTCTCAGAAAACCACCACCCAACTAAACTTCACAATTTCACCTAAACCCTAGCAATATGTAAATAGGTAATCAGCCACATTTGGAAACGTATTTTTTAATCAGGTAGTTTAGATGCATAATCACCTCCAAATCAAACCACCATTAGAGGCCATTAACTCTTGAAGGAAGGAAACTCAGTTGGCAGTCAGAATTCTAACAGAGATAAAGAGATCCCGACTCCACCTTTAATTTTTGTACAACTCTGGGCTTGTGCTCTTTTGCTCTTTATGCAAAAGAGTTGCCTATTTCTGTCTTTTTTGTTTTGTTTTATTTTAGTTTTGGGGTTTTGTTTTTTTGGCCTTAAAAGGAGAATTGTGGTTCTTTCTTAATACTGGATAAGAATTAACGAGCTTATCAAAACAGTCAACATATAGCACCTGAGTTCTTAGAAAAGGGCCATTGGGACTTCCCTGGCAGTCCAGGGGTTAAGACTCCACACTTACCATGCAGGGGATGCGGGTTCCATCCCTGGTCTGGGAACTAAGATCCCACATGCCATGCAGCGGGCCAAAAAAAAAAAAAGAAAAGCACTATTACCTCTTTACTGTTTCTAGTTTCACCTCAGTCAGTCATTTAAGAATTGATGCTAGGGTTTCCCTGGTGGAGCAGTGGTTGAGAGTCTCCCTGCCGATGCAGGGGACATGGGTTCGTGCTCCGGTCCAGGAAGATCCCACATGCCGTGGAGCGGCTAGGCCCGTGAGCCATGGCCGCTGAGCCTGCGCGTCCAGAGCCTGTGCTCCGCAACGGGAGAGGCCACAACAGTGAGAGGCCCGCGTACTGCAAAAAAAAAAAAAAAAAAAAAAAAATTGCTGCTAACAGAATTACTGCTAATGCCAAAAGTCTAAATACCACCAGAATACCAAACTCTAGGACATTGCAATACACGGTATCTAATGTACAATCTAATATACATACTAAAAATACAATTTGCTCAAAGCAGTAACACAATATTGCTCATTCCAAAATAACCCCCATTGCCAGAACCCGCATTCCCATTCATTGCAGCACCCAAATAATTCCAAAACGTTCGCTGCAAGTCTTTTGGGGTTTTATAGAGAAAAGGAATTTGAAAGCATTTGTTGTCTATCTCCCACTGCACTCGTTGGGGGATAATGACAACAGGTGGACCTAAGTCCTAGGATATGAGACAGTGGGGTGTATGACCTACCAAATTTAGATAACTCAATTAAAACAGCCCCATTCACCCACACCAAGAAAAAATGCTGGGAGCTGGGGGAGAGAGAGAGGGTGAGCATGGGTGACAACTGCAGATTTTCTTCTCTGGGGTCATTAGCTATGTTTATATTTCTATACTATAACTGTGTTACAAGCTACCATGTCTATTTTTGCCTCTGCCTCATCACTCAGTGCAAAAGGGCAGAGGTGAGTGCCTATAAATTCACACAGCTGCTGGCTGGGAGAAAGCATTTGGAAAATAACTCAGTAACATGGACCTTTATTTCACTGAAAGAATTGTTCTTTGAGGAACAGTCTCTCCTCTAAACCAAGAAAGCACCCAGGCTCCTGCAAAACCTTCCAGGTTAAAGCCAAGTACAATTTTGAGTTCTTGTGCCAGCCAGAGGTATGCAAAGATTTTCTCAGCAGGAAGTCACTCATAGACATCACATGAATATTTAAACAATGGGAAGCCAGCAAAAAGATTCTTTCACGCTGCAGGATGATAGTGACTTCTGAAATTATCACAATTATCATTCCATTATTGCAAAACAAATGACCTGATTTATTATGCTCTGCCTCTGCTCATCTCTGGATCTCTTCCTGATATATTACACAACCGGTTACTTAGGCATTCTACAAAAACAGCATTTGTATCGACTACTTCATTAATATTTTGATTATTATAAATCTCAGGAACTCCATCTACATCCTAGGCTAGAGTCAGCTCTCTCTCAGCCTCTCTCCCTGAAGAAGACAGAAAACTTTAGAGTGGTTTATAATGATGTAGCCTCTGGAATTCTGCAAAACAAGGGAGCTCATAGCATTACTCTCCCTTCAGTGCAGAAACGCTCCTCACTTACAGCCCACAGCAGAAAAGGCCAGTTTTTGAATCAGCAGGAAAAGAAGTTTACATTCAAGAAATCTAGGCAGAAATTCTATTCCCTTGCATGATTCTAGAGCATGTATCACAGCACATCTTTAAAAAAAAAAAGACAAAAAAAAGTTTACTGGTTATTTTCCCTTTAAAAAGTAAAGACTAGAAAAAAAGAAATCACAGGGGAGTTACAACACTTAAGTCATTAAGTCATCAGTAAAGTAGCAGTGACAATATTAAAAGCCAGGTCTTCCTAACCTCTTTTAATCCTTCAGCTACGCTAAGCAGCTTCATGTGCCCTATTTACCAACCCATCTGTAGGGTAGAGTGAGTTTATTTACCCTGTTAGCAAAACCCAGCAAAGAGTAGTTATATCCCACCAGTGACACAGCAGGACAAGAGAGGAATTCGGGACAAAAAAATCAAACAACACACTTGGCAAAAGCAGACCATGGCAACATACATGTTGTAATGAGACAACTGATCAGCCATGAGTCAAATTCCCACTTCTTCCACTGGAACATTATCACAGTTTAAAGTGCTTGAAAAAGAGCATGGCTGCAATACACTAATGACTTTAATGGGTTCCTGTGTCAGGCTGTAGAGTGAAAAGAAAAAATGACTCTGCAAATGATTTTAAGCTTTACCTGTCTAGCAACAACTTTAGTCAGCCCTTTCCTCATCTGGGTCTAATATTTGCTCAGGGGGATCAGTATTACCATCTGCTCTGAAGGTGAATCTGAAATAGGTTGCTCCAGGTAAACTGTCAATGAAAATTTGGGGTGAAATCTCCTGGCAACAGCTCTCCTACTTCTTTCATTATACAACGCCCCCATCCCCGCCCACTATACCCTCCCTAAAAAAAATAAAATAAAGAAAAAAAAACTGAAGAAGCAAGTGTGGAATTATCAGGACTCCAAAAACAACTGACCTTGTGGGACCTTGTGAAGTTTCTACTGTAATAAATATTTCTTGAACGTTATTATATAAAACGTTATACAGATATGGACAAGACACAGTTCTGATCCTCAAGGAGACAAGAACATTGGAGAAATATAGAAATCAAGAAGAATGAAGGTAATTCATTTGAAGGAGGTCACTATATACAGGTAATTTAATATAAATTTGTTGATTGTTTATTGGAGAACTTCATTAGAACTGTATCCAGCAGACAAAGAGAAAGGAGCTAAGAGGTAATCTCATTTTGTGGTTTGGGAAGAAAATCAGAGCATCGCTCAAGAGCCATTTAAATAATGATTAGAAAGATAATAATAACTCCTAGCCCTTTTCCAGCTTCAATCCCAGAAATGAGCTAGGAAGAAGAGGAAGCAGCCAGAAAATGGGGAAAATTTGGCAACTTGGTGTGTTCTCTCTCAGTAGATAATAGAACTGGGGTAGGGTGCTAAGAAAGGAGTTGTTACCAGACAGAGGCATGAAGGAAGACCGTGTCATGGATACAGCTAACTCAGCCTGGAACCAAGAGCTTGGCTGGTTTGATCTGGAGGGGAACAGCCTGTCACTTTCTTTCCATCCTCTATGTGGGAGGGAACATCCTCATCTCACAAAATGCTGCTGAGAAATACTATCAATTTAGCCACAATTCTCTCATTTATTCAAACAGACATATTCTCACTGAAAGTATTAATACTTAAGAAAAGTGTGTTTATTTTCCTTTGTACTGGAAAGGGCACACAAGCAGACAAAAGACCAAACTGAGTCTTTTGCAATACGATGATATTATTTGGTAAAACAACTACTCTGGGATCATTTTTTCTAACCAGAATCAAAACCTTTTTCTATGTCCTATTTCCCTATCAGTCATCATTGATAAAGCCTAGGATGTTTAAGACATTTAACAGCCAAGCAAGGGAACTAAAAGGAGAGAGAGAGAAAAAGTAGAAGAAGGAATGAAACAATGGCAGCACTGTATAAGTGTACAAGCTTAAACCTTTGGAGGAAAGATTCTATTGCATTACAAATACCTTGAAAGATTGATCTAACTTTTTTTGACTGTGAAAATTCTCAGTATTCCACTATAATCTTTCTATTGTCTAAATCAGACACATCTCTTACCACAAAACAAGCTGTAATTGGCCTTTGGCACCACAATGGGAATAACGCAAGGAGAGATTTTGGCAGACATCATTTAAAATTCTCCAATTATACTTTCCAGGATGTTAGTTTTATTATCTTATTTCCTTGGATCCAAAAGGATTTTTTAATTAAGGGGTAAAGATGTTTTCCTGTGCATCCTGAATTTCTTTGGTCCACTTGCAAGTCATAATAATGCTGAAGAAGTATTTCTACCATTTCGAATCTAAGTCATAACTTACAGACGAAAGAGATAACCCTCCATTGCTGTGGACCAAGGTTTTCAGCTGCATAAACTCCAGTCAGAAAATGGCAATAAATCCAAATTAATAGAAATGTTTTCAAAGAGCTTGCAAAGTCTAAAGTATGATAATCATGTAACCAGATATGTGAGAGATGCCAGTATTTGTATTGATGTGGTATTGTTAAGTTGATATCGTATAGATTAATTGTTCTTTACCTATGTGTCTAATTCATTGATTTTGAACATCCAGGGAGGTATTTAAAAAAAAGAAAGAACCCTGGCTCCACTCCAGATCTAATAAGTCAGAATTTCAGAGTGTCACAAGTACTTGGGAAAATTTTTAAAGCCCCACAAGTGATTCTTATGCCCAAACAAGGCTGAGGATTACAGGTTTACTCTGGACTTCAGGAAGTAAGTCTTCTACAATATGAGAAGCAAATGGATTTTCCATTTTTCCAAGGTTCCAAGCAGAAGGATGAGGACAGGGTTAAGTTCTCATGGCAAAAATGTTATTTACACCTCCAAAAGAAGGCACAACACAAGTGGTCTTAACAATTTTGAAATATATCCACAAAGAAGATCATTCAAACATTTTCCCCAGGTTCCTTTATTTTATTATTCTTTTAAAAAGGAACTCCCAATGTCCTCTCCAACCTTGACCATTCACATGACTCAACAGAATACATCCAGGCACATCATCTATTTTACAGAGCAGTGCTTTGGGTAGACAGTTTGTTCAAGATTTTCACCTTGCAGATAGGTTAACTGGCAGAGAATAGAAGGAACAGAAGAATATAAAACTGTCAAATGAAATCACATGAAATTGATGAGTTCCCAGAACAGAAGGCCTATTGCACCCCTCACAATTTCCCAATCATATTAAAGAAAGTTTGAAGTCAAAAATTCTAGAAATTAAGAGAATCAAATTCCCCAAATATATGACCACAGGGTGATAAAGAGGTATACTGAGTTATGCTGTAAATAGACAAGAAAAGGGAAGTGATTCTACAAAAAAAATAATACTCTCTGACATCACCAATGTGGGAATATGCCAATTCTTTAGTAAATTTGACAATAAAGTACAAAATATCTGAGACAAAACAATGTTGCTCATTTAACAATCCAAGAAAGTATCTCTCATGTGCTGGGCCTTGGGCAAAGTATTTAGCCCGTATTAGTTCACTTAATCAATGCTTGCAGCAACTCTATGATAGATTTACTATTAGTATCCCTACTTTACAAATGATAAAAATGAGGCATAGAAAAGTTCAGTAACATACCAAAGACCATATAATTAGTAAGTGGCAGAGCAAGAATGCAAAGCAACAGTCTGGCCCTAGAGTTCATGAAGTTAACCCCCATGGTCTATAGTCTCTCATGTGTTACCAAAAAACTGTGTGGCAGAGAAAGCTTCTCTGTGACCTCTCCCAGGATCTCGTTACATTCCTTCCTTTCTTACCTCCCCTTTCTCCTATCAAAGCTTATGCATCTGATATTTAATTCCTCAGGGTCTTGATGTTTACTGGCTCATAGAATCCACACCAAGGGTCAACAAATAAAAATAGCCTTACATGTTATCTCTTAAAGATAATGGTTTTCACTTAATCACAGGTTGTTGATGTTTAACTCAAAGTAGTAGTTACTGGGCTTCCCTGGTGGCGCAGTGGTTGAGAGTCCGCCTGCTGATGCAGGGGACACGGGTTTGTGCCCTGGTCCGGGAAGATGCCACATGCCGCGGAGCGGCTGGGCCCGTGAGCCATGGCTGCTGAGCCTGCGCGTCCGGAGCCTGTGCTCCGCAACGGGAGAGGCCACAACAGTGAGAGGCCCGCATACTGCAAAAAATAATAATAATAATAATAACAAAGTAGTAGTTACTGCAGAATTCTGGCCACTGATGTCCATGGTAAGCACCATTGGGGCAGAATCCATATCTCATTCATATGTGTATTCTCAGCACCCAGCACAGTGTCTGGAACAGAACTCAATCCTAATGTAAGTTTATTGGATTGTAAATGGAGGCCAGGATGCTCCTGCAGCCATCCCACATAGGCCAACTTCTTCCATAAAAGGCTAGCTGGCCTACCTAATATGAGCTCTCATAACTCCTTTGGGCACAAACTACTAAAATACCTCTAAAATGGGACATGTTAGATAAGAATCTCCTTTTTCTTCTCATAAAAGTAGGCCACACATGTTATATAGGAGGATTGCTACAGGCAGCCACATTCCAGCCATTCAGAAGGAATAGAGAATGGTCCCTGGGCCCCGAATGTCAAGAAAAGGCACGTTTTGGTGAGAGGATACCTAGAGAAAGGTCTTATCATGGGTCACTGCTTAGGTGTACCAAGATGTAGGCTTAGCGCAACATGGAATCCTGGCTCCTCAGGGGAACCTGCAAGTTAAGAAAGGAAAGCTTGCTGAAAGCAAAGAGGGATCTAAAATGGGAAATGGGAAAATGACTTTGCAGCTTCACAGATGTGCTAAGGCATATGTCTATAGAAAAATCCCCAGTGAGGCAGATTGTATTTCCCAAGATAGCACAACATGATCTCTCGTTCCACACGTTCTTCTTACAGTGTGACACTGACACTCCTCCCATCAAAAGGCGAGCTTGTGTTCCCTCCCCTTAAATCTGGGCAGGTATGAGACTACTATGTGACTCCAAGGCTAGGTCATCTAGGGTCATACAACTTCTGCCTGATCCTCCTGGGACACTTACACTTGGAACTAGGCTGTTAGCCAAGGAGTCACATGGCGATACCACAGACAGGTGTTTCAGCCAACAGCCCAGCTGAGGTCCCAGCTGACAGCCAGCATCAACACCAGACATGTGAATGAAGAAGCCTTCAAGATGGCTCCAGCTCCAGCCACCATCTGACTCCAATCACAGAAGACACCCCAAGAGAGAACCAGCTACATGAGCCCAATGAACTCTCAGAACCATGAAAGATAATAATAAAATGATTGCTATTCTTTTTGTTTGTTTGTTTTTGACTGCACTGTGCATCCTGTGGGATCTTCGTTCCCCGACCGGGGATTGATTGTGGGCCCACAGCAGTGAAAGCACCGAGTCTTAACCACTGGACCACCAGGGAATTCCCATGATTGCTATTCTTAGGTCATTAAATTTTGGGTTGATTTGCTATGCAGCACTAGTAACTGAAATGCCCAGCCTGGAAGCAGGCTCAGGAGCCACTTTCTGTAAGCATGAGGATTAAAGCCCAAAGAAGAGTTGGATTTTCCTAAAAAAGAGAGAGCACTAAAGCACTCCAGAAACTAGGTGGGACTGGCTGAGTCACAGTAGCCAGAACTCCTTTTCCCTTTCTATAAGTCCAGAAACTATACAACCTCCCCTGAGAGCATGCTGAGTCTGCCCAGAGAGAAGCCACCTCACAGATGATTAGAATGTAAGTGGATAACGAGCCATTTGAATTATCTGCTCTAGTTCAAACACATGCTGTTGCCAATATGCTGTGGCAGCCAGCTAACATCTGAGCATCTTTAATTTAAATTGCATATACTTAACTTGAAATGGCATCTCTACTCTGAAACTAAGAATTTACTGTACCATCATCAGATCATAGGAGAAATCATCTTTTCAGGAATTTCCTAAATTTGCCTTTTTACTGCACTCTAATGTGGTAACAGCTTAATGCCTGATGGCTCCCAAGTCAAATGTTTCAGAGTATGAGATATAACTCCTATTCCAATCCGTTTGTTAATACACATGCTGTTTCCTGTCTACATATGTGAATGGAATGATTCTCAGCAGCTTGGGTCTCATTCCCTTGTAAACACCAAAATCATATCTGTAACCTTAAACAATAGACACATTCACAAAGCCAACTTTTAACTTATCAAGCTTTATCAGAGACAAATTTTTCAAGGCAAAAAACTCCAAAGGAGGCTGGAGAAAACCAAGCTTATGACAGAAATTTGATACTGTACTCAAAATAAAAATAATAAAATTTTAATATAGCAACTGTGGAGCTTAAATTCTAGACTCAGGATAAAAACAAACAAAAAGCAAATATACCAAAAACATGTGTTAGACGTAGTTATATTGCATTAACTGTTTAAAAACAGATTGAGGGATTATATTAAGATGACTTCTTTTCAGCCATCATTCTACTTGATCTCTGACATACTTAAAGCTGTTGAACATCTAACATGCTCCTGCCCGTCCCATTCCCCCTTCTTTTCTTGCCTCCTGGGAGGTAGTTTCTAGAATCCAGACCAGCTTGATTCATATCCTCAGTCAGCCCCTCACTAGCTGATATGACTTTTCACAAGTTAAATTATCTAGCTTCAGTTTCTGCATCTGTAAAATAGAGATAATAATGATATATTACATACAAAGATACAGTGATGATTTGATGAAATAATGCATAAAGTGACTAGGCACAGAATAAGTACTTAGTCAATGTTAACTATTATTTTAATGTCTCTTAGTGGTTCTTAGTGTCTTTTGTTGTCTTCTTTTTCCTCTACTGGATCCTGAAAAGTTGGTAATCCACAGGGGTCTGTTCTTAGCTCATTTCCACCCCACTGAATTATCTCATCCCCTTCCATAGTATCAATCACCTCTCAACATGTCAGTGATTCTTCAGTCCTGACCTTTCTCCAGATCTTTATTCCTATCTGATTACTGTCCTGTCCTTCTAAAGAAACCAAGCCATGACACTATGTGTGCGTTCCTAAGGGCAGTTCATCTATATCACAGGTCCTAGAAATGGCTTATAAACAGATCAAGCTATGGACTATCAGTCAGGAGATCCGGAGCCAGAAGGCCCTTATGGTCATCTGTTTTAGGAAAACTAGGTTAAGATCCAGGCTTTGAGGTCAACCCCATGACAATCTAGCAGGCTAGGCAAGCCCTCTTATATATGTCCTATGTCGGGTTTACCTGTCCTGAAACAGTCTCCACCCAACTCTCTGCCCTGGAAGAACTGCATGGACTACCTCAAAGGGTTCCCATGCCCTCTGGCTTCTAGTTGGGCTTACCTACTGGGGACCACTGGCAGGATACTGGAGAGAGGAAAGAGAGAGAAGTTGACATACTTATTCCCTGTGATGTCATCTCTCTCTGCTGATTTCATCCCTCAACTAAATATCACCACTTCTTTCATGGCAGCATCTCCAGAAGACTCTATCCTTTGGTGTTCCAGGCCCCCATGCCACCAGCCCCAGGGCATATCACTAACTTTCGTATACCTTTGAACACAGTTCCTTCATTCAAACTTCCTCCCAACTTCAGTATGCCATCTGTCTTCTGCTAGAACCCTGACTGAAACACCTGCTTGCTTAGTAGTATTGCCTTTCCTTTTAAAAAGAAATCTGTAAAATTCCCTAAAAAAAATTTATGATAAATATAATAAAACTATGCTGCAAAAAAAGGAAGAAAAAATTATCCATAATCCCATCACACCATTAGAATGTTGATATATTGCTTTGCAGTATTTCCGATACATATTTAACATGGTTGTAATTAAAGTATTTATAAAATTTCATGTCTTACTATTTTCATTTAATATTATAAAATAAGCATTTTCCATTTTGCTAAATAATCTTTATAAACATCATCTTTAAAAGCTGCATAATATTCTATCAAGGGGATGTGCTGCAATTGCTTGATTTTTCTCATATTATTGAACATTTGGCATGCCCTTTCAAATGACCTTTCCAATGCATACATTCACATATACCATTACACATATGGTGATTTCCTTTCCATTTCTCTACTAGCTTTGCTAGAGGGCAATTTTAAAAATTTACATATGTTCTATAAAATAAAAGCATTCATGTTTGCAGCAATCACTCCTTTGAAAAAGTTTCCCAAGTCTTGTGCAATGGAAAGTACAATGGATTAGAAGTCAGAAGTCTATGGTTCAAGACCCAGATTTTGTTGTAGCCTCTGTGACTGTGAATACTTCCTAGAAGAGGTTAAACAGTTGATGTCTTAGTCCCCTTCAAGTCTAATATGCTCCATAAATGATTCAGACTAGGGTCACAATCATAAAGATGAAGATAGTGGGAACACCATGAGTCTTTAGTTTGGCAGAATGAGGTCTTAGATACCTCCTGGTTGGTAATGCATTCTCTCTTTGTCCTTAATCAGCACTCTGAGAATTCCCCATCATGCATATGGGGAAGCTGAGGCTTATGGAGGCCCTGTGACTTGCTAAGTCAGAATCAGAACATTAATTCTGAAGCCAGCACTCTGCCCACACCTGGTGACTCCTGTCACCAGGTACTGTGTTCAGTGCTCCAGTATATCTCCTAAGAAGAACATTTAAATATCTGCAGACCTGCCTTACTCATTCCTAAGATATAACTCCTTCACCTCAAGATCACGGTTTTCTTTCATCTTGCAATTACTTAACCTTCCTCACCATGCATTCACATCAGATGATATCACTGATTCCCTCCCATGACTGTATGCAAAATTGCTAATAGAAATAGATTAAAATGTCCTTATAAAAAAATCAGAAATAAATAAAGATTGTCCACATAGCTTTTTCCAGTGCCCAAACAACATGAAGACAGAGGGGAAGCACTGGAGATCAAAATGGGGAAAAAAAAATGAGAGCTAAGAGTAAACAAAATTGAGTTGACATTGAAGTTATACTAATAGACAGCAGTACTTCAAACCCATCACTGTCCAGTTCTGCAGACACTCTGAATCATCAGCAGCAATCTGATCATTATGCCATCCATACAGCTACTCAAAGGAACTGTCTCATACATTATCTCATTTTCTTCTCACAATAACCCCTTGAGGTAATCACAGCAAGATTTCCCACTGAACAGATAAAGAAGCAAACAAAGAAGTGAGATGACCTGACCTTGACACACACTTCTCTGCATAAGATTTGTTTTCCCTAAATGGAAATTAGGCAAAGTAGATGAGCACCCTAAAGTCTGTCCATCTCAAGGGAGGGTCTTCAGAGCATAGCCAGCTGGCTGGAATGTGGAGTCCATGGCCAAATGAAACTTGAAGCCCCTCATGTTTTAAGTAAAGACAGCCTGAAACTAAACTTTCTAGTTTTCTTGGTTGCCAAGATTTATCAATAAAATACACAGAATATACTCTTCTAAGAATATACCCTCCCAGCTCCTGAAAACAGAGGCCCAAAATGAGCTGTGAAGCAGGCTGCTCTACTAATTACTTCTAAATACCTATATAAGTTACAAATTCAATATCAACAACAAGGTACTGGCAAAATGAGAAAGAAGGAAAACAGTCGGTGCCTCTCCTCTCTGTTGAACCAGTGTTAGAACTAGAAGGGATCCAAAAATCACTCCAGAGTTTGTAGTGTTTCTAGAATTCAACCTCTAGTCTCAGTTTCTGCATTTCCTATCTTGCCTGTCCATAGGTTCCCTCATTCTCATATCCTGAGGCCCATGATCTGTCAGAGACATTGTCAGTATTCTATCATTCTCACCTCTCTTGTGTTCATTTCCTAAGACTAATGTCATCAACAATAAGGAAAATCCTGCCAATGAATAAAGGAGGATAACACCTTATCCCTCTGTTAGAAATTTACCCAACAGCACTTCTTCCTCCTTCCTGTTTGTTGGATGAATTGATTGTACCAGATCATTTTCTTATTTTATAGCCTCAATTTCCCAGACTCCCTTGTATGTGACTGATTCTACCCCCATAAGAGATAGGGGCCTTCTGTTAAGAGAAAATTCCTTTGGCTCTCACTGCTTGGTTTCTTGGATTTGACATGATGTGAGAACTAAATGCTTAAAGCCATGGCCACTATTTTGCAACCATGAGATGACTGTTATCAAGATTAAAAAGCCAGTATCACGAGGATGATAATCCAGAAACGTAGGAACTTTATAGTATCTCTGAGCAGGTGAAGCAGGCTTCAGGTGACCTGAATTCCAAATCCTTGTATACCATAAATATTGTTTGGTTAGATGGCTTTTTGATTTTTACAGATGAATGCATCCTGACACATCCTTTCAGGTAACACAAGCAATTGACATAGGTTTCAATGCCTCAACCCAAAAGATTGACTAAGGCATTCATTATGGGACTCTGGAGAACTGTGGCCTAGGAGGTATTTTTTGAGTAAAGACATCACCTAAGTGGCTACCACAAGTGGTCCTGTACTCCTTTCTCTAAGCTCTACCAAGGGTTTTTTTTTTTTTTTTTTTTTTTTTTTAAAGATAGAAGAGGAAACACTTCCCCAGTAGAGAAAGTTGTCACTGTAATAACTAATATTGAAGCAGAAAAAAAGCAGAGTCCTTCTTTTTTATTTTCACCTCCAAGGGACATGTATGCTAATTTCCCTCAAATAAAAAGATCTGCCTATTCCCATAACAAGTCCTATGTAAAACTGAATGGAACACATCCCATCACCAACACCAACACTGCTATCAAAAGGCAAGTACCTTATTTATCAAAAGTGAACAGTTCCAGAGAGGCCAAAATGCCTCATTATCTTTTACAAATTTACCTTAGTATTTTTAGCATCTAGACTGTTCGCTCCTTATTGAGTTTTAAGGAGTATAAGCTGGAAATCTCCCCTTCACTAATAGATATCTCCATTTGTGAAAGGTTCATGTAAAAATTGTGTTTTTACCGTGGGGTGATCCTAGTGAGAGGAGACAGTTTCTGAATGTTGGGAAGCCGCCTGTTTAAAATTTCTTCCAGTGGTCACCCAGAACAGAGGTTTCTAATTACCCTAGTGGGGGCCTGAATCCTGGTTTTAGGATTATGTATTCCATGTCATTATCTTAAATGCACTTGCCCTCCTTCAAACTTTCCTTAATACTTTTTGTGGAACATGGATCATTCTACCTCTAATTATAGTAATACGTATGAATTTTTCACATCACCCTAGAGAGGACAAGATTTTTGAGGGTAAAAACTTGGGCTTTTTAATCTACTTAGCGCCATCAATACTTAGACAAAAGTTTTTTACTTTTTATTTAAATTGAGTAGGCATCATTTCCTCTCCTACATCACAGGTTTACATGTACGATAGAGGAAAACATGGCAAAATAGCCGAGTGCAGTCCACCCAGCAGCAAATGGAGAGACAATTTTCTAAATAAATATCCACCATTCCTAAGTCTGATTTTGAGGTCATATTTCTCTCTTATTGAAAAAATTTAAAACACAAATACGACTGTTCAAGGGCTCAAGTATTACAATCCTATTCCAAAAAAAAAAAAATCAGTCATGGGTTGGTTTCACATTTAGATGCCTTTGCTGATCTGCAGTTTGGGAGTTATAATAGAGCCATGTTGCCTTTGCACATTAAACCAGCTGTTTCTTTGCCCTGTCTCCTCATTAAACTCATCCCGTCTCCATCACTCTTACTTTTTTTGTTGTTTTCTGTTCCTACAGACTCAAAGTTTTTATTCTCTGTCACGTACCCTCCCTACTTCCTTGTAATCTTTATCACATACCTTTCCTCCCACCTGGATACCATGAAGTCAAGTCCCCACCTCCTGACTGAGAGACTGAGAGCATCCTCTAGCCTGTCTAGTACTCAGTCCCCTGTGGTGTATTCATTCCTTCCATACCCTGGTTTGAGCTCTTATTAATTCCCAATTCCTCAGGACACGTGTCTATTTCTCCTCAGCTGCTTAAGGATAAATTGCATGTGCCTCTCTCTTAATCTCAAGTATACAGCTGTCTGTTGTCTTTTCCTTCATAAAAGGTGGTATCCATATCTTCTGATATCTTTGCTACTCCCTATATGACCACTATAGGCTGTCGACCTAGCAGGTAACAATTGTTTAATCTAAATATAAAGAAGAAACAGTTAAACATGCACTGTAGGCTATTTTTCCAGTTGTGGGATACAGTTGCTGTAATCTAGTCATACTCCCTCTTTCACCTTCATGTAATGAATGCCCGTAGAAAAGATGCAGAGAGAAGACTAGTAATGTCTGTGTCCTATTGTATGCTCATCAACAGAACAAATCTCAAAGAGTACCCAATAAACAACTTCTAGCACACATTCCACAGTTACATTAAGGAAATAGGTCATTTACATTGCCACCTTTAAAAAACAGAACTAGCTAATTTATTATATGTCCAGCCAACCCTAAAAAGGATAAAGAGAAATATAAGGTCTCTGACCTTAAGTAATTACAAATTATTTGAAGAGATGATGAATAAGGACAAATAAGGACAAATATATTCTGCTTCAACCTTTTGTACCTTCCACTTTGGGCACCAACCTGTAGCCAGTCTATATGGGCCAGCAGTTTCTATTCTCTTAGGCATTCTCTCCTCCTTGTTGGATATCTGGGGGAAAATCCGACAGCATCCAGCTTGTTCTCTAAGCAGACATCTTGAACTCCAATCAGAAAGTCCGTTCAAACCTAATGGTCTCTCATTTAATGGACTTAGTGTTGGACACAGAAATGTTTTTTTACCTACATCATTTTCAGACTTTCCAGTTCCCACAGTGTATCTCAGAAAACAGGCCTACAACTCATCAGAGGGAGGAAAATAACTCCCAGATGGGCTCAGTGGAAAACCAAAAGCAGAAGGACTTTGCACCCTTAGAATACCTATGGACAACTTCAAACTTGTGCTTCATGGTCTTGCTCTTTGGGGATTTATTGTTTGTGCTTTCCCAAGACACATGGACAGCACTTGACTTTTATATAGAAAATGGCTAAGTCCAGTTATCTGTGAGTTGAAAAATCCCCTGCTTATCTGCCCTAATCCTTCCTTCATTGTGAATACCGTAAACAAAATTAAATGAACTTATATAAACAACAACAACAAAAAACTCTCTAGCTATAACAGATGGACCCAATCCATCTCAGCAGATAATATCTCATAAATGATTCACTGCCATTGCTTTAACCTAGAGCTTTTTGCATTTTGCGCATCTAAGTGAATAACTATTAGTAAGCTTTATGCATTGCTGTGTAAATTATCTTGGGTCTGTCATAATCTAGGGAGTAGCACTGATATTTTTTGGGGGGAAGGTCTGTTCTAATTATTTCTATGCTGAATCTCTTATCTCAACAAGAGCTTCAAGTTATCAAACAGAAGTAGATTCAACTCCAAATCTGATCTGGTCTTTTCCTTTAATATTTACAAATGGAGCATGTGTCTTATTTAGCACCTTAACAAATAAAAAGAATTTTTATTCCATAGGCCTTATAAATATTTTATATATTTGATAGGAAAGTTAATTTTAATAAATGCTTAAAACACAGCCCTAAGGAGATACCTGAGTGTTCAAACACAGCCCTCAATTATCTTAGAAATGTACCTCAAACTAAGAATCCTATTTACCTAGTGCAGGTACAAAACAAAAAGAAGACTTCTGAGGTAGTCTTGTTTTTAACTGAGATGCTGAATAAGAAAGCAATTGGCTCCAAATAACTCCAGGCCTTATTTCAGCTATCCAAGGCAGTGGATAAGCCTCTGTAAAGGCAGGTGTTTTTTTTCCCCCACAGTAGCACTGTGAAATGAGCTGTCAAATTCCAAGGATACTGTAGTGATTGAGCCACATAGAATGAAGGAACTAAGAAAAGAGGTAGCTGAGAAGAAGTGCATATTGGCACCGTGGAGGTCACACCCACTCTTGGCAGAATGGAGAGGCAGGTGGGAGGCCTTTGCTTCCCTTCCCTGTTTCTCCAATTCCTCCCTGTGTGTCCACGTTATCAGGCAATCACATGGTTGACAACAATGTCCGGGCCCCAGGCCTCGCCACTTCCATCAGAACATACCTCTCCCTCATCCTATCTCCTCCAACACAGCTAGGCCAGTGCTAGCTATTCATTAATCAGTTCATCCTGCAGTTAGTGGCTGCTGATTCTTCATGTATTAGACCTCGGAGATAATCATCTTGCTTTTTGGTGTTCATTTCACCCATGGAAAAGTGGAATTTGAGGGGGAAGACATCTTCAAAATCTTCCCAAAGATCCCAAGTAGGAGATTGTTAATGTCACATCAGGGACTACGTATTCTGATGTCACATTATTTGCATTCTAAATTAAGGCCATGTTGGACATGGATTGTGGAACATAATGTAACCTGGTCATTATAGTTTCTTCTTAGACTCATGAGGGTAAAATACACAGAAAAGCTATGTACAAAATGCACACAAATACGACCAGGCTAAATGTTATCAAGAAAGACAAATGAAAAGTTATCAAGAAAATGAAAGAAGAGAGGAAAGCGTCTTCGGTGAATTACCCTGAAGCAAATGAATAAAGGTTTAAAAATGCAAACATTTTAAAGTGGGTTGACTTTTGCCCCAGTTCTGAACCATGTTGATAAATAAAATAAAAGTGGCTAATTAGTATGAGTCTATCCTTAACAGCACACCACTCTATGAGTCATTTTATGGTGTTTTTAGTGTGCAAGGTCATTAATATAAGACAACACAAGCCAAATAAATAATTTAGACAGGAGCCCACTGCACATGGTTTGGGGTTCCTTTGCATGACTTTTGAAAGAAATGGCTCCTTGGCATAATTGATTACCAATGAGACTGAAGTCAGGTGGAAACTCTCCTCCCATTCTTTTTTTTTTTTTTTTTGCGGTACGCGGGCCTCTCACTGTTGTGGTCTCTCCCGTTGCAGAGCACAGGCTCCGGACGCGCAGGCTCAGAGGTCATGGCTCACAGGCCTAGCCACTCCGCGGCATGTGGGATCTTCCCGGATCCGGGCACGAACCTGTGTCTCCTGCATCGGCAGGCAGACTCTCAACCACTGCGCCACCAGGGAAGCCCTCTCCTCCCATTCTGAAAACGGAAGTGATGCTGTGGGTCAGAACTGAATCCAAGGAAAGGAGAGGAAGGTGGCTGCCTCGCACTACACATTCACCCCTCTTCTGTTTTCTCAGTCCTAGGCTTAATTGCAGAGCCCAAAGCCTTGACCAGAAGGAGGGGCTTTTTTTGCCCCTCACCTGGAGCACTGGCAGGGAAGAACTACCATCGTGCCCGTGCAATCACAATGCAAAATTCTGTCTGTAATGAGCAGAACTTAGTGAGAAGTCTTAGGCTCAGTTTGAAAGCTTAACTAAATTTTAACAATTGTGAATGAGTTCATTTTTACTCACTGGCAGTGTGGCATGGCAGTTAAGTCACACTCTGGAGTCAGTTCAAACCCAAGTTACAGCCATTCATTAGAAACCTTGGGCCTCAGTTTTCACATCTGTAAAATGGATGTAATAAGGGTGTCTACCTCACAGGATTGAGAATTAAATAAGATAATGATTCTCAAGCTCTTAGCTTGAGACTGGCCTGACATATACTAAGTGTTCAAAAAGTCCTGATTATTACTATTGATATTATACTTATATTATTACTATAAAACCAGCAGACCATGATGAGAATACATACCTTGGCTGTCATGAACATTTTTCTAGGAAGTGGTGAAAAAGTGACTAATGTCTCTATTCTTAGAGTCACCTTGATCAAAGCTAAATTAAGTAGGACAAAGGGAGAAATGGTCAATAAATCAAAGAAACCAAGGATTTTATCACAGAGATGATCAGAGGCCAGGTTTCAATATCTTGTTTAAGCCAGGCAGGTAAACAGAGCTGCCTGTGAAAAATGTCTTCAACATTTTATTCCAATAAGTATAGCTTGTATTAAAAACTGCTTTGAAAGATATTATTACTATTTTTTTTTTTTCCAGTACACAGGCCTCTCACTGTTGTGGCCTCTCCCGTTGCGGAGCACAGGCTCAGCGGCCATGGCTCACGGGCCCAGCCGCTCTGCGGCATGTGGGATCTTCCCAGACCGGGGCACGAACCCGTGTCCTCTGCATCGGCAGGTGGACTCTCAACCACTGCGCCACCAGGGAAGCCCTGAAAGATGTTATTATTTAAAGAAATTGGGTAAAGGGTTCACAGGATTCTTGCAACAGCACGTGAATATACAATTCTTTCCAAATAAACTTCACAATTTCAAAATGCTTGACCCAAAACATGGCATCACAGAATGTTTGATTCAAAAGGGATCTGGGAGACAAATCCAGCCCTTTCTTTGACAGATTAAAAAACTGAGAACTAGGAAGACTCAGCATTTCAGCTAGTTAGTAGCTTCTAATCAGAGTTTGTTTCACAACCCAATGTTGCTTCTACTCCACCCATCAGTGTGTTTATGTTGTGTACTCTGCTGTTTGCTCAGCCCCTTGATAGAAACCAGGAATTTGTGTGTCATCACCCTTAATTCACAGTAAAAGAAGGAACGTACAAAAGGTACTATTTTAAAACTTTATTACTATTTTAAAACTTTTTCATTATTGCATTTCTACCTGGCTCTAGAAAATGGTATGTAATAGTTTTCTAGGGCTGCCATAATAAAGTAGTACAAACATCACCAACTAACTAGCTTAAAATGACAGAAATTTATTGTCTCACAGTTCTGGAGGCTCTAGCCTGAAGTCTGAAATCAAGATGTCAGAGGACCATGCTGACTCTGAAACCTGTAGGGGAGAATCCTTCTAGCTCTGGTAGCCCTAGGTATTCTTTTTAAAAAAAAAAAAAAAAATGTATTTATTTATTTGGTTGTGCGTCAGTTGCGGCAGACCGGCTCCTTAGTTGTGGCATGCATGTGGGATCTAGCTCCCTGACCAGGGATTGAACCCAGGCCTCCTGCATTGGGAGCATGGAGTCTTAACCACTGTGCCACCAGGGAAGTCCCCCTAGGTATTCTTTGGCTTATAGATGTATCACTCCAATTCTCTGTCTTCACATGGTGTTCTTTTTGATTCTTCACATTGTCTGCCCTCTGTGAGTGTCTGTGTCTCTGCCCAAATTTCCCCTTTTTAGAAGGACACCATCATATGGGATTAAAGCCCACTCTAAAGACCTCATTTTAGGTTGATTACCTCTGTGTAGACCCTATTTCCCAATGAGGTCACGTTCTGTGGTACTGGGACTTAAAGCTTCAACATATCTTTTGGGGGACATAATTTAACCCATAACATAATAGGTACACAAGAGTTATCTAATCACTAACTACCAAGGAAGTAAAACCATTGACATTATAAACCAAGGAAACCACAGATACCAAGTCATGAAAACATGGAACAGATTATTGGATTCACTGGATATAACAGAGTAGCTGGGAGGAAGCTTAATATACAAAGGAGAGGATAGTTGACTGAAAGATAGACAGGGGGTGTTCATGAAGGGCTGGGATGGAAGCTTGGATGTTAACCTATAGGCAGCTCACAGTGACTGGCAAGTGGTTATTCCAGAGTTGTTCCAGAGCCGTTTATTGAACTAAACAATGAAAGACAAATAAGACACAGGTGCCTGCCTTCAAGGGCCTCATTGTTATGGAGAGGAGATCATGTTTAAGCAAACCATTTCAGTTTAGTGTGCGTTCTTGGGTGAAGAAATAGTGCTACCTCTACAATAACTTGTGAGCAGAGCCTACAGTAGATAGTAAACAACTGTCTGCTGAATGATTTCAATCTGTCAATGCATTTTTTTTCATTATTGCAAATATAATAATAAAAACAATAAAGGTAATAATAACTAGATTGTATAGCAAGCACAATGATAAGCACTTTGGTGTATTATCTTATTTAATTGATCACAATGCTCTGAGTTGTGTACTATTGTTATCTCATTCTACAGATGAGGAAAGAGAGGCTTAGAGTTGCCCAAGGTTACAGACCTAGGAAGAGGTAGAGGTGAGATTTGGACCCAGATGCACATGGCTTCTAAGTCCTGGATCTACCCATTACACTGTGATGTTAATTGGTGACTTTCCAATTATCTTGTTTGCCTCTAATTCTAGAGGTTAGTGGTTATTTTTTAGGTAAATCATTACCTTTCATCACAGTGGATAAAGCTTATAAGAATGCTGATTAAGTGAAATTCAAGAGCAGTGTGTTTGTCAATGGCCATTAATCAATCTATAATCAATGTGTAAACTCTCTGCTAAACAATTAACTTGTTGGAAAATATGTAAACAAGTCAATTCCAGTTATGGTAGGTATTAACCAATAATGAGGTGTGGAGACACGACATTAGGGGCCAGCACACCACCCTCCAAATAATTATATTAGCAATATACCTATTGTATATATAATGAACTTCCCTAGAAATCAGCCCCCTGGGACCCTTAGGTAATTGAGAAGTGCTGCTTTCTGCCTGATTTATGAAACAATCAGTCTTACTAATAATAAATGGAAAATCTAGTTGAAAGTGAAACTGTAAGCAGCAGGATACAAATTGACAATTAATAAGATTGTTTGGGGTTCAAATACGTGATTTGTATTTGATGCCACAGTACTTTTGGAAGGGAGCAGAATGATCCGATCCAGAGGATCTTAACCTTAGAGTCCTACCTTTAGGGACCTGTGAACCACTCCATGCCTGTTTGCACACACACATATGGGAGAGGAATTCACAGCTTTACCAAATTCTTTTTAGGGTCTGCCCTACAAGAAAGATTGAAAACCAAACCCCCCTTGATGCAAATGAGCAAATCAAAGCTCAGAGATGTTAAGACACCTACACAGTGTCATGCAGTTGTTAATGGAAAATCTAGGACAAAAACCCACTGGCCCCCAGCCTGGAGACGTAGCTCCTACACTGAAAGTTTAATAAACTGTAGACCTGACAACATGAATATGGTCCATAAACTACTGCAAACAAAGGCCAGTGTCTAGAGAAAGCAAGCATTGCCCTAGCACTCCACATTGCAATCTAATACCACCAATAGTTCATGAGATGTAAAAGTGCCACTTTAAGCCATATATCTTAAGGTAAAAGTTAACAATCCAACAAGCAATTATTTATTTATACTGTAAAAGAAATTCATCCTTCAAATACTCTGATGATATTACAAAAATATAAATACAGACATATACATATAAAGACAGAAACCTCAATTAAAAAGAGTTAGGGGACTAGAAGGAGGATCTCTCATACTCTATGCTGATAGCAGAGCCCAACAACAAGAAGAAAAATTTCCTCCTCTTGCCTGGCAAGAGCTCAGCCAGTGAGAGACTGTCACAACTCAGTCAATAAAAAGCCACTATACTTCAAAATCTCAATTCCTCCAATGGACTTTTTGTTCACTGTAGCCCTCCCAACTTCCTTTTTCCCTCTTTAAAAGAGTTCTCTCCTTGGTATGTAAGGACTCACACGTGGCTTGACATGGTTGCAGACCCTGAATTGCAATTCTTTGCTGGTCCCAAATAAACCCATTTTGCTGGAGAAATAACTGACAGTCTATTTGTTTTAGGTCAACATTTTGGTGGCCCACATGGGGATCCAGAGAAGACCCCCAATGACTCCAGAGCTGGTGGGCAAACAGGTACAATACCACATTGAGCCCACTGCTGCTCACTGATTTTCTTGTTGACCCTGGGGGTTTGAGGGTAAGTATTTCTCCTGAATCTGAGTTTCTGCCCTCTTTGCATTTTGAAGCTCTCCAGATTTTATTTGGGATATTTTTTAAAGCTTTATCCTTTCTGGTTAAGGTCTTGTTGGGTATACGAGTACTCATTTTTTAAATCAGGCTTTTCCAACTGGAACTGTGCCAGCCCTTCAGCCCATTCCTGAAGGAACAGGGCTGTTTCATTGGAACTGTGCCAGTTCATTCTTCAGCCTGATTCCTTTTGGATGGAGGTTGTGCTATTGGAACTGAGCTGTTAAGCCTTTGGTCTGACTCCCTCAGGATTGGCTACTCCATTAGATCTGTGCTGAGCAGCCTTTGGCCTGGCTCTTTTGGGACTAGACCGTTCCTTTAGGACTGGCTGGTATTAGGCCTAAAGGCTGTCTAAGCTGTTTGAGCTGTTATGCTGTTTGAAAATTATTCTTTTACTCTAGAGAAAAACATCTGAGAGATGGGATCCCAGTTACATAAATATTTTGAGGGCTTCCTCCTTTCAGGTACCCTGGACAATTTTATGTTTAAAAACTGAGAATCCTTCCTCATGTGCATTTCTAAGTGGACCAACCTACCCAAAGGCAATTTAGCACATCAATGGCCATTATGGGGAACTTTTGAAATCCCCACACTTATAAAACAAAATTGGACAATCGTAGCACTAGAATTTCTAAAACTAAATGGAATACCTATTATCAATTGGTATTTTGAGGATTCCAAGTGTTATCAGGAGCCTAAAATTGCCTCTCTGCAAAATAAGATTTTGAGAGCGACTGAGGCAAACAAACAAAGAAAGATTAAATGTCTTCCAAAGCTTCATGCTCCTCTTCCCTGGCTTCAGGTGCCTTCAGCATTCTAACCAGCCTTCCCAATGTCCTCCCAATTCTCAGTGATGGAGATCTGAGGAACTACAGGGGCTCTTCCCAATCCTCTCCCTTAATCAGATTGGAGAAACATTTCTCCAGACTGGGAATGAATCTCTTCCAGTCCTAACTGACACCAAAACGACACTCTCAGTGCTCAATCCCGCTACTATAAAGCAGCCCCTACCTCAGAGTACTAAAACAGTTCAAACAGTGGGATTCTCTAATGAACCTCAGAAGGTTCCTGTCTCTAAACCTATTCCCTTTTGTTTAGGTCCTTTGAGAGATGCCCATCCTTTTCTCCTTAGTTCCTCACACATATCCATTTATTAAGCTGAGACTTCTTAGAGAAGTGTCATACAATTTTTTTCACCAAAAAGAGTGAAATAATTCTAAAATTCGACAGTAGCCAACAATATAGCCAATCAGGTGAATTAAATGGCCCTGTGACATCTTTTATTTGCTCCATCTCTGATGGCACTAGAGCTGTTTCTGAAAACACTGATCCCTATTGAATCAGCTACCATCCTCCTTACAGGCAAAATCTCCAACTGATATTGTCAGAATCCACAAAATACCTCCCTTCAAGATTAAAATAGATCCCTCAAAACCTCTTCCTACAATTAATCAATATCCTGTAAGTAAAGAAGCCCTTCAAGGTATAAAGCCCATAATAGAGGATTACAAGGCTCAAGGCCTCATTATCCCTTATACTACCCTGTAACTTTCCCATTTTACCAGTGAGAAAACGTAAGGGCCAAGGGTGGAGGCTTGTCCAGGACCTCAGAGCAATAAACAACATTGTTATGCCTCAACACCCTGTTGTTCCTAACCCTCATCCGTTAATAGCATCCATTCCCACCAGCCATAAATTCTTTACTGTAATTTAACCTAGAGTAATTTATTTACGTAGTGCATTCTTTAGTATTCCAGTTGATGAATAAAAGCCTCATACCTTGCAACCTAGAGATTTCACGTATTGGAAAAGACATTTCCAGAAGGACTCTCTTCAAGCTCACTGGAAAGGTCTCTGTTGTGCTGTTAACTAACCCTAGTGCCATCATTATCCAAGGAAAAGACTCTTAGATTCATGTGACACACTTTAAAAAAAAGCACCAAACCTTCACTAGACCTACACTTCATCTGGTGATCTAAAAGTAAAGACTTCCTTGAATTGAAGCAGACAACATCTGATGAGACAACTTTCCCAAGATAATAAGCCCAGGTCTGTTGGAAGTTCATCTGCCAAACCTTTGATAATGGCATAATGTTTCAAATGGTCTCCGATGTCTATGATCTTGAAAACATATGAACTTTAGATAGAAAATGCCTGAGTTCCCCCTCCTACCTCTTCTTGTTACTTGAATGTGACCTCAGTAGGTTTCCAATCTGTGCATTTTCCCCCCAGTATGAGACACACTACACCTAGGAATGGTCCTTCCTGGCACTGAGGGACAGAAAGACACTGAAACCATAAAACCTGACTCTTGATCAGTGTTGCTTTCAGAGAAAGATCTTGATCAAAAGGGGGAAATGTAAAAATTAATAAATAGAACCCTCAATTAAAATAGAGTCAGGAGACCTGAAGGAGGAGCTCTCATGCCCTAGAGCAATAGCATAGCCCAACAGGAAGAAGAAAGACTTCCTCTTCTTGCCTGGTAAGAGCTCAGACAATGAAAGGCTACAATACTTCAAACTGTCAATTCCTTCAATGGACTCTTGGTTTACTGCAGTCTCCCTAACTTCAGTTTTCCCTCTTTTTTGGGTGAATTTTATTTTACTTTATTTTTTATACAGCAGGTTCTTATTAGTTACCTATTTTATACATATTAGTGTATATATGTCAATACTAATCTCCCAGTTCATCCCCCCACCACCACTCCCCCACTGTGCTTTCCCCCCTTGGTGTCCATATGTTCGTTCTCTACATCTGTGTCTCTATTTCTGCCTTGCAAACCAGTTCATCTGTACCATTTTTCTAGACTCCACATATATGCATTAATATACGAGATTTGTTTTTCTCTTTCACTCTGTATGACAGTCTCTAGGGGCATCCAGGTCTCTACAAATGACCCAATTTCGTTCCTTTTTAATGGCTGAGTAATATTCCATTGTATATATGTACTACATCTTCCTTATCCATTCGTTTGTCGATGGGCATTTAGGTTGCTTACATGAACTGGCTATTGTAAATAGCACTGCAATGAACAGTGAGGTGCATGTGTCATTTTGAATTATGGTTTTCCCAAGGTACATGCCCAGTAGTGGGATTGCTGGGTCATATATGGTAGTTCTATTTTTAGTTTTTTAAGGAACCTCCATGCTGTTCTCTATGGTGGCTGTATCAATTTACATTCCCACCAACAGTGCAAGAGGGTTCCCTTTTCTCCACACCCTCTCCAGCATTTGTTGTTTGTAGAATTTCTGATGATGCCCATTCTAACCAGTGTGAGGTGACAACTCATTGTAGTTTTGATTTGCATTTCTCTAATAATTAGTGATGTTGAGCAGCTTTTCATGTGCCTCTTGGCCATCTGTATGTCTTCTCTGGTGAAATGTCTATTTAGGTCTTCTGCCCATTTTTGGATTGGGTTGTTTGTTTTTTTTTAAATATTGAGCTGCATGAGCTGTTTATATATCTTGGAAATTAATCCTTTGTCCATTGATTCATTTGCAAATATTTTCTCCCATTCTGAGGGTTGTCTTTTAGACTTGTTTATAGTTTCCTTTGCTGTGCAAAAGCTTTTAAGTTTCATTAGATCCCATTTGTTTATTTTTGTTTTTATTTCCATTACTCTAGAAGGTGGGTCAAAAACTATCTTGCTGTGATTTATGAC
Source organism: Grampus griseus (assembly GCF_964374135.1). Taxonomy (NCBI): domain Eukaryota; kingdom Metazoa; phylum Chordata; class Mammalia; order Artiodactyla; family Delphinidae; genus Grampus; species Grampus griseus. Next base: position 82,304,279 of record NC_139001.1, on the reverse strand, counting down.
AGAGTGTTCTGCCTATGTTTTCCTCTAAGAGTTTTATAGTGTCCGGTCTTACATTTAGGTCTCTAATCCATTTTGAGTTTATTTTTGTGTGTGGTGTTAGGGAATGTTCTAATTTCATTCTTTTACATGTAGCTGTCCAGTTTTCCCAGCACCACTTATTGAAGAGACTGTCTTTTCTCCATTGCATATCCTTGCCTCCTTTGTCATAGATTAGTTGACCATAGGTGTGTGGGTTTATCTCTGGGCTTTCTATCCTGTTCCATTGATCTACATTTCTGTTTTTGTGCCAGTACCATATTGTCTTGATTACTGTAGTTTTGTAGTATAGTCTAAAGTCAGGGAGTCTTATTCCTCCAGCTACATTTTTTTCCCTCAAGATTGCTTTGGTTATTCAGGGTCTTTTGTGTATATACAAATTTTATGATTTTTTCTTCTCGTTCTGTAAAAAATGCTATTGGTAACTTGATAGGGATTGCAGTGAATCTGTAGATTGCTTTGGGTAGTATAGTTATTTTCACAATATTGATTCTTTCAATCCAAGAACATGGTATATCTCTCCATCTGTTTGTGTCATCTTTGATTTCTTTCATCAGTGTCTTATAGTTTTCTGAGTACAGGTCTTTTACCTCCTTAGGTAGGTTTATTCCTAGGTATTTTATACTTTTTGTTGCAAAGGTGAATGGGATTGTTTCCTTAATTTTTCTTTCTGATCTTCTGTTGTTAGTGTATAGGAATGCAAGAGATTTCTATGCATTAATTTTGTATCCTGCAACTTTAAAAAATTCATTGATTAGCTATAGTAGTTTTCTGGTGGCTTCTTTAGGATTATCTATGTATCATGTCTTCTGCAAACAGTGATAGTTTTACTTCTTCTTTTGCACTTTGGATTCCTTTTATTTCTTTTTCTTCTCTGACTGCCATGGCTAGGACTTCCAAAACTATGTTGAATAATAGTGGCAAGAGTGGACGTTCTTATCTTGTTCCTGATCTTAGAGGAACTGCTTTCAGTTTTTCACCATTGAGAATGATGTTTGCTGTGGTTTTATCTTATATGGTCTTTATTATGTTGAGGTAGGTTCTCTCGATGCCCACTTTCTGGAGAGTTTTTATCATAAATGGGTGTTGAATTTGTTAAAAGCTTTTTCTGCATCCATTGAGATGATCATATAGTTTTTATTCTTCAATTTGTTAATGTGGTGTATGACATTGATTGATTTACATATATTGAAGAATCCTTGCATCCCTGGGATAAATCCCACTTGAGCATGGTGTATGATCCTTTTAATGTGTTGCTGGATTCTGTTTGCTAGTATTTTGTTGAGGATTTTTGCATCTATATTCATCAGTGATATTGGTCAGTAATTTTCTTTTTTTGTAGTATCTTTGTCTGGTTTTGGTATCAGGGTGATGGTGGCCTCGTAGAATGAGTTTGGGAGTGCTCCTCTGCAATTTTTTGGAAGAGTTTGAGAAGGATGGGTGTTAGCTCTCCTCTAAATGTTTGATACAATTCACCTGTGAAGCCATCTGGTCCTGGACTTTTGTTTGTTGGAAGATTTTTAATCATAGTTTCAATTTCATTGCTTGTGATTGGTCTGTTCCTATTTTCTATTTCTTCCTGGTTCAGTCTTGGAAGGTTATACCTTTCATAAATGTGTCCATTTCTTCCAGGTTGTTCATTTTATTGGCATAGAGTTGCTTGTAGTAGCTTATGATGCTTTGTATTTCTGAAGTGTCTGTTTTAAGTTCTCCTTTTTCATTTCTAATTTTATTGATTTGAGTCCTCTCCCTCTTTTTCTTGATGCGTTTGGCTAAAGTTTTATCAATTTTGTTTATCTTCTCAAAGAATGAGCTTTTAGTTTTATTCATCTTTGCTATTGTTTTCTTTGTTTCTATTTCATTGATTTCTGCTCTGATCTTTATGATTTCTTTCCTCCTACTCACTTTGGGTTTTGTTTGTTCTTCTTTCTCTAGTTCTTTTAGGTGTAAGGTTAGATTGTTTATTTGAGATTTTTCTTGTTTCTTGAGGTAGGGTTGTATTGCTATAAGCTTCCCTCTTTGAACTGCTTTTGCTGCATCTCATGGGTTTTGGATCGTCGTGTTTTCATTGTCTTTTATCTCTAGGTATTTTTTGATTTCCTCTTTGATTTCTTCAGTGATCTCTTGGTTATTTAGTAACGATTGTTTAGGCTCCACGTGTTTGTGTTTTTCATGTTTTTTTCCCTGTAACTGATTTCTAATCTCATAGCATTGTGATCAGAAAAGATGCTTGAGATGATTTCAATTTTCTTATATTTACCGAGGCTTGATTTGTGACCCAAGATGTGATCTATCCTGGAGAATGTTCCATGTGCACTTGAGAAGAAAGGGTAATCTGCTGTTTTTGGATGGAATGTCCTATAAATATCCAGTAAATCTGTCTGGTCTGTTGTGTCATTTAAAGCTTGTGTGTCCTTATTAATTTGCTATTGGATGATTTGTCCACTGGTGTAAGTAAGGTGTTAAAGTCCCCCACTATTATTGTGTTACTGTTGATTTCCTCTTTTATAGCTGTTAGCATTTGTCTTATGTATTGAGGTGCTTCTATGTTGGGTGCATAGATATTTATAATTGTTATATCTTCTTGGATTGATCCCTTGATCATTATGTCATGTCCTTCCTTGTCTCTTGTAACATTCTTTATTTTAAAGTTTATTTTATCTGATATGAATATTGCTACTCCAACTTTCTTCTGATTTCCATTTGCATGGAATATCTTTTTCCACCCCACCCCCCTTTTCTCTCTTTAAAAGAGTTGTCTTCTTTTTGCTGTATGTGGCCTTGCACATGGCTCACCATGGCAGCAGAACCCGAATTCCAATTCTTTGTTGATCTCGAGTAAACCCAGTATTACTGGAGAAATAATTGGCAGTCTATTTGTTTTAGGTCAACAGTATAATATTTAAATGGAATGTAAAGGCAACTCCCCTTTTCCCCCTCCCTCTCTTCCCCACTGCCCACTCCCTTCCTGCTGCAATCAGGCACATCTGTCAGCAGCAATAACACAGTCTCCTTCCCTACTAAGAACCCTGCTATTGTTTGTAACGTAATTAGCCAGCACCCCACAGAGAAGGCATTCTCTAAAGCACCCACAAAGCTTTTCCAGTGAGTCTGGGCAGAGCACTCTGAAGGCAAATCTGGAAGATGTTATGGATTTGTTAAAACAATGAAGTTTATTTTTTTCAGTGAAAATAGAAACCCCCCAAATTAAGGACTTGACTCTTAGCTCCATTTTCATATTATCCTTGGACTAGATATACATTTTTCAGCCCAGTGTATACAACTATGGGATTCTGAGCAGGACCCAAACACGTGATCCGTCTGATTCATTGAGAATCTTAGTGACACATGACTGGAGTTTCTAATTCCCATTGAACCCTATGCAATTCTTCCATGCAGGCTATCCCACCACTTTTGGTTTCCCTAATTCCAGTGTTTGGCAGCATCAAGATAAAGGAAGGCCATGTCTCCCTTTCCTGGTTCCATCACCTCCACCATTACTACCTTGTTTTGGCCCAGGGGATTAAAACAACTGGGGATTAGGCAAAAGCATTGGCCAGAGACCAACATTCTTATTCACTCTGAGGAGCTTTGCTCCAAATTATCCTTTCCAACACAACTCATAGGTTTTATATATCTATAGGGTAGCTTTCACTTGATTATATTGGACTAAGATAGAGTGAGATCTACGCTTCCTTCCAGGGTTGCCAAATACCTATGCTTGTTTCTTAGATGCTACAAATTGACAAGAGGATGCTCTATGTGTTTATATTTAAAGTGATAAGGAAATATATGTGCTGTTTGCTGCCATGACAGTGAGGAAGCTTTGATGACATAAATGTCTCCAGAAAGATGAGTGAATTGGCCCTTTCAGAGAGCAGGACTGCCAAGAAACTGAAGGAGTGGGGGTAGTGTCAGCTTCAGGGAAACACAGTCTGGCCTATAAATTAGGCAAATCACTTCCCTTTATAACTGTACTTTAAAAATTGATTTTTATATTAAAATAGACAGGACATTCAATTAACATGCCTCACCTTTATATCCTTTGGTTCAAATTAACCCCTTATTTAAAAGCTCTGGGCACACTGAAAATGAATTTAACAAATTATTTGAAAGTTCCTAATCCCTGATTAGAATCAAATCATTGTTCTTTTTATACTGAAAGCATCAAAATAATTTTTAAGAGGGGTGGGAAGAGGAGTTGATTTGTTGGAGAAAAAAGTATGTCATTTTCAAAATAGTAGAAAAACCTTTAATACTGCTGAGCACCAAAATCTCATTTCACATTCACAAGACCAAACTCAGGATCTTCCATCCTCAGATCAATTTCCTTGTTTTCTTGGACAACTTGATTGTCATCCACCAATTAAGAAATCAATAATTCATTCACAAATATTTACTGAGCACCTACAAAGTACCGTAGCTGACAAAGTCTTCCTCATTGAGCTGCACAAGAGATAGACAATAAATAAATGAATATGGCCTATATTGTCATATGCATTGCAATTAAGATATATAAAGCAGAATAAGGGGATAGACAGCAATAGACGTTGCCAGTTAACATAGGATGATGAGAGAAATCCTCTCTAAAGAAGTAACTATTAAGTACAGACTTGTATGGCTGAAACAGCAATGCTACATGAACATCTGGGGCAGAACATTCCAGACAAAGGGAACAAATAACAAGGACAAAGGCCCTTGGATAAGAAGGCTGCTCTCAGGAGCCCAGTGTAGCTAAGCCACAGGGAGCTTGGGTGGTAGGAAGGAGGTCAGGGAGGCAGCCAAACATGTAGCTTCTTGTAGGCCACAGTAAAGAGGGATTTAATTCTAAGTATCACTGAAAGCTACTGGAGGCTTTTGAGAAGAGAAATGACATGATCTGCTTTATATTTTAAAAGAATTTCCAACCAATAGGAATAAAAATCCCTTTTAATTCTCTCCTATTTGTATCCTTTATCTTTGGTTCACAAATTCAGTTGATTCTTCTTCATGTATCTATCCTTCTGTTTCCAGTCCCATCCTAGATCTCACCTACATTTCCTTATACATGGACCATCAAAACAGTCTTCTACTTGGTACTCCTGTCCCCAGTTTCTCCCAAGGTCTATAACAGAAGTGCCAAATTGATCTTCCCGTAACATCAACCAACCCATGTTATTGTCCTGCTTTAGAAATGGAAGCAATTTACTCACCACTGCCTTAGGATAAAGTACAAATTTCTCATTCTGTAATCAAGAACATCATAACATGGCCCCGATATGATCAACAACTAAAGCCAAAAAAAAAAAAAAGAAAAGAAAAAACAAATCAGCTGATCTCCACATCTGCCCATAAATGTGCCAGGCTCATTATTGATTCTCAGCCACACCCTTCCCAAAATGAGACTCTTTCTTCTTTTATACCATCCATATATATAATTTGTCCTTTGAGTCTTAATTCAAAAGGCACCCTCTTCTCTGAGACCCTTCTCAATGACTCCAACTCAGAATGTCTACAGTGCACATGTCCAGCACCATCCATTTTGGTATATATTTTCATACTCAACCTTGAAATATATGTACTTGCTTCCTGTAATTATATGTTGTCCTCACAATAAAACTGTAAACTCTCAGGGCCCTTACTACTTCTATAACCAACTCAAAAACTTGCACACATTTGGCACAGAGTTGGTCTTCAAGCAATGCTTAGAATCATAGAACTTTTAAATGAAAAAGTTAGAACTTTTCCATTTCTGGTCCCTCATTTTATGGGTAAGAAAATCAGGACCCAGGGATGTGGAGGGCTTTTTCCAGAGTTTCATAGGTACTTACTGACAGAAAAAGAACTCAAAGCCAGGACCCAAGACATCATGCTTACTGGATCAAAGAATCAGTTACAATAACTTATATTACTATTACAACATTCTGATTATTATGGCTACAAATTTTCATTCTTTTTTTTTGGCGGTAGGCGGGCCTCTCACTGTTGTGGCCTCTCCCGTTGCGGAGCACAGGCTCTGGACGTGCAGGCTCAGCGGCCATGGCTCACGGGCCCAGCCGCTCCGCGGCATGTGGGATCTTCCCGGACTGGGGCACGAACCCGTGTCCCCTGCATTGGCAGGCGGACTCTCAACCACTGCGTCACCAGGGAAGTCCTTTTCATTCTTTTTAACACCTTTTTTTCCTCATTACAACACTGTATGGTGTGATTAGATTACCTCCATCAATTGCAAAAAAACATAATTATGATTCTCAGTAACAAACAAGAGAAACCAGCTCGGGACGGATTTAGCAAAAGGGAAATTATTAGAAATATATCAGGGGGCTTGCAGAATTGATGGGAGACTTGAGAATAGATGGAAAGCACAAGCACTCCAGAGGGCTGGGAGAGAGGCTCCACAGTCATGATTCCAACACAGGACGAATTTGAGCAGCACAGCACCACCATAATGAATGAATGACCCCAACTACTTATTCTATCCAGTGCAACATGTTTGGGATTCAAAGATCCCCCACCACCCACAGAGTGGCAGATCAGTCAACTGTAGGTACCAGAAGATGGGGAGAGGAAAAGTGGGGACCCTTCCACAGTAGAAATCAGAAGCCATAAACAACATTTCCACCAAGACCACTCAAGAAGGGCTTAATAATCCAAAAAATGTAATTGTGTACTATCATGAAAGGGGAATGTTAGGAATTCAAACAAATCTCAAATGCCCACTACATCAACCATCTCTACAGAGATCAGAGAAAATTGTCAGCTCTCCAATTCCATTTCTGCTTGGAATGTTAGAATAGAGTAGGGAGGGGATAAGGGGATGAGGTGAAGAGACATGCAGGGATGTTTGGCTGTCTTGAAGGAGATCTACCACTTGTTTAAAATGGGTTGGAATCATATCATCTTTGATGACATGCCAAAGAATAGGTATAATTACATCCAATAACCCCCGATGTTCACACAGGGAAACTGACTCAAAGTGCTACTATAACCAAAGGGAGGTTAAAATCAGAATCCTCCCAAGAGATATATTTGAATGCAAATGCTCATAGTTCTGTGTTGATTTCTTAGCCCCTGAGTGCAATCAATTCAACTATTATTAACATAACAAAAGATTATTTTGTCCTACTGTATGCCTGCATTTTATCAGGGACTTTATATACATTATCTTATTTATTCCATAGGAAAAAAATCATATAACTTCAGTATCATTTTTTCCACTTTTTAGGCAGAATAACTGAAGCTCAGGGAGTCCAAGCTAGAATCTGAAACTCAGTCTACTTGATTCTGAAGTTTCTGTACTTTCCATCATGTTATTGAAGAAATGGGGAATATAAGAAAACAGAATAGTTAGATGTAAGTCCTGGCTCTAGCAGTTATAGATCTATAGCTTTGGACAAACCATTTTAATTTCTCTGTGCCTCAGTAATTTTATCCAGGAAAATAACTAATCACTACTCATTCTCCCTCATTAGGAGGAACACGTGTGAAAGGGCCTTGAAAACTGTAACTGGAAACCTATAAAATGCTATTCAAATAAGTCTTAGTAATTACCATTATTGTGATGTGTAAGACAACTGTAGGCAAGCAGAATACAGGCTCAGCCACAGAAAATCTATAATAATCTGGCTGTACATGAAATGCTGGTAAGGCAGGGGAAGGGGCCCCAGAATGTAACTTTGCTCTGACCAAGTCTACCTGTGTGTGAGAAGGAGCCAGAAGCATCTCAAAAGACTGTACCCAACAGGATCTGAAATTAGGATATCATTTTGCAGTTGTCTTGCTACAGGAATGAATGAAACCACCTGACTGAATTTAAAGACAATCTCCTTACTCTTGATAGATTGGTTGCCTGGCAACATTTTAGAACTTCCAGAGGAGGCAATGTTACTTTTATGTAACTTTAAAACTGTCAGAAGAGTGAAGAGTAAAATTAAGTTTGTCTCTTTTTACAACTACAGGTAGAGGTAAATTGCACTGTGAGATGAAAAATAAGGCATGTGACAGCTCTAATATTACAAATGAATATCTTTATGGGCATTGAAAGCTTATGTACAGAGAACGATTTTTCTCCCATTCGGTAGGATTATAGAAAACTGATGTACTGCAGATCAGAGCCAAAAGAGAAAAGTGGAACCAACAGCAATATAATAACCACTCAACAGAAGTACAGATGCAAGAAAAGATTTATTTGCTTTAGTTTAAAGATATTTCTGTTTGAAAATGTGAAAATGCAAGCACCAAAACTCATGTTTACATAGAATTACTTCCAATTTACACTTTGCCAATCTTCCTCTTTTTATTGGTGTTTATGAATCATGATTATGAGTATTTATTTATGAATCATGACTATAATGAGTATTTATTTATAAGTATTGCACAATGTGAATTTGAACACACTCTTCCAACACCAAAAGCTGTGTTTGTAACCATTTGCTCTTCCCTTCAATTGCAATGCAGAAATGTCCCTCCCTCTTTCAAAGGTCAAGACTTACACACAGGCTCCAGATCCCAAACCCTCCAACCTTCCAGAAACTCTATCAATAAGCCCCTCTTTCTGCAGCACCATAAACCTTCAAGCTCCTCTCCATCATCATTTAAAGATGATCTAGTATCTCTCACCTGGGAGTCTGGGGAAAACACATCTTCTTTTAGCTATTGTCCTCTTCCTCTAAGACCTTGTACAGCCAAGAGTCTCAAAGTTAGACATTTGGCCTCAGCTTCTTAATCTAGTGCACTCTGCAATCCACTCCAATCAGGCATCTTCCTAAACTAAAAACCATCCTTTGATAAGAATTATTCATACTGCCTGAGTGACTGGGACATTTTTCATCCTCATCATTCTTAACTTTTCATCGGCGTTCAATACACATGACCACCCACTCTCTTCTTTCTCTTGGCTTCCTTAACATTACACCTCACCCTCCAGTTTTGTTATCACCTGTTTGTGGCTATTCCTTAAACTCTTTTGCTGGCTCTTCCTCTTTCACTTGAAATAAAAATGTCCTGGACATTCTTTTCTCCTCGTATTATTCTCTTTTTAGGCAATCTCATTTACTCTTGTTGCTTTATATTCCAAATATATGAAAAGGCTCCCAAATATATATTTCCAGCCTAGCCTCTTGTTCAAGGCTTAAGAACCGCATATCCAACTAACTATGTGGTGTTTCCTCTTGACTGTCTCCCAGGTACCTCCAAATAGTCCTAACTTCACTTTTGATATCCCCTCCCACTTCATAATGGCCACTCTTTTAATGTTCTCTACCTCAGCACTTGACTTCGTTATACATACTCATTGTCCCTGCTGATAACCTCAGAGTTACCTTTGACCTGAAAGGCCCCACATCTAGTCTGTGGACTCTGTCTCCAGAATATACCTGGCTCCTTTCAACAATTGCTGACAATCAAGTTCAAATTATTAGCATCCTTCACCTGGGCAGCTACAGTGACCTTCTAATTGACCTCCCACTTCTATCTCCAATCCTTTCTATATGTGGGGATGTATGTTTCTAAATGCATCTCTAATCATGCCACTCCCTTACTTAAACACTTTCCATGGGTGGGGGGGGCGCAGGTTTAAATTGCACTTAGGATAAAATCTTCACATACCTGATAGGTCGTATACATGACAGTTGTACCATGAGCAGAGAGCTACCATTGTCTATGCCTACCATCATACAGATCATGCCAAGAGGTTCAACTTGCAAACCCCATAGAAAACTAATCTGAGACATCCCTGCCTTCAGTTTGCTTAGAAGAACAAATGTCATGTGAATAAGACTAATGTGGGTCTGCTAGACTGAGTAATTACATTCTAATCATTTTTAATGAATATGTTCATAAAATCATTTCATTAATATATCCTTTTACCTACTATAACTCTATCCAAATAACTCTATCCATGAAATAATCCAAAATATACTGAATTACCAAAGCCACCTTTTTTCAGAATTTCTTAAAGGAACATTAAAATAGAACTACCCCCTTATGCAAAAACCAAGCAGTATTGCTACCTTAGCATACACTATGTATAAAGAAAAAAGGAAATTCAAATTTCACGTTCACTTGGCAAAAATTTTCCATAAACCTTTGAAAACATTTGTCATGTCAAGATATATATTTTCAATGTAATATAAGCTTTGATTTTCTTATCTTCAAAATCATTTATATGCAAAAATAATATACAGGCATATTTATAATTTGCATTATTTTCTGGAGGCTTAGCAAAAAGATGGCAAATGTTAATTCTTTAAGATAAAACCCACCTATAATCTCTGCAATAATAAACAGGCACAATGAGATATCATTCAGTTTTCTGAGCTCCAGAAAAACTTTATGACTTTTGCAGCTGTTAATAATCATATAAACTCAAGTGATAGTTCATGATTTATTTGCTATCATCATTTTCCTTCATTGAATTATTTTACTGTACCCACAGAGTTATATAAAACTGCTCTGGTGCCCATCTCTTCTACCTACCACGATGTGGAGCTGTGCTGGTTAACCAGCCAGGCAAAAATGCCAAAGCCTTCTCTGTTTTCATACCAGAAGGTCAGCTTTTCCACCTGCCTCCAGTTTATGGGTCACTCTTTATTCATCATGCCAGAAAACCTATACTCCCAGCAATCACTGGAACTCTACACCTATTTGCCCTATATTCAGGGCCTGCCAGAGCCAACTAATGTTCCAGTTGCAAAACACATGAACTACCAAACTCTCTAGTTACTCTGAGCTCTATTCTTATAACAAGTTAGGGTATCAACAACCAAGGTCCCTAGACTGTACTAACAAAGCCTTCTTGAACTGCAATTTCATGTAATGAGAATTGGCCATTTCAATATATTGGCTAGATCTTTTGCAAAATTGTAGCTGAACATATTGTCTCCTATGTCTCTCTGAGACAATTCAAAAAGTCTTTCTTGATTTTAGCATTGAGAAGTTTTTCTTTTTTAGCAAATGGGTATACTTCCATATGTTAGCCAAGGAAAGCTACCTAACTTGTCATGTTTGCTTTTTGCTTTGGCAGCTAGGAATCAAAGAACTAAATTTACTATTCAATTCCCATAACTAGCACACTGAGAGCTCTTGGTATAATAATATCTCCCCTCTCTCTAAATCAATTTTTTTTTTTTTCTCCCTACCACACTAGGAAGATACAGCACAGGCTCATCAGTTACACTGATTCACTACAAATAAGGCACTGACCCAGAAGTGACTAAAAAGTCCAGAAAAAGGCCTTTGTATTGAGCAAGGATGTCACCTTGAAATATGGCTGATTCTCCTCAGTAACTGGTTTTCTACAAAAGTGAGGATTCTCACATAGATTCTTACCCTGGATTATCCTGAGTCTACACATTCCCCCCTATTTCTTTTTCCTCCTCTCCTCACTTCAGTTAAGAATCACTGATCTAAATCAGGGATTGGCAAACTTCTTGTAAAGGGCCAGAGAGTAAATATTTGAGGCTTTACAGGTCACATAGTCTCTATCATGGCTACACAACTCTGCCACTGTAGCATGGAAGCAACCATAGATAATATATAAGCAAATGAACATGATATGCTCTAATAAAACTTTATTTACAAAAACACTTTGTGGGCTGATTTGGGCCATGGGTTGTACTTTGCTGACCCCTTATCTAAATGGTTTCTAATATTGGTTTTAAATTTTTATTTTCATGTTCTGAGTTGTTTATGTTTATTACAGTAAGCCACTTCAAAATATTTTATTGGAGTAGAAGAAGAATAAATTATAAATAAAGAGTAAAACAGAAATCAGGAACTCTATATTATAGACAGTCAAGATATAATTCACTAAAGTCCTGGGTACTGAAAATTGGGAATGGGATCTCTGCTCTCCAGAAATTTACACTCTGCTATAGGAGAAAAGATCCCTCTACAAAAAACTATAACACAAGTGCTAAAGGAGAGTTGCAAACAGTGTCCTGTGGGAGATCACGAGGACCACTCTGGTCCTTCAAGCCCCAGGAGCAGGAAGACATCCTGGTAGAAGTGATATTGTATCCATGTGTAGTTTCACCAGGTGGAGGTAACGGGAGTGGGCATTCCAAACAGAAGGATGATGTGGTCCAAACAGAGGTGAAACAGCCTGGGTGTGTTCAGAGAAATTTCTCAGTTTGGCTATAATATAGGTAGGTATAGAAGAAAATAGAGGAGTCATAATGATAAGGTTTGTCAAGGATGTAATGTTTAGAATTTCTAGTAGGCAACAGAGAACTATTAAAGGCTTTTGAGCTAGGAAAGAATTATATCTTAATCTTCACTGAGTATCAAGAAAATTAATATGCCAGCAGCACATAAAAAAGGGTAACATAAAATCTTTAAAAGAATGATGTTCAAGGTAGTAGAGGCAGAGAGGGAGAGGTGTATGCCTCTCCTTTGAGGCATATACAAATCACTCACATATAGGGTTTATTCAAACAGCACACTCTGATCCCAAAGATTTTGATATGGCTCCTATTGGAGAATATCCCTTCTGCTCCATTCACACTATTAATTGAGAATCATTGCCTTTGCAAGCCAAGGTTACAATATGCAGTGTGCCTCAGGTGTGTTGAGATGGGAAATAAAAGATCCTGGCAAGAAGGCTGTTGCAAAAATGCAGGCAAGAAGTAAAAAGGAGGTAAAATATGGTTATAAGAATGGGAATAAAAATGAGGGTTTAAGAGACTGCCCAAACAGAACTTGCCTCCCCATGAAAAGTCCACTCTGAAGTACTTGGGAGCTGGTGCAGAATCAACAGAAATGGAGATGTCAGAAGGAACACGGTCGGGGGAAAAGTTATTTTAAATGACAGGCACATGGAGTCTGAAGTGTCAAGCAGATTGTGCAGAGGAAGAGCAAGCAAAAGATTGAGAGTGTGAGTCTGAAGCTTGAAGGATTTGTGGCGGGAAGTGGAGATATGTGCATTGTCCAAACGGTGATAGTCACGGCCATCGTTTTGTCAGGTCATTGAGAGAATATGTTCAAGAGAAGCAAGCATTTGAGGATCACTCAAATTTTGGTGCCACAAGAAGAAAGAGAACCAAGAAGGAGCAGTTAGAGAGAAGGAAGGAGAGAAAGTGCACTGTCTCAGAACCTAAGAGTCAGGGTAAAGGGGACCAACAGGGAAAACTCAGTCAAAAAGCAAAGGACTGAGAAGCAGACTTGGACTGAACAAAGATGTCACTGTCCAGCTTTGGGAGGACAGGGGTTATAGCAGAACACAGGCTGCGAGGGATGGAGGTGTGAGCTGGGTGAGGAATTGCAAGTAGCAACTGTAAATCCTTTTGAGAAAGTTGGGAGTAGTTTGTTCCTGGGATACTATAAATAATAGGAATGCAGGAAGGAGGAAGTTGGGAGATGAAAGGGACATCTTAGTAACAGGAGAGGAGTTTGCAACGGAGAGTATTTGGGATTAACTAGCCCTAAGGTTACAATCAGCCTGTGGTGTGATGTGCAGGCCTTGAAATGCTTGCCACCAGAATATGGTGGGTTCTGGCTTTCAGTAGTGGGACAGCTGGCCAGCAGTTACCATCATCATCATCAAAAGTAGTTAGAAAGCCCCTGAGTGCAAATCCTATGCATTTTGCTTAAGATATAAAGTGCCTTAAACAAATGAGGCTCATATTGTGGAGACGTGAGGAACCCCAAGAGAGAAAACACCAACTTTGACATGCATATAAAAAAGAGGCAGTTGAGAAAACAGTGAGCTAATTGAAATAATGACCACATATTATGGCCAAACGATGGAGACCATTCATTTTGTGAGACAGAATGTGAAGACAAAATTACAATTTGTATGTAATTAAGTAGTGTTGTTGGAGGTGGCTTCAGGGAGCCCAGAAAGTATTATAACCACCAGCCACCCACCAATTAACCACAAGGTTTCACAGGCCAGCTCATCTTGATAGCTGTATCAGATTTCTGGGTGTCCTGGCTATCACTACTGAATTTGCTCCAGCCAGTTCAGCTTCCTTCCTATTGGTTTCTACAAGCTCAAGTTTATGATGGAAAAAAAAAAAAAATCACGTAACTGTACGCAGGATGTAGATAAAAATATGTCATCAACCATTCCCCATACACTTCTTCCAACTTTCTCTTTGTGTGAGGCCCCTGTGCTTTTGTGGCTTTCTGTGGTCAGAGACCAGACCAACAATGCAATCAGAGTTATGGAAGGTAATACAGACACAAGGGAGAAGGACATTTCTAAAATGTATTTCTACTTGGATGCCATTTGTTCAAAAGCCCCTGGTCCAAGAAGTACCTGAGAAATGGAGTGCTTGGGACACTGGGAATTCTGTCCTACCCCAGAATCAGAGAACAGGCATTACTCTCTCAGGGAGAGATTAAAAAACAAACACACAAACAAAACTGCTGCCATTTCTCACTGGTCAGGAAAAAATATCTTGTGTTGTGATGATGGTAAAAGCCAAAAGCACTTTTTCAGACATTGCCACAGTGTATGCAAAGCTGAGCTGGGCAGAACTTAATAGCCCAGGCAAAGCTGGCTGAAGGCCTGACTTTACAGGGTTCAATTTTCCCCTGCTGAAAAGGCTTCTTCTAATTATTTTCTGGATTGAGCCTCCGAGAGGGGAAGCTTCTGGATCTTCCTATCCCACTAGACCCAGGCCTGGGGGTGACATCATGCCCCTTGACAACTGGGTTGGAGTCAACTGCATGATGAGGCAGACCAGATTGAGTGATATGATTGAGATATTCTAAACGGCCATGTAACACATAACCCTTCTGCCTTAGAAGGAATATTTCAAAATTCCTTTGTTCCAAAACACATCCTCTGGCACTGCTGTCCCCACCCTAATCCAAACCATCCACTTCTAGGCCAGGCCACTGAAAAACTTCCAAACGATGCTCCTAATGACATAGCTACAATCTCTTAGCATCTCTACCCATTTCAATGGGATTCTGTCCTTCCTCTGAATAGAAATAATATTAAACTCAACAGCTAATGACCTTGCTGGTACTGGATACCAGCCATATATCCTTGTTGGTCCTACTGGGAGGGCCAACAGTCTTATATGTGGCCTGTCATGGGACTCTATATTCCTTGGCAGGAGTGGAGAAAGCAGTAATATCGTGACCACACAGCAACCACTCAGAGACCACCCAGCAAGTAGCTTAGGAGAACAGCTCATCTGTAAATGACCTCTAACAGGCTCACAGGCCACTCTCTCATCCTGTGGGAAATCCTGGGAGAGGCTGGGAGACACTCCATAGTAAAATCATTAGCAAATGATCCACTTACAGTTCTGTCTATTGGCTGCTTCTAATCCTCACTGAACTGATCTTGGTACTGAAATAAAACAGAAGCTGAGGCCCAATCTACCACCCTAGTATCTCTCCAATCCATCACTTCATGGGAAAATTTTAAGCTTCTGCAGAACAAAAGTAGCATAATTTCAGAAAAAAGAAAACTACAGATTGTCATCCATATTTGCTGAAAATATTTTCCCCAAAGAGTTAATATTTATGTTACATAAAAACTCATATAGGGTTTCCCTGGTGGCGCAGTGGTTGAGAGTCCGCCTGCCGATGTAGGGGATGCGGGTTCGTGCCCCGGTCCGGGAGGATCCCACATGCCACGGAGCGCCTGGGCCCGTGAGCCATGGCCGCTGAGCCTGCGCGTCCGGAGCCTGTGCTCCGCAATGGGAGAGGCCACAACAGTGAGAGGCCCGCGTACCGCAAAAAAAAAAAAAAAAAAAAAAAAAAAAACTCATATAAAATTATAAGGAAAAATATCTAAAACTGCTACTTACCACCAATTCAACTTTAGGCATGAAATTTAATTTATTCAAGGCTCAGTCTTTCATCTATGAAACGCAAGTAGGAATGCCAACCTTAATGAGGTACTATGTAGATTAAATGAGATAATGCATTTAAAGTGACAAGAACAAAGTCGGAGCATAGGTTCCTTTCTTTGCCCCTTAAATGCTCCAACATCAAAGTGTGGAAAGGCCAGAACAAATAATTTTATATTAGAGAGAATACAGTTAGGATACAAACATGAGAAAATACTCAACCTTACTAGCTACCCAAGAACTGCAGATTAAGAGATACCTTACATATATTTCAGAGGGAAAGTTAAAAATAGTGATACTGCCTTAACATCATCAATGAGGCTGTCAGGAAGGAAAAGTGTTCATTCATCCATTCTCTGCTAGTGGCAGCACAAACTGGGAAACCTTTTTGGAAGGCCATTTGGCAATAACCTTAAAGACATAAAGTGCTCCTATCCTTTGACCCAGTATTACTACCCTAGAAATTTCTTCTAAGGAGACAGCCTTAAAGACGCACAACTACAAAACACAAAGATTTTCATTGCCACAAGATTCATTAGAATGAAAAGATCTAGAAACAATTTAGTATACAATATCAGATAAATGAGTAATTTAATTACATAAGGGAAAAATAAGAGAATACAAAATTGTATCTGTAATGGTTATGTTTTTATGTATCCATGTAAACAAGGAGAGGGTCACATGAACACATTTTTTAAAGGCCTATTAGAATCTGAGGTAACAACTATATTAAGGTAACTTTTGCTTTGATTCGATTTCTTGCACTACTGTTGTAATATTGTCTGTACGGTAAATAATTCTACTTTTAAAAAGTAACATCACTCCCATTTCCACAGCCTTCACCTTAACCAGGACCTCTTCACCCCTCAGCTAGATCACATACTCACTTCCTGATGGTTTTTTCTCTTGTGTTTCTCCTCCTGCCAGTGTAGGCAGTAATAACATCCATCACTTACTGGGTGCTTCCTCATTTGTCCCAGGCACTATATACAAAACACTTTAAATACATTTTTGTCTTAGGAAAAATCTACATCCACCATGTGAGGAAGGTACAACAAGGCTCCTCACTGAGGAATGTGAGGCTCCTAAAGTTTGGGAGTCCCTTGTGCTCTAGGATCTGAAATAGAAGCAATATTTATCCAACCTCAGTTTGAATACAGATTTTTAGCTTATAAAAATTGTTAGTTTTAACCAGAGGTGAGCAGAAAGGGTTTATCTTCTTATTTCTATAGAGACAAAACAGAGGTCTACTACTACAGGCCCACTTCAGGGAGCTAAAGGCAGAAGAGTTCTCATAGATTATTCTTATCCCTTGAATCCACAATCTCCACAATCTTACCTACCTACTTACTCAACCATCTGTACAGTCCAACCAAAGGGAAAATGGTAGGTAATTCTGAACACAGTACTGAGGACAGAGTCAATATTTAATAAATATCCATGGGTAGAATTAATGACTCCAAAGTCCAGGAAGGATCATGAAGTCACTTTTCAAAGCCCCCAGCCCCTGCCTTTACTCCTTTACTTATCTCTTTCCATCAGTTCTATTCCACCACCTCAACCCTTACTAATGTCATTATTTTCATGCTCTGTCCTCAACCCATAAGAATATACTATAAGAAAAGGATATATTAAACTTGTAAGGATTCATGTGTGACTTCTTTTGAGACTGTAATCACTTGAGCTGGAAAGTACAAGTCAAGGAAACAAATCTCTAATTGTGAAACATTAGATTCCCAGGTATCAGCCACTAGAGAAAGAAAGAGCTAGAGAGAGTCAGCTGGCAATAAAACCTTTAAATGATAGTTGAAAGAAGTGTCCTACTTTCTTAACAAAAGGCACAACAGGCCTACCTATTATCACATGCATGCATTAAATTGCTTTTTTTCAAACCATAAAAAAATATAGTATCCAACTCTACTTGGGTATCTTAAATATAAATTGTTGTGTATGGGATTTTTTTTTAATCCTTGTGGGCACATTCATTCTTAAGTTAAAAAAAAATTAATGCACTAGGAAGCTTTTCTATTATAAGATACAGATAAATAAAACTAATAAAAATTTCCCTAATGATGTAATAATATATGAAAGATAATTATATTTATGCAAACAGGATGATGCAACAACTGAAAACAGCAATAAGATATTTAAAAAAAAGGACATTTGCCAAAGTCCTTAAGGTCTTCAGATTGATTAAACTTGACATCTGTATAACTTAATAGGACTGATCTTAAGGAATTCAGCTCTTCTTTCCTTATCCATTGTCGTTCCAGTTGGACCTTGTTAACAGCTTTATTAGTGTCAAACTAGATAAGAGGGATTGGCCTTTCCACCTTCATCCACAGCATTTCCTGGTGTGTAGATTCAGTGATGAAAAAGACCAAGCACATTTAGAATTTGCTCTCTCTGAAGAAAAATTTTCTTGAAACCATTTTTGGATCCCAATTGGAAATACTGATTTTATTTGACCAAAAGGGTAGTCAATTGCATGGAGTAAAATCTATTTTCTGATTAAAGAGGTTCACCTGGCCAGGATGGCATTCACATTTCTGGCAAAGGATAGACTAGTCAAAGACTCTAGGTGTGTTTCAGTTATCTTGAGACAACAATTTGCTGCTTAACAGGATGGGCAGTAATTGATCATCATGTTGCACTAGGAGAACAATCCATACCAATGGATTGAACCAGCTCTCCTCCCGGGGGGTCAGTGCATGAAGCAGACACCCTAATTATCCACAGCCAGCTGAAATCATACATACTGAGGCTTTTTTCCATTGGCTTCTAGGCTGTGAGAGATACAGCGAAGCACACAATGTCCAAGCAGATATTAGATCTGCTGTGTTAACACCCAAAGAATATATAGCTCCACACTAAGCAGGGTATTAGTCTTGTAGCCCTGGAGTCCATACTGGGGTCCCTCCCTCAGCCTCCTCAAAACGTAGACTTTGGGAGTAAATCCTATAATAATGACCAGGGTCAACTTAAATCTTGAAATTGAGAAACATTGCTAGAAATTCTCTCCATATCAAACTTATTACCAAATTCTATCAGTTTCTCTCTCCCTCTCTCACACATACACACACAAAGTCAGGGACTTAGAATTACAGGTAAATTATATGCAAGTCAGATGAATAGATAATCATATGTTGATCTTGAAAGATAAAATTAGAACCCTAGCTTCTAACATAAAATCCCAATTAGATTTGGGCATTTCCATCCAGTGACCCTGAAGAAAGCTTAATGTCAAAATGTATAATGTTTCTCAAATCCTCATAACCAGGAAAATCTAATAAGTAATCTGAATTTTCTTGCCTGCAAGCAAAGACGTGCTGTGAACCTGTTCTCACAGCTCCATTGGGATCGGATCCCTCTTTTTCTATCCTTACCTCTCCTCTCACCTCCCTGGCCTGGATTCCGGGCTCTGGTATGCCTGCTCAATGCCCCAAATCAATAAGCTTAGAGACAGGCACAGAGCCATTCATTTTGCCTGGTCCTGTCTATTCATTCTTCAAAATGCCCTTCCTCCAAGAAGCCCACCCTGATCTATTTGTCTTTAGCCTTCTTCTATATAGTCCCATTATGCCCTGTGCATGCCCCAGTGATAACACTTCTCATGTTTATAGTGGTAATAAGGCTAAATTGTTCATCCACCCACCAGACTATGTCTGAAAAATCTTCTATTACAAATACTCACTGTCATGTCTGGCTCATACTAAGGACTCAATAGCCATTAAATGAATGGATGGATGAATAAACAAATAAACAAATGAATGAATCCTAACCGTTTTGCCTATAACATCCTTTCCCCTCTTCCTTTATCGTTATTGAAACCCTTCTTGCCTCATGGACAAGAAGGTAGAGAACATACTAAAAAAACAGAAATGTTAAAACAAGGTAAACATGAACAGAGATCTAAAATTGGAACCATGGTGATGGTTGCACAACTTTGTAAATTTGCTAAAAAATTATTGAATTGCATGGGTGAATTTTATAGTATACAAATTATACCCCACTATGGCTGTTTTTAAAATGAAAATAAAATGTTTATATTATAGAATGGTCCAAAGTGAGAGAATTTCAGAAGTAGAAATGGTTTTAGTGAGAAAAGTAACTACGGAAATCCTTCCTTGAGTTATGTTGTTGTTGTTAGTGAAATTGCTTTTCACCTGGACAAGACATTGCTAAGAACTTTGCATTAAATATACTGAGTGAGAATGTGAGAGTTCGCAGGCTAAAACTGGCCTATTTCCCAAATTGGCAGAAAGGACCCACCCAATTTCAGAGTTTGATTCTTGGTTTGAAAAACAACAAATTTATTTTATTTTATCCCACTTTTATTGACTTAATGAATTGAATTCAAATTAAGTAATTTAACTCTAAAAGTATTGACAGTAAATTAAAAACAATAAATTTTTGCAATGAAACTTTGTTGGCTTGATTTTATAGTTTGCTACTTCTAAGCAAATAAAGTATTATGTTTTTAATCAGCTTGACTGCCTCTTAATTTCCATTAAAAATTTTGGGGGTATGCCAGGTCTTGTCTTCTGGGTTGCAAATGAAGGAATTTCTTCATAGAGTACTCTCTAACGTGGAAATCACATGACAGTAGCCCTGTTTTCCTTTAAAGTTCTTAACTACCCTATATTGAGAAGGGGTCTATTTTAAATAGATCCACTTTTGTAAATAATAGTAAATGCTTTCATCTGTCTATCAAAATCATATTGAAAATTCCTTTTCAACCTCATTTTTATGACATTTCCACCTTTCCGATATAATTTATTATTTAGAAGGGAAATCATACCACAAAAATAACTTCACACTTCTTTTCTTTGCAGATATACCCTGAGGTATAAATTCAACAGGCGAATAATTCTTTTCATTATCTGCCTGTTAAAACATAAAATAAAAGTTAAAGACAATGAATTCTTGTTGGAAACATCAAAGTTAAATATACTCCTTGACAGACATTTAATAAAAACAGATATGAAGAATCGGAAGGCTAAGGTGTTATAAACATCAGTTGGCAAGTCTTGTAGTTCTTGGTGGTCTAAGATCACCATTTTAAATTTCGAAGGATTTGAATAAAGACAACTTCACAGTTGCTCTCAAGTCTTCATATCTAAAAGGATTCTTCTGCAGATCTAAAATGGACCGATTTGATATTTATTACAGAGCCATCATGGTCTTGCAAGAAGTCAGTGATTTACATTTGCAACCATATTTCCAATGAGAATATCGCTTTTATCGAGGGGAAGGAGGATGTGAAGGGCACATAGATCATTCACAGCTGTCCTTGTCAAGCAGTTGCTTTTTATTTGTGACTATGGCTGGATTCAATACTATACTAGCTTTTCCATACTTGTTATTAGTAGTTTTTTTCTGTTGTTATTGTTGTTCTGATTAAAAGCATGCATTGCATTCTTTCTAAATTATGTGTCACTTTGTTGTGACTGTTATTTCTGGCAATTTAATAGTCTGTGAACAGGAAAGCTTTGAAATGACTGTCCTCTGTCCTTTGGCATAAACCAATTACCAGGATTTAAATTTATCTGACAAAAACTGTAGTGACAGATTTGAGAACAAAGTGGTTTTAAATTGTTACTTTTGAATATTTAACCTTTCCTGTTTCCTATAACTAGATGTTTTCAAGTACAGTATGTGATCATGAAAATAGCAACAGCTTTTCTTACTTATTTCCTTATTAAAAAGTGTGTTCCAGCTCATGCAGCTCAATAACAAGAAAACAAACAACCCAATCCAAAAATGGGCAGAAGACCTAAATAGACATTTCTCCAAAGAAGATATACAGACTGCCAACAAACACATGAAAGAATGCTCAACATCATTAATCATTAGAGAAATGCAAATCAAAACTACAATGAGATATCATCTCACACCAGTCAGAATGGCCATCATCAAAAAATCTAGAAACAATAAATGCTGGAGAGGGTGTGGAGAAAAGGGAACACTCTTGCACTGCTGGTGGGAATGTGAATTGGTTCAGCCACTATGGAGAACAGTATGGAGGTTCCTTAAAAAACTACAAATAGAACTACCATATGACCCAGCAATCCCACTACTGGGCATATACCCTGAGAAAACCAAAATTCAAAAAGAGTCATGTACCAAAATGTTCATTGCAGCTCTATTTACAATAGCCCGGAGATGGAAACAACCTAAGTGCCCGTCATCGGATGAATGGATAAAGAAGATGTGGCACATATATACAATGGAATATTACTCAGCCATAAAAAGAAACGAAATTGAGCTATTTGTAATGAGGTGGATAGACCTAGAGTCTGTCATACAGAGTGAAGTAAGTCAGAAAGAAAAAGACAAATACCGTATGCTAACACATATATATGGAATTTAAGAAAAAAATGTCATGAAGAACCTAGGGGTAAAGCAGGAATAAAGACGCAGACCTCTTAGAGAACGGACTTGAGGTTATGGGGAGGGGGAAGGGTGAGCTGTGACAGGGCGAGAGAGAGTCATGGGCATATACACACTAACAAACGCAGTAAGGTAGATAGCTAGTGGGAAGCAGCTGCATGGCACAGGGATATTGGCTCGGTGCTTTGTGACAGCCTGGAGGGGTGGGATGGGGAGGGTGGGAGGGAGGGAGACGCAACAGGGAAGACATATGGGAACATATGTTTATGTATGACTGATTCACTTTGTTATAAAGCAGAAACTAACACACCATTGTAAAGCAATTATACCCCAATAAAGATGTTAAAAAAAAAAAAAAAAAGTGTGTTCCAAACTTTCCTATGCTCATAGTAGTGATGAGCAATAGCTTAAGTTCATTTAAATTAACTACCTCCAATTGTTATAATAGAGATGTGTACTAAAAGTTCAGAACCAAGACTGATTCCTAAAGACAGGATTTGATTCTTGAAGAAACAAGTGTAATTGTTTTTCAAGTTTTCTTTAAGGGAAAAGAATTAAAAGCAGAAACACTTTTTCTCAACTTTAAACTATGTCTGAGAGGTATGCAAACCAGGTTTAGAATGGGATACTCCCAGGTTTCCCTGCAAAAATTAAGAGTATTTTGTTAGCTGTGGACAATTATTATTCATGATGTACCTATGGAAGAATTCTTCCAGCTCTACTTGGTACCTACAGAAGACAGAGAAAATGTAATATGTGCTCACCAGGCATGCTGTCAGACAAAGTAGCTCCTGGGCAATTTGACACAGTAACAAAAAGTAGCCAAATTCCTTCCCAGCCTCATATTGTACAAATGTTGACATCACCTTCCCAAGCCAGGAAAGAACTGAAACACTAAAGATATGTCTGGCTAATAGGATATGCAGTAAAATAATGAAAAGCACTTTTCTTTGGTTATTCTCAAACAGGTCACAAATATTTACATCCCATTATAAAACACCCTAATAGCTCGGTAAGACTGAATGTGATAGCACTTAATATAACTCTAAACACTTTACAACTCCAATGGACTTTATAACTACACCTTGTAGACCATGCAGGAAAACCTGTGAGGTGACTGGTTAATGTTCTTTGTTTAAAAACATGCAAAAGAAACAATATGTGTACTACATGGACAGTATTCATTAAAATAACATCTATATTTTACATACAGTTTCATCCGAAAGGCCACGTGAGTCCTTAAGGAATCAGACAAAGGCACTAGGTTCATTTCCTGAGGGTTATTGTGCCACTTATCCACACATCTTATAAAAAGGAAAATGCATGTGCTTGAAGCAAATCAACTTACACTTCATGAACCTTACGTTTAAATAGTGCTTTATGGTTCACCAAGCATTTTCTCATTATTTTCTTACTTGGTCATCAAAACAATCTTCTGGGGTAAATAAAAGGATATGGAAAGAAAGAGAGGCAGGAGGGAGGGAATGTATATTTACTGAGCACCTACTACATGCCAAACACCATAGGAATGTGAATCTATTCATTGGTTACCTTCTGACAATCATGAGGGGTACATGTTTTCATTTTCATTTACATTATGAGGATCAGAAAGATTAGTTATCTTGGCCTTTGTCCTATAGGTAATAATTGGCAGAGATGGGGCTGAATCCCAAGTCTCATTCCAAAAAGAAAGTGTTCTTCTCTCTATCCAATTAATTATCGATATTGACTCAAACAATTCTGAGATTGTGGTCTTCCTAATATTTTGTTAATAAAAACGTCCTTTCTTTTATGAAGTGATAAGCTTCTTGAAGTATCCTTTAGTAGCTGCTTTTAGAAGTATCCATTTTTGGCAAAATAAAACATTAGGAAGTCCATATTAGTCCCTAAATTTCTTTTTAACTCCACAGTTCCACAGAATACAGAACTCTGAAAAACAGTATATCCTGGTTTCTTCATACAATCATCTAGTGCAGGCCTGTGAAGTATAATCACAGACTACAGTCCTCTCCATCTGTAGGCAAATGCGATGGGGAAGAGGGAGTCAAATTCACTTTGAGTAACAGTCTTCAGGAGTAACAAATGGATGATGCACAAGTGAAAAAGCAAAGGGAAATTCTTTTTCTTTTGACCCATTACAACTGTCCCAGTTACCTACCATCTGCATGTGAGGAAGAGGACTAAGAATACTATGTTAAGGAGTTGTCAAAGTACCCTTCGTCACTTTTTATCGCTTAGCCCAGTGAATCTCAAACTGTATTCCTTAGACCTCGAGAGTTCTACTGAGGCATCTTTAGGAACCATTAAAAGGAAATGATAGGAGGCAAAGGGAGAGTGATCTTCAACCATCCCAGCCATATTTTTACCTTCTTTAAACATGGAGGTCTCATTTTATGACTTCTTTTAAGAAAGAGTTTTGTACTATATAAGCACATGCATATATGAATATACACAGATAAAAAGATGATAGATAGATAAATATAAAAGCCACCAACTTTAGCCCAGTGCTTATCAATCTGAGGTCCTCACACGCTAAAAAATCTGCAAATCTAGTAATAAGGATTGGGAACCTTTTAAAATATTTTTAATATTACAAACCACCAACAGTCACTTATAGCATAATGAATCAACTTTTTTTAAAAAAAGGATACTCGTGATTGAATGTTTGGTTAACTATTCTGCTTTAGAGAAAGTAAATATATGATTTACATCTCAGGGTGCTCAGAACATCAACATTACATAGGACTTTGATGACAAAAAGAATAAAGGAATTAATTAACACTTTAAATAAAGACAATAGTTTGAAAGACCAAAATGATTCAAGACATGGAACCTATAATAAAAGACAGACGATTAAGAAGTTGGCAGAGGGACTTCCCTGGTGACGTAGTGGTTAAGAATCTGCCTGCCAGTGCAGAGGACACAGGTTCGTGCCCTGGTCCAGGAAGATCCCACATGCCGCGGAGCAACTAAGCCTGTGTGCCACAACTACTGAGCCTTCACTCTAGAGCCTGTGAGCCACAACTACTGAAGCCCGCACGCCTACAGCCCATGCTCTGCAACAAGAGAAGCCACCGCAATGAGAAGCCCGTGCACTGCAACGAAGAGTAGCCCCCGCTCGCCGCAACTAGAGAAAGCCCATGTACAGCAATGATGACCCAATACAGCAAAAAAAATAATAATAATAATTAATTAATTTTAAAAAGTTGGCATATTTTCTCCATCACGCTATTTTCCTTCTCCATCAGGCTTATTTCTACCTTCTCTTCTGATCCTTACTAAACTCTAAAAGTTACCTTGAGCTTGTAATACCATTGCATGTGAAAACGGACATCCAGAGAGTCTTCTGACTAGGTCCCTCAGATAATACCCGGCACAGCCAGGAATTCTGAAGCTGTGCTCTATCCATTTATACTCACTTGTCCAAGGACTGGTAGAAATCTTATTTTTTTTTTTTTTGAGAAGTAATCAAGCATCTAAAAGGACTGTTTAGCTATAAAATGGGATTAAAGGTTAACATTAATGAATTCATATTAACAGTGCCAATAGCAACTGTACTACTTGACAGATTTAATATGAGTATCACAAGCCATATGTGAAGAATACTGTTAAGATAATTACATTAGGATTTCACAGCATCCACCATGAGGTTTCCTCCTCTTCTGACAAACACAAAAAGAAATCCTTTCACCATAAGCCAGGTAAATGCCATTGAAGGGCTTGCTCTCTGAATTTGACTTCTATATATAACTCCCATAATTTGGGAGGCTTAAAAGCATTTTTAAGGTGTTTCCCTTTTAGAGAAGGAGAAGGAAACTACATGCTTGAACTTCCTAATACATGCCATCCTGATTAATTTTAACAAACTCTAATATACAACAGAGATTACTGAGTTTTTGTTTGTTTTTGTTGTTTTGGGGGGGGTTTGTTTTGGTTTTGGCCATGCTGCATAGCTTGTGGGATCTTAGTTCCTTGACCAGGGATCAAACCCGTGCTCCCTGCAGTGGAAGCACAGAACCCTAACTACAGGGTTAGAATCACCAGGGAATTCCCTGAGTTTTTAATTTAAGGACATTTTTCAGTTGTTATCGTTGTAGTTGTTTTAGCACAGTTGGCCAGTTGTGTTATTCTGAAGCAGTCATTGACCACGGAGGTCCTTTGATTGCTGAAAGTAGCACTACCCACCATTGCCATCTTGTCTGTGAGGATCCTCACCCACTCAACTGGAATGGGACTTCTTCATATACCATCTCATCGATCCTTACAACCACGTGATAACATAGATAGTGTCCAAATCCCTCTTTCCTGAGAGATGGGCCAGGAGCAATCATTGAGGGTTACATGGGGCTAGGAGCAAGGACTCAAATGAAATTAAGAACACATTCAGAGCCAAGAGTGGAGCAGACTAGAAAGCTAGAAAAGGAAATACGAATGAGCCACCCAACCAAGTGATGTCTCCCTGCAGAAATCAGAAACATGGACAGTTGGACCACGATGATGACAACAGTAAAGCTGGTCCATTTGACATAAGGGACATGGAGACATGCACAATAAAAGAAACATAATTAAAACTTAAATAGACCCCCCTCTCCCCTCCCCAGTGCTCACTACCCTACGTGGCTCCCATGACATCTTTACTCTTTTCATTTTGAGGGTATGCTGTTGAAAACTAGGATTGGAGTACTTGGATGTGGCTCTGGGTCAGAAATAGAAAATGCCAAACCATTGTATAGCTTTCCTCTGAGGATCAGAGATAATGTAAGGATCTCTGTTGCATTAACTTCTTGTTAATGATTTTCAGAAGAAAGTTCAATTGTTTATTTTTTAAGATCATGAAATAGTGTGAAACTCTTGGCTACTTTCTGTTGTTACCATATGGCCCGATTATATTATTTGCATTTTACACTTCAAAATGTGGTCAGCACTAAAAGAGACACATTAGGGAGCTATGGGACGAAGGAGTTAGATGTTCCTGGATAAAACCTGTATAATCCAAGCATCAGCCTCCTCCTTTCTGCCCTACAAGATGTGCCTCTAGTACCCTCTGAAAAGAGGAAATTCCAGAGGACTGACTGGCCTTATTATTCTTCCCGCTTAGATAGCTATACATATTCCCAGTTCCCTGGTTTGGTTTTCCATCTTGTAAATTGCACAGCTTCACATATTTGTTGAATGTCCATGGCCTTTGCTTCTATTCTGCTGGCTTCATGGAAAACTGATTCTACCTAGATTAAAGTCAATCTCTGGTCCGGGAAAAATAATGGTGGGTTTCATACTAGCTATGGCTGGTTTTCTTCTAACCTAGGTAAAAATACACCTTGCCACCACATGGATTTATTTATTTCCAAAGACCACCTGCCTGACCCATATGACAAACTCCTGTTCCTCCCATTTATTTGAGTGTGATATGATTTTTTAAAATAACTTTAGCCTTATAATGAAGACACAGTCACCCTCTCTCTGCTCTAGAAGTTATTATATGGCCAGTTCTACCTCTCAGTTTAAAGGTGTTGCTCTCAACTCAAAAACTGAGATGAAAACATTTCTCCTAATGTAAGTGGTTTAGAATATTCACTCTTCCATCCCAGAGGCACCAAGATGATGAAAACTCATAACAAAGAATAAGCTATACAATGGGTATCTGAGGCATCCAGTTTTCTCAGTCCCAGGCATCGATTAAAATTTTATAGGTCACTAGTACCAAGATGGTGACTATAAATGTCTAACCTTGACCTATAGGAACAAGAATCTTTCAACGTTTAAGCCACTTCATTATTCTCCTTGGGATGATAAGATAGCTTTCACTTGGCTTGGAGGAATTTTTATTAGTTTCCAGGAAATGTATGCAACCCATGATCAATGCCATAAGAACAAGAGCCATTGAGAAACAATAATTAACGAAGGAAGAATAAAGGTTTTGGACTAACACCAAGAATTTAACTAAAAAGACAAAAAAAGTTTTACTTATTCCAAAAAAGAAGTAGACAATTATCAGGATTTTATACTCTGCTTAGCCATTTCACCTTTCCTAATAACTCCCCTTTATCAGTGGTGATACTCTTGCAGAAATCATTACATCACTGCTATGACTAATTCCATAACTATTCTCAAATAGTGCCATTTGACTATTAAGCCATGACTGTGGCCTAATTCTTAACTGATTGACAGCCAAAGAAAGGTCACTGGTCACAAAAATACATGCTAAAAGTCTGGAAAAATCACTTGACATGCACTGCATCTTTTGGTGGCTCAGATTTACAGTTTCTTTCTTTCTTTTTTTAATTCTAAGGCCATGAATGCAGATAGCTTTCAGTTGTCCTGTGTTCCTTGCCTGAAAGAACCCTTTAATAAAGTACTCTTGAAATGGTTAGATGAGTAGCAGAAACAATTACATCTTTTCAACCCCAATCACAACCGTTCTAAGAATTTGATGAGTAAAAACCATTGGGCAGATTTTAAGTCAATAGTGGCCCTCCAATTTCTAAAGTTCTTTCAGAGTGCAAACTATGTTGCTTGTACTCTTCTGGCATGGTTTTGCTCATTTGCAGGAAAGTCATATTTTACACCACATCCTCACATATTGATATGTTGAGGAAATAAACAGCAAACATCACTTCCCACCCATCTGCTAAGCTTGCTAGGAAGATGAACACCCAGTATTCAGATGTTTTTCACTCAGGTTTAAAATTCCATGCTCAGCATAATTTACTTTTAAACACACATTTTAATCCAGCAAGAGGAAATTCTGCTCCTTTTTTGAAAACAGATGATACCAATAAAGTAGATGTTGGACACTGTCAAGATACACCTACAACTGGGTTTCTGTTGAGACTCTAGAAACAGAAGCAACAATTCTGACAAAAGACAATTTTCTCCAATTTATTATAAGCAAGTCCAGCAGTTACTATTTATATAGTGATAGTGTAAATCAAAGTACCAGATGAAATACTAAAAATGAGGGTAAGGCACTTTATTATTTGTAACAAACTGTTTTCAAAAGATCTTTACATTCATGCATCAGTACCCAGAATTACACAAGGTCTTCTTGGGTTGCAAACACTTTAAAAGTGTGAAGCAAAGCAATAAAATCAATTGAACACACAAAAACCTGGCAGTCACACTGCCCACTGGAAACTGAGCCAAATGCTCTTGTATAAGAACCAGTGAGAATGGAAGGTGCATGCATCCCTAGATTTGTCCCTTCCACTATTTTTGCTTCCTCTTCTATTTGGAATTCCAACTCTTCAGGGGAAGTCTGTCCTTCTCTCCTGCTTTTGATTTACTCTTCGCATCATAAAAGGTAGAACTGGTGATTTTGCAAATTATATGTCAGTAGGAGAGAAAACAGCAATGAAGCAGATACACAACTGAGAATTTCTAAGTTTTACCTAAAACAAACCCTTGGAGTTCTATGTAGCATAATATATTTATAATATCAATGTTAGTTTCTTTGTGTGACTACAAAATGAATATATTATAGACCTTTTAAGTTTTCACAGTGACATGAAGAACCTCAGTTGAATGGGTACAATTTCACCTGCTATTTTGCAAAATTCAGTATATCAAGGGGCAACAGTTCTTGGAAGCACCAAAATGATCCTGCAGGAGTCATAGTGAGATTCTAATGAAAAAGCAAAGGACAAGGTCTGGACAGGAAAGGATTCTGAAAGGTGTCTATAATCCAGTGCTTCTCAAATTATAATGTGCACTCAGTTCACTTGGGACCCTTGTAATAATGAAGATTCTGATTCAGTAGGTCTAGGACGGGGGCACAATTCTGCACTTCTAGCCAGCTCCCATTTGATGCTGACGCTTCAACTCTGTGGGCCACATTTTGAGTAGCAAGTATTTAGTAGCCCATCCCCTAGGAACCAATAAATTCAAAACAGGGAACTATTTAACAATAACTATTTATGAAATAATTGCTATGAAGTAAACCTAGAAAGCATTGGCACTGTAAGAAAACAGATCAAGTGTAAGAAAGATAAATAGATGAGTTTTATACAGAAAAAGTAAACTATTGTAAATCAACAGACGTTTATTATGGACTTATTATACGTAAGGCAATGTCATATGAGCAATAAAGGATAAATTTATATATATATACATATATATATATACACATATATATATACGTATATATATATATACATATATATATATACGTATATATACGTATATATATATACGTATATATATACATATATACGTATATATATATACGTATATATACGTATATATATGAATGAAATAGTCTCTACTTTCAAACTGCCTTACTACTCTAGTTTGTCAATTCTCACCTTTCCTCAAATAGGGTGCACCAATCTTTAGGGAGAATTCCTTTTATCTAGTTACTGGATTCTATGCCCTTCTGTCTATTCTGAGACCTTCTTTTAGCAGTTATGCCTCACTTTCCTGTATCATGCATCTGTCCTCTTAGCCTCCTTCCCTCTGGTTATTAACTCATTGTAAAGTAATCTTATCTACCCTCTACTGCCATGGCCCCAAGTTCATGGCTCCCATCTCCATCCAAGGCAGAGAATTTTCTCCTAAGATAAAGTCCTAATTTCTACTTGCCTACTGAACATCTCCTGCTGGCATATGCAGTTTAATTGAACTTATCATATCTACAAAATGTTCTTCTCCTCTTTTTTCTCTGTTTTCCAGAATCCAGCCTTTCCTCTGTATCTCACTGCTACACTCAGTCTCTCATAACTGGCTCTCTCCCACCAGTCTCTCTCCACCCTGTCCATAATCCATATTTTTAGAAGAATTCTCTTATCAAATAAATCTGAATGTCAGAACTTTTCTTATAAATTTCAGCACTCTGAAAGCTAAATGTACAAACTTCTTAGCTCCACATAGCAGATAAGGATCCTGACAGGCTGGCCCCAGGCTATCACTTTAATCTTCTTTCCCACTCTCCAAACCACACACACATACGATATATGCCTGAACTCCACTGCTCAGTTCACCAGTCACCAAGGACATCACACTGTCTTATGACTCTGCCTCTGCACATCTTGTACCCTCTGCCTGGCATATTCTTCCTTCTTCTCTGCCTGGAAAATTCCAATTCATTCTTCAAGATCCAGCCCAGTCTCCATGAAGATTTTTCTGTTGGAGTTAGGCATTTCTTCCTCTAAGATGTCTACAGTACTCACCGCGTACTTCTTTTAAGGCACATATCAAATCAGACAGTGCTGTTAGCATTTGTTTTCTCCACTGACACAAAAATTTCTTGTGATCAGACACAATGCCTTACTCTTCTTCCTGTTACCAATGCCAGGCAGAGTCCCTGGACTAAAGCAAGTATTCAATAAATAAATGTTTATTGAATGACTGAATGGACACAAAACAGAAATTAATAATGCAAAACTGCAGATGACAAATGACTTGTACATATTAAAAGGGTTATACGCACACAAAGGAAGGAGTATTTACTATGTACAATTACGAGCTACAATACATGCAATATGACTTTTAGAGTAGACATTCAAGTACAGCCAATGCAGGAACAGGAAGTGTGAGTTGGGCCTTGAAGGACACATCACTCTTAGATGGGGGTAAGAGGTGGCTTTACCTGTAAGGAAGCCATAGGGGTAAGGCAGATAGGTAACTATATGCTGTATGAAATAAGGTGACCACCCTGACTAGGGTGGACAGTATTTTTTAAAGAGAAATAAAAGATGAGCTTGATTAAGGGACACAAGAGAGGGGAGGATAGGTATCAAACTGTAGAGGAAACTGGCTTGGCTGTGGTAGCATATAGAACTGTGGGTAGCACGCCTCACCCTCCTGTGGTACCAAATCACATGTATTATCAGAAGTTGTTGCTAGTTTCTTTATATCATTCTTGGGGCAACATAAGTTCATTCTTTCTTGTGCTGACTCTATATACTTCCAATCGTAAACTCTCTTTGTAATCAACTTCATAATAGTTAGCTGAAACTCATCTGAAGTTATTCTCAGCTTTCCTTTATCAAAATGAATCACCCATACATACAATATGTCTTCATTGGCCCTTTTCTCCCCTGTTCTTTTTCCAGGTAAGACCTAAAGAGATTTGAGCAGAGCTGAGGAATGCTGACTCTCTCAGATGCTGCATTTCCAGCCACTTGGTTGACTGTACTGACAGTGAAGACTAATAAAGTGAATGGAGTCCCTGCACCGTCTCATGTCCACTTCAGTACCTGGAAGGCCATGCTGGTTCTGGGGATCTCCACACCAGTCACTCCTCTGGATTAAAACACTAAAGGCAGCTTCCAAACTGCTAATGATACCAGAGAAGAAAAAGAAAGTAAGCCATTTTCAATTGCTGCTGCCTGCCTGGTCATTCGTTTCTTAGGTTAGTCACAGCAGAAATCAAGTCCTATAGAAACATGGCACATGAAGTCAACTTTAATGCATAAATAATTAAAACACTTGGTGTAAAAGGGTGTCCAGATGAAATTAAAAGTCTACCCTCAGATTCTTCTTTTTTTTAAAAGCTTTCTTAGGTATAGGCTGGAAAACTGTCATTTCAAAACCAAGGCAATTTTCTCTCAAACAAGTAAGAGATTTGAATTTACCTTTGGGAGAGACTGTTCCTTTGATTTGAGATAATTGTTCCAAATGGACCCCTTTAGTGACATAAATGTAAAGGAAGTCCCCACCCATTATTGTTCTTGGGGAAAAAATGTGAAGTAAACTGAGTGCAGGTGTTTTCAACTGAGAAAATAAATGTTCTGTTTGGTAATGTAAACCGTGGGGTACAGGGTTTAGCCAGATTCTTCACATTTGATTTTTTCAGGGAAACATTTCATTTACTATACTGTTTGATGGAGACAACCTGCTGCTTGTTCTTATGAAGATGTGAGTGTGGGTACATGTGTGCACGAGTGCGTGTGTATCTTCCTGACTGCTTAAAGAAGACATGTTGGAGAAGATGAGATAAAGGTCACACTAACCCGATCTTGACCTCATGATGGACGAGAGACAGTAAAGAGAACTAGACTGGGAAATCGCAGAGAAACTTGCACTAGACCACTGAGGTCCTATATATATAATAATTTAAGACTGAAACCTCCAGAAAGAATTAATGTAACATATAGATTTTTAGATAATTTATAATCATTTTGCTGTTGGAATTAGAGGACCTGGCCACACTCCCTTGAGGGTAAGGGCTTGAAATTCTTTCCAAGGGAGCAGATATTCTCTGTCAATCATCCTCAGAAGGTACCATTTGAGACCAGAAATGAGGCCTGAGGAAGTGAACCTTAGTTTGGAATGAAGGAGAAGCACTTTGGTCTCTTTGAGATGCCTGCAGATGTGAACTCTAAGGCCTAAATAGCTGTGAACATTCCAGGAGGTATGAGTGGGGAGAGGCTGGGCAGGTGGACAGTAAAGCAGTGGGAAGGGGATTCTGAGGGTAGCCCTGCTCTGTGTGTTTTGAGGGTAATACCATATAGTCACAGATATATGCTAACATCTAGAATGTATTTCCCTTCCAATGCTCCAAGGTTTTACCAAAGTCTTATTCTCAGCTGTGCTTCTGGGGAATTTGAAGAATGATCCCAAAACATGCTAAGGAAAGGGGGTAAAGGAAGGAGCAGTACTCCTCTCCCCTAACCAGGGCCACTGTACAGGTCAGCAATGTCACCCAAGAAAGGCTACTTATCCTGTACTATAAGAGTGCCTGCCTGTACACCTTGGCTTGACAAGGAAGTCACAATGAAAGAAAGAGATGCACAGAAGGAAAGTACCAGAAGACTCTTATAAAGACCCAAAGAGCAGTTCGAGGATCCTAATTCCTTCACGGGCAGGTAGGGGCAAAGTCATCATTTGCATATGAATGAAAATGTTACCTAGTTCTAGACATATAGGTCAGTGAGGACTAGACATAAAAGATATTTAGAGAGTTTCATTGTTATTTTTTCTAATTATAAAGTTGATGCATGTTCATTGTTGAGAAATTAGAAAATAAAGGTTATCAAAGAGAAAATTAAAATAACCCACAACTCTACCAAGAGACAACCATAGTTACTGCTAGGTAGTTTTGTAATCTGTTTCCTTGATCAGTCATTTACCTCTGGGTTAAAAGAAATCCAAAATTATTTTCTAAAGAAATTCTTTATCCCGCCCATAGATACTTCTTTGATTCACCTCTAAGCCAAGTTGAGAGGGTCTTTTATTTAAGCATGCATCCTTATTTTCAAACAAGGATGTCAACCAACCCCTCCTCGGCTCTACCTTATACCTACCCAGCAACACAGAAAGACTGAATTCCAGGTGTTTATGAAACAGAGTATAAGCTTGAAGTCACTCCCTACCGATATTTTTCAAAAACTCCACTTAGAAATTATTGACCAAGGATGTTCCAAGGCAAGTGCAATCCACTAATTTCTCTTTATAGACCAAAGTCCACCCTAATATGCCCATAGAACCACACACTTAAACTATATTCCTATTTGACTTGGTGACATGAACATTTTCTCAGGTTATTAAATAATCTTTTAAAACACAATTTATAATAGCTACATGATAACCATTTGGGGAATATCTCATAATTTATTTGGAAATTTAGTTTAGTTCCAGGTTTTCACTATTATATCTAAAACAGCAACGAGCATTTTTGTACACAAATCTTATATTGAGACAATTACAGAATGGAAGAGAAACACACAAGAGATGGGTACTATAGTAAAGGGCCATATGTGTCATACACTAATGATTAATTTTAGAAAGATTATAACATAATAAAGTTTACTAACATTAAAGCTAAGGTGAATAAAAGGTACAACCTTGTCAGTAATTCTAAATGTGTCAAAAATCTGCCCATTAATTAATTCATTTCCCACATATTTACTGAAGATCTATAATTTATAGAGCACTATATTAGGTATTATTACATCAATGATCCATTGTCTATTCATATCAGAACGTTTTTTATTCTGTCTGACTTTATGCAAGACTTGAGGTGGCCATGTCATGTCAGAGGGTACAAGTCATAATTTACAGAGAATCCAGGCTACTAAACATTATTATTAAAAAAATCAAAAAGGGGATTCTCTGGTGGCGCAGTGGTTAAAAGCCCACCTGCCAATGCAGGGGACACGGGTTCGAGCCCTGGTCCGGGAAGATCCCACATGCCGTGGAGCAGCTAAGCCCGTGCACCACAACTACTGAGCCTGCGTGCCGAGAGCCCATGCTCCACAACAAGCAAAGCCACTTCAATGAGAAGCCCGCGCACTGCAACGAAGAGTAGTCCCCGCTCGCCACAACTAGAGAAAGCCTGCGCACAGCAACAAAGACCCAACGCAGACAAAAGTAAATAAATAAATAAATAATTTTTTAAAAAATCAAAAAGACTACTTTATGAAACTGCCAAATTTGTAATCTGATTGAACTTATTATTTAAAAATTCACCTTCCCTCATAGCTCTCAAATACTGTGAAACAGAGTCAACATCTAAGTGAAATTCTGCAGCAGATTTAATATTTTTAGTGGTGTATACATAGCAAGTATGTAAGAAATACCACATCTCTTCATTTTCTACAAACCAACTTAATAGTGAGTTCCCCTTCTTCCTGGGTGGTGGGAAATTCAATTTCAGTCATTTTGAGGGTCCCCTATGTTGGGTTGAGGTTCAGGGTCTTTCCTAGTTCCAAGGCATTATGAAGTCCCTTGTGGTCACTGGCCATCTGTCCGAAGTTGTTGATGCTAAGACACCCTCTGTCCCAGCCTGCATAATCTCTCTGGATCTTCCATTCCATGCTTCTGAGGTGCACTTGGGGCCTGGAAATATTGAGCAAGGCCAGCATCCCAGGCCTACAACCTATCCCTCTGGCAGCCTCTAACCTTTTCCTCTGAAACTGTACTTTTACCACAGGGTACAGCAAGGGAGCAAGCTATGTGACCTTTTCTTCAGGGACCCTGAGCTCTGCTCTCCCCTATACAAGCCCAGAGGGAATCACTTTTGAGTCTCAGATCTCTACATGCTTCTTCAAAAGCAAAGCGATCCTCCTGAATTGAGTTTATTGGGCACTTGCTAAGCACAAGCACTGTTCCAAAAGCTATGTATGTATTTTCCCATTGAATTTCATCCAGTCTTCACCACAACCCTGTAAATTAGGACTTACCTCTAATTTATGGAAAAGGAAACTGAAGCTCAAAGAGTTCAGGTAACTTGCCTAAGATCACACAGCCAGAGAGCTGGCACTGCAATAATCATTCCCTATTGCTCTCAATCTTATATTTCTGCACCTTATAATAACTCTTATCCTTTTAAGATGACAGAAAATTGAGACACCAAGAATTTAAGTGTTTTATTCCAGAGCACACAATCCAATAACCCAATATTCCTCTAGTTGAACATTTAAAAAAAAAAAAAAAAAAAGGATTTAGGCTCATGAGCACATAAAATTTAAGTGAGACATCTTCATAGCACTGGCATGAATATACATTTAGCCAGACTTGTCAAGAGAATAGGGACTTAACAAAAGGACCAAAATGCACTACTTAAAAAAAAATATATATATATATATATAATTTAGCAAATATCTACCTAGTGGTTTCTATGGGAAAAATTCTGTGTTTCTGTGTTCCATGCTCTAAGATATAAGAAAAAGACCCCACCCTTGTCTTGCCAGAACTTGTCAGCCAGTGGAGGACACACAGGTATACAAATAGATCAAAGAAGCGAATAAAAACAGGAGGAGGAATGCTGAGAGTGGCAGAGTGTAGGCTGAGCGTGGACACAGTAGCTTCAAGTTTCCAAACCAGAGTGGAGGAGCGTGGGTACCATGGCAAACAGTGTGGGTGACCCTGCCTCTCTCCTCCTCCCAGGGGAGGAGAATGTTGGAAGCTCAGCTGTTGCAGAATGTAAACCATACGGATTGCCCAGAGTTACTGACTTGCCTAAAGCCATAAAAAAAAAATTTTATGAGTTATTTTTCACTTCTTTTTCTGCCAGGATCAAGTATCAGCATTGTTATATTCAGAAACACGCCGCTTTTAACACACTGGAGAAGAGCTGGCCCAACCCGGGTAGGCATAAAACAGTTGTCAGAGGCAGGAAGTCTCCCAGACTCCAGCCCCAAGCTACAGCAAAGTAAATTTGAGACATTCAACAGATTTCTAATGTGCTGAGATTTCTGAACTAGCCTTCGTATTTACTAGTAAAGAGACAAAGAGTGTTGTTTTGACAGAGCCAAAAAGAGATTTCAGGCAGATTTGGAATACTCAGATGAGTTTTTCTAAACTCATCTAAAAATCTAAAAACTTAAAAAAAATCACTGTTCAGAACCTTAAAACTACTGCAAAGGTTGCTTCTCCATGGCTGGTGGCCTCACACTCCTTTAGGGTATACCCAACAGTACCAGGGCTTTGCACTCCTATAACAGATCATTATACTCCATCTGTCCCCCCACCATTTGTTGAATTCTTTACCAAAGAGAAAAATGTCTAGAGACTCCAGTTGCTTGGGTTTTAGGTTTTGACTGACTCCTACCTACCCCATCAGGGGCCAGGATCTCCATTTTCTTTGTCTTTTACTTTTCAGGAGACCCAGAGAATGAAATCCAATACTTTTGTCTGCCTCTGCTGCTAAAAGCCTTTTTCCCCTGGCCATGCCACAGCTCCCTAGAGGCTCATTAAGCACATTTACATTTGGCTCTTAAAATCCTAAATAGCCCATTTCACGCCTAGCAATGGTGTATTGATGAAAGAAGCACTCAGCAATGGCCTGTAGGATGAGAGTGAGGACTCTTTTGACTCCAGATATCTCCCACAAAGGATTTGTACATGCTGTTAAGGACTTAAACAGAATCATGTGAGCAATAGACTACTGTTAGAAAGACACATGCCCACAAACATCACCATTATGTACTGTCAAATGTACCTGTTAATGTGCAGAAAAAATGGCAAGAGTCTAAAATTTAGTGGAAATATACAGAGGGGGGTGTGTGTGTGAGAGAGAGAGGCAGAGAGACAGAGAGAGAGAGAAAGGAAGAACAAGCAGAGAAGACATACAAGTAGAAGGGAGAATCTGCATTGGATTTTAGTGTAAATCTTTCCCTCCAAGTTGTAAGGATAAAAATGAGAAAATAGGGTAGGGGGACTAATAAAAGTATATGAATCATGTTTAGACTAGATGGCGATGAGCAAGATATGCCTGGATCATACCCGGTTAATGAAGGACCAAAGGGCTCACATCTCCCTAAGATTCAGGTGGACACACTTGGGAAAAAACAGGAGACTCAATGATTAGGACTTTTTTCTTTGACAATCTTTCTTTCCAGCTACACCCCACACTTAACGTCTGGAATAGAGTGATATTCATTTCTGTGACTTCATACCCTCTGGGGTGGCAGGGGGGGCGGGGGACAGAGTATCAGCACACAATAGAAAGTGTCTTTTCACTCCTACTATCCCCCTCAAGTTGAATATTTATTCAACCCCACACCAGTTTTCTTGACATTAGGGGGTCAAGGTGCAAAAGAGAAGTTTTGTTTTTCATTTAATATCTTTCTGTATTTTTTAAAATAAAAGTAATAGATGCATATGATTAAAGTTCAAAGACAATAAGGGTTGTCTGTGCAGTGGGATGATTCACATTTTGGTTTTCTTCATTACACTTTTTTCTGTATTAAAAAAAAGACTCGGGCTTCCCTGGTGGCGCAGTGGTTGAGAGCCCGCCTGCTGATGCAGGGGACGCGGGTTCGTGCCCCGGTCCGGGAGGATCCCGCGTGCCGCGGAGCGGCTGGGCCCGTGAGCCGTGGCCGCTGAGCCTGCGCGTCCGGAGCCTGTGCTCCGCAATGGGAGAGGCCACAACAGTGAGAGGCCTGCGTGCCGGAAAAAAAAAAAAAAAAAAAAAGACTCAATAAAAATGTTTTCAAGGGTAGAGTAGAGGGACAGGGCTGTCCACTGTATTACTTTTATCTTCCTCTGCTATGTATGTAATCTGGTTAAAATTTATAAACAGGAGAACTTCCCATTACAGAATAGATATGTTTCTGAAGACAAATGCATAAATCAACCTTTTGCCATTATATTTTGAGTGTACCGAGAGCATTTGCTATTTACAGAAACACTTCATGAAATCCTCCAATAAAAGTGAATACTCTAGCTGTATGTATATAAAGCTGTAGCTGGTAACACTTTTTAAAGTAGAGTTCATGTGTACAACATAGACAATTGATTATGAGTGCAGTTTCTGGAGCCAGACCACCTGGGTTGGAATCACAGTGCTGGCACTTCGTACCTACATGTGCTCAGGCAAGTTATATAACTTCTGTTCCTTCTCATCTATAAAATGTACATAATATTAGCATCTCTTTCATCAGGTTCATGTGAGGATTAAATAACAATCTATTTAAACCACTCATGAGCTGGCACATAATAAACAATCAATGCTTACTATTTTCCTTATTAGAATTACCACTATTACTTGTACTGTTCTGTTTGTACTAATGTTATTACAGTGCTTGGGGAAGCTGCAAGTCAGTCTTTCTTCTTCCTCTGTAGCACTTGAGGGCAAGACTGGTCTCAATTTATGTCAGCTCCAATGCTAGAACGGACACTGGTGACTGAATAAGACATGATGACATTTTAAAAAGGTTAAGGGGTTTAATATCCAAAATATATAAAGAACTCATACAACTCAACAGAAAATAAATCCAATTAAAAAATGGGCAGAGAGGGACTTCCCTGGTGGTGCAGTGGTTAAGAACCTGCCTGCCAGTGCAGGGGACACAGGTTCGAGCCCTGCTCTGGGAAGATCCCACATGCCACAGAGCAACTACGCCCATGAGCCACAACTACTGAGCCTGCACTCTAGAGCCTGCAAGCCACAACTACTGAGCCCATGTGCCACAACTACTGAAGCCCGTGCACCTAGAGCCCGTACTCTGCAACAAGAGAAGCCACCGCAATGAGAAGCCCACACACCACAATGAAGAGTAGCCCCTGCTCGCCACAACTAGAGAAAGCCCGTGGGCAGCAACAAAGACCCAATACAGCCATAAATAAACAAACAAATAAATAAATAAAT
Source organism: Grampus griseus (assembly GCF_964374135.1). NCBI lineage: Eukaryota > Metazoa > Chordata > Mammalia > Artiodactyla > Delphinidae > Grampus > Grampus griseus. The sequence goes on along the minus strand of NC_139001.1, from coordinate 82,264,028 downwards.
AAAAATGGGCAGAGAATCAGAGTAGGTATTTTCCCAAACAAGACATACATATGGGTAACAGGTCCATTAAAAGATGCTCAAGATAGTAATCATTAGGGAAATGCAAATCAAAACCACAGGATATCACCTCACACCTGTTAGATTGGCTATTATAAAAAAGACAAGAAAAAGTAAGTGTTGACGAGGACATGGAGAAAAGGGAACCCTTGTTCACTGTTGGTGGGAATGTAAATTAGTGCAGCCACTATGGAAAACAATGTGGAGGTTCCTCCAAAAAATCAAAAACAGAACCATACTATCCAAGCAATTTCATACCATACCAAGTGATTTCACTTCTGGGTATTTATCTGAAGAAAATGAAAACACTAACTCAGAAAGATATATGCACCCCAAAGTTCACTGCAGCATGATTTCCAATAGCCAAGAAATGGAAACAATCTAAGTGTCCATTGATGGATAAATGGATAAAGAAGACACACACACACACACACACACACACACACACACATATATATATATAATGGAATATTACTCAGCCATAAAGAGGAATAAAATCTTGTCATTTATGACAACATGGATGGAACTTGAGGGTATTATGCTAAGTGAAATAAGTCAAAGAAAGACAAATACCGCATGATCTCACTTATATGTAGTACCTAAAAACAAATAAAACAAACAAACCTGGGCTCATAGAGAATACATTGGTTGGTTGCCAGAGGTAGGAGGGGGGTGGGGTTTGAAATGGGTGAAGGTAGTCAAAAGGTACAAACTTTCAGTTATCAAAAAAGTAACTCATGGCGATGTAATGTACAGCATGGTAACTAGAATTAATAATACTATATTACATAGTTGAAAGTTGCTAAGAATAGACCTTGAAAGTTCTCACCACAAGAAAAAAAATTGTGTAACTTTGGTGACAGATATTAACTAGACTTATCATGGCAATCACTGGGAAATTTATACAAACATCAAATTATTATGTTGTACAACTGAAACCAATATAATGTTCTATGTTGATTATATCTCAATAATTTTTAAAAAACTTTTTTAAATGACCACTGAAAATCTTAATTAGTTGCAGCCAGCATGCAACTAACTCTGGTACTTAGCAGTACACCTGGGAAAAAAATAATATACATAAAGAATATTCATATAATTAAACCCTAATTTTATTTTTCCTAACAAGGCCTTTAGGAAATTTAGGGCCATCAAAGCCGCAGCTAAGTGAGGAAAGGCAAAGCGTAATTAGCAAGCCAAAATCAGTTGATGTTTTCAGTGAGGTTTATGTCTTGTTAAAAGGAAACAATTTGTACAATCCTCACTAAACACAGCTCATCTATCACTCTCACAAGTCCTGCTCTCCCCAGGGCTCTCCAAGCAGCTCTCCCTCCACAGCTCCCCACGTTCAGCTAACAGACTTTAAATGTTTGCCAAATGAGAGTGAAGCCTGGCGTTTGAAATTGGCCTACCCCACGACATCTGCTACCAAGGGGTCTCTTCAGCCAAAGCACGTGTTTTATAAGATATGCCCCCAAATGCAGTGATTATCATATCAATGAAGTCCTGGGCTGCCAAGGGCACAATTTCCACATTAGTCTAAACTACCAAGGTTAAGCCAGACTTCTGATGTTGCTTTTATTGAGTTTATTTTGTGCATGTGTCGTTGTGTGTGTTTGTGTCTGAATCAGTAAAATTGTTAGTTATAACTCTTCTTCAGGTTTATTCTTCATGTAGATAGTCTTTTAAAACAATGCAGCTGCTTAGAGAGTGTCTGGGGTTGGAGAGGATGAGGACCAAAACTTGCGTGGGAAGAACCAGACCTAGTGAGGCCCCTCCACTGAGGCAGAGCACTATGGAAGGTAGACATCAAACCTCTTCCCACCCCCATCCCCATCTCCATTTTACAAGGGAGGAAACTGAAGCTCAGAAGGATGGAATAACTGCTCCATGACATAAAACCAGTAAGTGACAACCAGGATGAGACCACAACCCATGCTCTCACTTAACTTCCCTCACTACACTGTCAGACTGTTACTCAGAAAAACCCAGGAAGGGTTGAGAGGAGACCCTAAGAGGAGGATATGTTCAACTTCATTCATATTCAGCGGGCCTTTAACAAAATTGAAGTAACTTTTTTTTTTCCTGCATTTTTTAAAATTAATTTTTATTGGAGTATAGTGCTTTACAATATTGTTTCAGTTTCTACTGTACAGCAAAGTGAATCAGCCATACACATACATATATCCCCGCTTTTTTGGATTTCCTTCCTATTTAGGTCACCCCAGAGAATTGAGTAGAGTTTCCTGAGCTATACAGTAGGTTCTCATTAGTTATTTATGTTACTAGCAGTAGCAAATATTTACTGAGCAGATATTACTTGGAACACTCACTACTAGGTGAGATGGTATAAAATATGGTCCCTACCTTCAAAGGCCCTAAGAGTCAGTCTCCAGGTTAAGACTCAAAAACAGAGATATGGGGCTTCCCTGGTGGCGCAGTGGTTGAGAGTCTGCCTGCCGATGCAGGGGACACGGGTTCGTGCCCCGGTCCGGGAAGATCCCACATGCCGCAGATCGGCTGGACCCGTGAGCCATGGCCGTTGAGCCTGCGCGTCCAGAGCCTGTGCTCCACAACAGGAGAGGCCACAACAGTGACAGGCCCACATACCGCAAAAAAACAAAACAAAAGCAAAAAACAAAACAAAAAAAAACCATAGAGATGATCACAGTTAACAGTTATCGCAATCTACTGCCGGCCTCTTTTCAAGGATTACCTCATTTCATCTTCACAACTTTACTCTCAGGTGGGTGTAATTATATCCCCACTTTACAGACAAGGAAACTGAGTCTCAGGCGTCAGCCCTCCTAGAGGCTCTGAGGAGGAATCTGTTCTATGCTTCTCGCCCAGCTTCTGGTGAAAGCAGGTAACCTGTGGTATTTCTTGGCTTGTAGATACATCATTCTAGCCTCCGCCTCTGTCTTCACATGGCATTCCCTCTGTGTGTCCGTGTCCAAATTTCCCTCTCCTTATGAGGACACTAGTCATATTGGATTAAGGCCCACTAATGACTTGACTAAAATTGCAAAGACCGTATTTCCAAATAAAGTCACATTCACAGGTTCTGGAGGTTAGAACTTCAACATGTCTGTTTTTTTTAGGGGGGGGCACAAGTTAATGCGTAACATAACCACTACACTATACTGCTCCCATAATCCTCCACAAAATAAAATATATCTCCCACAAAACCCTATCAAAGAGCTATTTTGTACTGATGGGGTTCAGGGCAGGTTGTCCCCGAATGTGCCACTTTGGCATGTGGATGATTTCAAGTTGAAGACAATCAAGGCCCAACAGACTGAAGAACAGCTTTTTAATCTACCCCTTAACTGCCTAAAATAATTTATATAGGGGGGTTTGTACCAGGAAACGAGCTATTACCGCAGATAACTTTTTACATCAGAAAGACTTATCTGCATGGTATGGCAAACATTTGTTTACCGAACATTTGTTCTTCCCATCTTACTGTGAATTTTCTTCCTCCCCTTCGAAGATCCAGACCCCTACCCACTTCTCCTGAGCTCAGCATGAAATTAAATTTTTCTCCTCTTAATCTCTCTGATTTAATTATTAGACCAGCTAAACAACCTAGAAGGGAAGGGAAAAGTTTTCCTCCCTTACAGTACTGTTTGCATATTCTTTTGTATTTAATAAACAAAATGAGATTGCCTCTCAACACCTATTCTGGCACAATAGTGCCATATTATACTGAACAATTTGGAAAAGAAAAAAACAAAACACGAAAACCAAAACAAGGAACCTCTTTGACCCAGGGCACCATGATCCTAACCCTAATTCTGGTAGTGATTATTTAGAAATAATTATCTTAGAGTCCTGAACTTCATTTGGCACCACGTTAATATTCTGAACCAGATTTATCCCGAACGACTATAAGGCATCTGGAAATAAGTCATACATAGAACTCTAGACTATCTACAAATAGCAAAAACAGTCCTGATGGGTCCATCCACCACATTTTATAGGTGATTAACATGAGGCTCAGAGTCAGTGACCTGTCTGAAGTCACAGGGCTAATTATGGCAGCAGCAGGAGAACACAATTCTCCTGGCCTGCAGCCCGAATCTCTTTTCAGGACACACAGAGCTGCTGGTCTTCTGCTGTCTGTTCCAGATGTGCCCAGAGGTGTTCCTGCTTCTTTGCACGATTTTGGAGCCCCAAAGAGGCGAGTAGGTCCAGCCAGGGGCACACACATTTTCCAACACAAGTGGACTCCTACCCCACATGCTTTCTGAATATCTCATTTGACTGGCGAAGCTGAGCACCGTCAGTCAGGGTAGCTCGAACGTTCCAAGTGCCAGTGTTCTGCTCTGGGTCCCAGGAGCCTACATTCTCTCTAGAATCCTCAGCTGTAAATGACACCTTAACAGCACTTCCTTTCTTCATTCCTCTCAGTTTGACAATTCAGATATAAAAACATTTGCCAAAGATAAGTGTAAAGTAAAAGATTCCAAAGAAAAAAATTACATAGGTTCACCTCGGAAAATATGATTCTCTTCAATTAGGTCCAGTTGGCAGCCTGTGATCAGACGGCTAAGCAGAAAAGATCCTCATTAAGAATGAGATTTCCCAGGCCTGGGCAGTGGAAAGGAGAAGCTTGCTCTTTCCAAGACTGTCCATACAAGGCAGGGTGTGGGCTATAGTTATGTCAGTGTCTGGCTTTACAAATAATTCTCTTAGCCAAGTGGCCTTTCCACCAAGAGTTTAAATAAATCAATAATTAAAATCTCCAGTGTGCATCAAAATGGAACTCTAGTTAACGGTCATTCAATGGATTAATTTAGATTAAAATGTCTGTTTCCATGGTTCTCTTCTGAGAATCTAAATCACAACCCCATCTCACCTCATTTTTTGAATTCTGACCTCTTGGGGCCAGGATGGCAGATACATTTATGTTCAGGTAGTAAACTGGGTATGAGATATGGGGAGGATCAGGAAACTGGGGTGTCACAAGTCTTGACTTCTGACACCCAGTTGAGTAATGCTCTTCCACTTTGCCACCTGAAGAGTGAGGAATTTATTCCTGGGTATATACATCCTGGGATGTATTAGAGTACCTCTGCATTGCCTGCCTGCCTGAAATTCCATCCCAGCCCTTCTCCCGCTGAAGAACTCCTGCTCAACCCCAATGCCTGACCTCCCAAGACAGCCTAAATGCTCCCACAGCTCTCAAAGTACCTTTCCAGTGCTTAGGGGCCATTCCTCCCAGTGGAATGATGATGGGGAAGGGCCAGTGGGAAAGCCAGGGGCTGAGGAAGCAGGAGCATTTAGAGGAACTAGGAGTAAAAGGAAGAGTATGGTGCCTTGAGCCCAGAGACAGTGCCTAGAATGAGAAACCAAATCTGCCTTGTTCCAAGGGGTGGCACAGGATTGAAAAGAGTTACAGTCAGAGGTCAACGGCCAGGTTGATGGAGAGCCACAAAAAGCAGAAAAGAACAGCAAGTGGGAACAAACGGGAGCGTGAATCTGGGGGGGGGCTACACTGGACTTGTAACCAGGCTGGGTGGGTGAAGCCCAGTCTAGGTGGTATCAGCTGCAGGTGTAAGAATGTTTGTGGTGGAATGGGACGGGGTGTTGGGACTGGGTTAAGATATTATCATGGGTCAAAAGCACGTGCAAGAACATTTTCCCCATCGCATCATGTTTTTCCTGCCACTTGACAAGAGGGGGTGCTCTTAATCACCTCTGTGTTCCTGGCACCTAAACACACCACACATACCACAGAGCACACGCTCAACAAGTGGGTATTCTTGTACGTTGTCCAACTTCCCAAATGAAAGAACTCCTTTCTGATAAGATAACCCCAAAAGGTGCTCACTGGCCCCCACTTAACCCTGTCACATGAATTCAGGTAAAGCAGCTCTCTTCTCCCAGGCAGGCCTTTCCATCGCTGGGCAGCTCTAGCTGTAGAAGGACCTCTCATACGTTTCACATCCCTGTAACATGCACACTTGAGGCAGCTCTGCCCTGTGGAACCACTAAAAATAGTTCTCACCCTACTCCTTTCCCTCATGGCAGTGCCAATCGCAAGGTTAGAGGCCCGTGGAATGCCCCCAGAGGCATTTTCTGAAGCTGACATGACCTTGCAACTTCATTCCTCTGAAGAGATTAATTTGGAATAATGTAAGCCTAGAAACCCAAGATGGAGCCTTATCACTCATACTTTCCTCCTCAGTCCCTACCCTTCATGTAGACCCAACCACCTGCCGTGTCCCATCTCAGGGCCTTCCTGCCGAGTAAATTCTTCCAATAGCAGCATAAATGTCATTTCTCCCAGAAAGTCTTCTCTGAGCTCCCCTGCCCCCAACTACAGTGGGCCCCCCACCCTATTTTGTCTGACATCACCCTGTACTTCTCTTTTGTGATATGTTCCACAATAGAATTTAAATATTCCATCATGAAGTCAGTTATTTAAGTCTGTATGCTCCACTAGAAGGCAAGTTTTGTGTCTGCCTTACTCATCTTTGTATTCCCAACTAAAACCTCCTTCATTTTATTAGTTACTTAAAATTTTTAATTGAATTAGAGTTTCTCAAAATTTTTCCGAGGGATCAGCTTCAAGTCCATAGTTCTATAGTTTATGAATTCCTATAAATGAGATTTTCCTCAAGGTAATTTATCAAACTCTCAGCTTTTAGCAGAAGGAAAGGTCAGCAGACATGTGGATGGTAGAATTTGCCCATGACACTGCCACATTTGAACACTGTTTTAGTTATCACATCAGCATTTGCAGTTTTCACCTGGCCAGGTAACGTACAGTATGTCCTCACTGCTAACCCCCAAGAAACTTGTTTTCTCTCTCCTTTTATGTTCAGTAATGTTCTCTACTGTGTATTTATGCTTCAATTTTGTGGATGTCCATAAATAGCTGAGGCATGTCCATCATTTCTATTTCATCTGTTTCCTTTGAACATGACAAACCTTTGCATGTTGTTCTAAATTCTAGCTCATAAAGTCCTCATGTTTTCTATGTCATTGGATTTACTTCCTAGTGTTAAGACTCCAGGTTGACTTTATTTATTAATTATAATCTGTATATAATCTGAGATCATAAATATAGTTCTCAAACATCTCCTCTGTTATTTTCTTCAGTAAATTACTGGGCACCTCCCTCATCGCTGTTCTTTCTGTGCCATGCCAGCTGTCTTCCTAATATCTAGTTTATAAGTCTTTTTTCCTCTCCCCCTCAAATTTCAGTTTAAATCTTTCTTAATTAGATTGGTGAGTCTTCTTGCCCTTTTACTTTATTCTTTACTCTTCCTAGTGTTTTTGGTGTGTACTCTGCCTCTTGTCATTTTGCTTTCATGAGCCGTATTTGAGAAAACTCAATCTTTGACAGTATCTCTGGAGCTAGATGACACCTGTTCAGATTTTCTGTTCTCTTTCAAAATTATGATCATTACCTTAGAAAGAGGATTGAAAACAGCATTCACGTCCAGGAGTTCTTGAAATTCCTGACCCTGATTTTTATAGATAATGGAGAAAATTTTGGATGAGAAAGTACAAGGGAGGGTTGCTGATAGAGCCTACCAGCAGAGAGATAATGGGTTTGTTGAGTCTCTCAGGCTCTGCCTCACATCCTAGATGTCTGTGAAGGGAAAATGATTAGTAATGAAAATAGTCAGCACTTATTGAAAAACCAATAAGTGCCAAGCACAGATTTGAATACTTTCATTCATTAACCCATTTAATTCAAGTCATGGTAGGCAGTGCAATTTTCTATTCACCATTTTAGGTCTTCCATGCAATGTGTCCCATATCCCTTTTGCACCAGTAATGGGAGTTCTAAAAACTGCTAATTAGTATTAGCCCTCTCTATGGCTCTGTGAGACACAGAGTGCTGGTTCTTACAGAGGATTCCAGCTTTCCCTGCCAAGGGGATAAATTCAGCCTTTTCCCAGAACTCCAGGGATGTGGAGTTTAATTTACTTCATCTTTGCTCTCCATGTCATGTTCTTCTAATCATCAACATCTTGAATGCTTTTAACATCCTCCAATATCTTTCCCTTTCTGGTGTCCTCTTTGGATTAAATGTCCTGCCTGTCCAGAAATGTTTCTTTAGCCCTTTCAAGAAGCCAAGAGGAAGAAACCAAGAAGGTTTCAGAGCAGCTTTCTTACAAAGGAACTTACAGTTATTTACTCCAATAACCACATACTGGGAAAAGGAAATATCCAGATGTTTTGAGGACAGTTAAACACAATACCCAAGAGATACTGAAACTCAGGAACCCAAAATGTCATCCTGGCCCCTGTTAGAGTGGGGTCCTACAGCAGCCAGGTAATAAATGGAGTCTTGGCACCAGATGTACAAAAAGTAAAGCCACTTGGTCTGCAGACTTACCTAATAGACATTTCCATTGTTCCAAAATGTTTAATTAGAAATAACATATCCGTAATGGCAAAACTCTTATGTTGGCCTATAAGTTTAAGAGTGATTCAAGTGGGGAAGTCTAAGTGTAAGTCCTGAAACTAACCACATCCCAACCAAGATATCAAATCCAAAGCAATATTATATCCCAAGGACGTGGTAAAGATGAGTGTCACTCAACAAATCAATTCTCTAGATACATGTGTATCTCACTGCCACTTTCCCAGACCACTCCTCAGTTATTATTTAATTGTCAACAATTATCTCCTTTAAGTTTACTATAATTAGATACACAAAGGTATTCTGGAGGCCCTCATGACTTCCTCCTGCCGTCCCCTTCCTCAAGGGTTACCAGGGGGAGGGAAGAAGAAGCCACTATGTGATTCTGAAAGGGGAAATGGTAACAGGTAGCATGGGGGCTCCCTGCTTCTATATGACCTCAGTCATTCTCCACTGCCTTTCCCATTGCACAGCAGGGTTGTGTTTAATAAACAATTCATTCAGCAAACATCTGTTACAAGCCTACTTCATGTCATAATGTACCTAGGTACTGGATACAAGAATGAATGTTATAAGCAAGTAAGGGTATTAGCAAATGGACCTAGAGTTTAAAGAATTTAGCTGAAGAATAACACTATAAATATACATTTTTAAAAACTTTGAAGGACCTATTATAGAGTCTAAAACACTATAGTGCTTCAATGAGTATTTGTTGAATGAATGAATGGCTATTGTAAATGCTGAGGAATGGCTCTCTTTAGCCTTCTGGAAAATACTGCCTCTTTGATAAGAACAGTGGTGACATCACTCTAGAAGGGGTAATTTGACTCTCACACTAATATATCTCTAGATGCGTATTGCATTTGCAGGTCTGCATCTTTGTTAGGGAAACATCTTTTCTAAGCCCAATGACTGTTTTCCTATTTCAACCTGTACCACCATTGACATAGTTCAGACCCTAATCTACACAACTACCCACATCTGATTATGTCATTTCCTGTTCAACATCCTCCTTAATCTGCCCTTCATCACAGCATCACCAGCACACACTAACCCCTTATCAGTTGGGGTGGAGTCCAGGGCTTAAAAAGGCTCATAGCATCTATTGGAGGGAGTTGTTGAATACCCCTCAAGCCTCGTTTCTTGTCTCCTTACAATCATCCTACACTGCTTATCAATTAATAGTTCTTAGAGGCAAAAAAAAAAAAAAGTTCTCATTTCTCTCTGTGTCTTTGCACAGGCTGTTTCCTTCTTTTCCTGGGTAACACCCACTGGTCCTTGAGGATTCAACTCAAGCATCCTCCCACTCAGGAAGCTTTTCTACAAAAAAACAGACTTACTTCAATGCTTCTTCTCAGCCTGCTGAAGCATTCTGCACACACAGTGTCATGAAATTGTCAGCAATACATATATATATATAGTCATATATATTATATATATTTATTATATATATTATATATATTTATTATATATTTTATATATATATATATATATATATATCACCAATTACACTAGCTGCTTAAAGGCAAGAACTGGTCTTTTTCTTCACTGTACCACCAACGTCCATCCTAGTGGCTGGAACACAGTAGAGATGTGTGTGTGTGTGGGTGTGTGTATGTGTGTATATCCACCCACACAATATATAGTAGAGAAAGATAATGGAAAAGAACCATAAATGAAAACAAAAAGCACCGGGATTTGGAATATTTGTCTCCCAGAGGTAGCTGGAAGGCAGGCAGGAAACTGCCAATGTTGACTGTGTTCTGTCTCTCTCTAAAGACTGGAGAGAAGCCAAAGGAATAGAATATTCTAGCACTTAAGAGATCCTGCAGCCTAAGAAGGGGAAAAAAGCAGGCATTAGAAAAAGTAAATAAACCTTTGTATAATCACAGGGATGCAGAAGTACAAATTAACAGCATGCAAATTGCATTATTATTTTGTTACTGGGTTTTTAGAAGATATTTGGTAATACAACTTTTTGGCATTATTTCCATATTTGGGGAATAAGGAGCTATAAGAAACATGAACCATCACCAGAGTCTACCTAAGACATCATTAAGAGATAAGCAAAGTCTGTTCTCAGAGCCACCAGCACCCTTCTGGCTGCATCCTTCCCCTCAGCCAATGAGTTTGTTTCAAGGGACAGATCATATGTAACCAGACCTTTTGTCCTGGTCAAAGGTGCCTCAGGTGCTGTTCAACTGACAGAGAAAGCTTTCTTTGTGCCACCAACCTCTGACCTCTCTGCTCATAAAATAACTTACATGCCTGGGCTCATTCCCATGGGCCCTGTTCTCTGAAGGGAAAGGGAACATTTGTTGAGCATTTTCTATGTGCCACGCACATCTGATTTAATCTCCAAATGCCTGCAGGTACAGAAGGATATGGCCATTTTATGATGATGAAACTCAGGTTCTGAATAATCTGTCTGTGATCACATGGTTAGTAAGCATTAAAGCCAGGATTCGAACCCTACCACTTGATGCTAAGGACTGAGCTCCTTTCATTACAATAAGCTACTTATGCTAAGGTGGCCTTAACATGTCAGTTTACCCATTAAAGTTTATACTGGGACCTTTGATTCTTTACCCCCAAAAAGTGCCCACCAAGGGCATGCCAAGTACCATAGCAAGATTGGTAGATGGGAGAATTGGGGCTATAAGTGTCTTGCAGCATCCCCTCTACTACATGAGACAGGTACCATGGACTCCTCCTAACCTGTCCTAAGAATCACTATTCCGAGTTTCTTAAAATTGCTCAGCATGTGCAATCAAAAGCAAAATTATATGGGAATTCATAGTGAGGCAAAATAGAATATCTCATATATCCACAAAACTGCCTTTGTACTTATAATTTCATCAGGATGGGCAAACTTATAGAAAGATAATAGCACCATTTATTCTCAAAAGCAGGTTTATACCTGTGACTACATATGAATTAAGGTTAGTTTAAACACTGTAATCTCTTTTCATGCATTTTTAAAATTTTAATTTGTGTTTAAAATATTTAGATGGCTTCTTTGTACCCATGAATAAATAATCCTATATACACTTTTTTGGCCTGCTTAGCACAAAATGACTGATCTGTATTTTAATCTTTTCTTACAATATCACTGAAATCACAGCTTTATTGGGAACTCAGGAGAGGAAATGTGGGCTCTGCCCTTCTGCCTTCTGTTTCTCCCTTGCCCCGACTCCAAACCTGGGAAGAAATAAAAGCATGATCCTTCTGGAAGGGGTGGGGTGCTTGGTATCAGGGCAGCCTCTGGAAGAATGAGGTCATGTAAGGCAAAAGCTGCTTCCAGGTCTCTTGTCCAGGATAGTCAGTTGCTGTACAGGGATTATCGTGGAACATCCAAAGAACCTTACGTCACCTCTTTCCTCTAGGATTAGGGCCTAAACTGCTGTAAAAATTCTTCCAAGATGTGTCTGTTGGAATCATGCTGAGGGCTGAGGTGGTTTATTATGACTGGAAGCTCAGAATGAACATGAAAGAGGAGCGAGATATGGAGAGAGGTGTTAATTTGAGGCCTGGCGCTGGCAAAGAATTATTTAGAAAAGCAGTCAGAGTTCAGTGTGTGAAAGCCAGATTTATTTTTGCACATGATTAACCGAGTTAACTAACATCAGATACCCTGAAGTCAGCCCTCCCCACCCCTACCACCCAATCTAAAACTCAGAGTTTAAAGAATTAACAGCAATAAAAAAAAACTAAATCATGAACTTGTTAAGGACTTCGCCTTTCTTCTGTGATTCTCTAAACACCAAGGCAAAATGAATCTACGTGGCAAATTGCACAGCCTAAACTGTACAGAAGCCTGTCCATATTAGAAGTGTTCATAATCACAGGTTCTGTGATGTTCACAATTTTCACTTTATATATTAAGATTCCCAAGTTCAGCACCCAAGAAGTTATTTGTGGGGGGTCACATGGACAGTACTGAATGCCCCTCCTATGAGGGGTGGTGCCTTTGTAAGAAGTTGTAGTTTAATGACAAAAACCTAACATTCAGATAATCAATTCTCCAATCAATACCATTTATCAAAATAAAACTCTTTATTAAAGCAGTTAGTCTAATGATATTAAAGAGTAGTTTATTTAAGAAAACAATACAAAGTTAGAGTAAGACATTCAAAAATATTTTTAACTCTATAATGGATTATTACTTTTCTCACTAATACTTCATTGAGGTTAAACAGAAAACAACAAAAATTTACATGGAGATATAAAGCTATTTTGGTAAGATACTGTGACCATCAGTAAGAGCCGGTGACAAAAAAAAAAAAAAGTTACACAAGGTCCTGGGGGAATGTGTTACACATAAGTAGGAATTATAATTAAAATTGACAATATGCTTGACAACATGACAACATTGGTCTCAGACTAATAATAGCTAGTATTTAAGTAAAATAAATGTTATGGAAGCACACAGGCTTTGATAAAAATATATCTCATCTGTTATTTCTTTATATTTTCACAAAATTCTCATGTTATATATTAGGCAAATATCTTTTTCAATTTTAAAATATGAGTTACGAGGGACTGTAGAAAAATTAGAAATGTGTAAAACTGTTTAAATGAAAATGTTTATACAATATTATACAGATAGCTATTACAAGAGCTGGGCCAAGATTTCAGGTTTCTTTTTTTCTTTTTGCGGTCCGCGGGCCTCTCACTGCTGTGGCCTCTCCCGTTGCAGAGCACAGGCTCCAGACGCGCAGGCTCAGCGGCCATGGCTCACGGGCCTAGCCGCTCCGCGGCATGTGGGATCCTCCCGGACCGGGGCACGAACCCGTGTCCCCTGCATCGGCAGGCAGACTCTCAACCACTGCGCCACCAGGGAAGGCCCCCCCCACCAGGTTTCTTAATATTCATTCATTCACTGATCCTTCTACCAGACCAGTCCAGCTGCTTGTACTTCTAATGCTCACTGCCATCACAGGGCACTGGGGAAATATTAGTGAGATGAGACTGAATAATATTAACATGATGTTTGTAAGTGTGTGTAGACACTTGCACACTAAAACTGCATTTGACATGAGGCAGGGAGAGTATAACTGAAAAATGGATGACAGACAGAATTATGATACAAAAAAGATTCTGACAGGCCATGGCATGGACGATGTTGAAAACACACTGTCTCCTGAAGGGCTCCATCCATCCTTGGATAGCTGAGTTAGTGATCCATAATCATTCGTTCATGTATATAAAATGTAAAATACATATTAGGTGCTTACTCTATGACAGATAGGCATTTGACCTCGATTCTGGAATTACAATGGCGTATCAGTTAGCTGTTACTGTGTAACAAACCACCCCCAATATCAGTGACTTAAAACAATATGCATTTATTACTGATCACAGGTCAGCTGGGTGGGTCTACTGATATAAGCCAGCCTGTGTCTGGTCAGCTGGTGGGATGCTTGGTTAGGCTAGTCTGAGATGGCCTAACTCACATGTCTGGCAGTTGACTGACTGTTGGCTCGGGCAACAGGGTGACTAGACCACATAGCTTTTAATCTCCAGGAGGTAGTTACAGGGGACCAAGAGAGCAGCGAAAGCAGGCAATGCTTCTTAAGGTCTATCCCAGAAGTTGCACACTGTCACTTCCACTGCATTCTATTAGACAGAGCAAGGACAAGTACAGCTTGAAAGAAACAAGAGATGAGATAACAGAATCCACATCTTAATGCGAGGAGCTGAAAAGTCACATCACATAGGGTGTGGGAGCAGGAGGGTATGAGAAACTGGGATCATTTTTTGGAATTAATCTACTACAAATGATGAATCAGACAAGCACTGATCCTATCCTATCAGAATTCAAGAACTTTTTTGCTGTAGCTTCCACCCATGAATTCTGGTTTATAAAACAAATCTAGTCACTTTCCACATGACCAGTTCTTCAGATACTTGAATTCATCTCTCATATCTCACGTGAGCTTTTTAAAGGCTAATTATGTCAAGTTCCTTCCAACCCTCATGAGGCAGTATGTACGATGGGACTCTGCAGCAGTGAGAATGTTTATTTCATAAGGTTTCTGAAAGCAAAGAGGGGGAAATTATGGCAAGAATATGTTGCAACTTGTTTCAGCTTAGAGATACTCTCAAAGTAACATATGGCTGCCTGGCAGCAGAGATCTAGTACATATACACACATATTGTGATTTTTAAATAAAAACTATTAATGTCAAATATGGGCCAAAATTAAATAAATCTTAAAGTGATCCAGTAGAAATTGTTAAAAATGTTATGGGGATAAAGCAATATCAAGAGAAAGAGATTTTTACAGGGAAGCTGAACATGACATTGATCATGTTATGAAAAATGGCTAAAAGGTAAGAGATTTGGAGTCATTTAAATAGAGGGCTGAATATGTGAATTTGGGCTACGCGGGTAATAGGAGATAAAGAAACGGGTTCAAAAAAAATTTTTTAATTAAAAAAAAAAAAAAAACTAAAGCAAGAAAAGCACCAAAGAGGGAAGATTGCATGAGTTATATGAACACAGAAAAGAAAGGAAATTTTAGCAGTTTAAGAAAGTACAAGTAAACATACTTTAATAAAGCATGCACAAATATATATGTATATAGTACATATAGTAGACAAGATATAAATTACTGAATTTGTGCACTATGCAGTAAATATTTATTAAGCAAAAAAAAAAAAAGGTTCACTGTGGGGGGAAAAAATGAGTCGAGTCAAATTTTTTTGGTAAATATTATATCACATATTAGTAGGACTAGTCAGAGATGACAGCATGTGTTTTTATCAATCAGGGAAAACTAATGACAACACCCTGTTTTTAAGGATTGTAACAGACAGTGATGAAACATTGTGTTTCCAGCATGACCAGAAAATAAATCATAAGTCTCCAGTAGGAAGCCCTCTAAGAGCCCTACAAAATGAAACAATAACAACAAAATCTATGTCCAAATCACAAATATAGATGATGCTGAATTTCTTTTTCTGATATCAGTAGCATCATTTGAAGAAAAATCCATCCCTAAAGCCAGATTGACTATCAGATTTAGCATGAAACTATCTGAAGGATTTGAAGGTGTCTGCTCTATAGAAGGGAGTGAAATGCAGCCTTTCATGAGCTGCAGTTTACAATAAGCTTTCCCTGAAAGGTTTTCTTTCTTTAACATCTTTATTGGAGTATAATTGCTTTACAATGGTGTGTTAGTTTCTGCTGTATAACAAAATGAATCAGCTACACATACACATATATCCCCATATCTCCTACTTCTTGCGTCTCCCTCGCACCCTCCCTATCCCACCCCTCTAGTTGGACACAAAACACCAAGCTGATCGCCCTGTGCTATGCAGCTGCTTCCCATTAGCTATCTATTTTACATTTGGTACTGTATATATGTCCATGCCACTCTCTCACTTCATCCCAGCTTATGCTTCCCCCTCCCTGTGTCCTCAAGTCCATTCTCTACATCTGTGTCTTTATTCCTGTCCTGCCCCTAGGTTCTTCAGAACCTTTTTGTTTTTAGATTCCATTGCATGTGTGTTAGCATACGGTATATGCTTTTCTCTTTCTGACTTACTTCACTCTGTATGAGAGTCTCTAGGTCAATCCACCTCACTACAAATAACTCAGATTTGTTTCTGAGTAATACTGCATTATATACACGTGCCACATCTTTATCCATTCGTCTGTGAATGGACACTTAGGTTGCTTCCACGTCCTAGCTATTGTAAACAGAGCTGCAGTGAACATTGTGGTACATGACTCTTTTTCTCTCATTGCGGACCACAGGCTCTGGACACACAGGCTCAGCGGCCATCTTCCCAGACCGGGGCATGAACCTGTCTCCCCTGCATTGGCAGGCGGACCTTCAACCACTGCGCCACCAGGGAAGCCCGCATGTGTCTTTTTGAATTATGGTTTTCTCAGGGTATATGCCAAGTAGTGGGATTGCTGGGTTGTATGGTAGTTCTACTTTTACTGTTTTAAGGAACCTCCATACTGTCCTCCATACGGGCTGTATCAATTTACATTCCCACCAACAGTGCAAGAGGGTTCCCTTTTCTCCACACCCTCTCCAGCATTTGTTGTTTGTAGAATTTCTGATGATGCCCATTCTAACCAGTGTGAGGTGACAACTCATTGTAGTTTTGATTTGCATTTATCTAATAATTAGTGATGTTGAGCAGCTTTTCATGTGCCTCTTGGCCATCTGTATGTCTTCTCTGGTGAAACGTCTATTTAGGTCTTCTGCCCATTTTTGGATTGGGTTGTTTGTTTGTTTTTTAAATATTGAGCTGCATGAGCTGTTTATATATCTTGGAAATTAATCCTTTGTCCATTGATTCATTTGCAAATATTTTCTCCCATTCTGAGGGTTGTCTTTTAGACTTGTTTATAGTTTCCTTTGCTGTGCAAAAGCTTTTAAGTTTCATTAGATCCCATTTGTTTATTTTTGTTTTTATTTCCATTACTCTAGAAGGTGGGTCAAAAACTATCTTGCTGTGATTTATGACAGAGTGTTCTGCCTATGTTTTCCTCTAAGAGTTTTATAGTGTCCGGTCTTACATTTAGGTCTCTAATCCATTTTGAGTTTATTTTTGTGTGTGGTGTTAGGGAATGTTCTAATCTCATTCTTTTACATGTAGCTATCCAGCTTTCCCAGCATCACTTATTGAAGAGACTGTCTTTTCTCCATTGTATATTCTTGCCTCCTTTATCAAGGATAAGGTGGCTATATGTGTGCGGCTTTATCTCTGAGCTTTCTATCCTGTTCCATTGATCTATATTTCTGTTTTTGTGCCAGTGCCATACTGTCTTGATGACTGTAGCTTTGTAGTATAGTCTGAAGTCGGGGAGTCTGATTCCTCCAGCTCCATTTATCTTTCTCAAGAATGCTTTGGCTCTTCAGGGTCTTTTGTGTTTCCATACAAATTGTGAATTTTTTTGTTCTAATTCTGTGAAAAATGCCATTGGTAGTTTGATAGGGATTGCATTGAATCTGTAGATTGCTTTGGGTCATATAGTCATTTTCACAATGTTGATTCTTCCAACTCAAAAACATGGTATATCTCTCCATTTTCTATCATCTTTAATTTCTTCCATCAGTGTCTTATAGTTTTCTGCATACAGGTCTTTTTTCTCCTTAGGTTGGTTTATTCCTAGGTATTCTATTTTTTTACTGCATTGGTAAATGAGAGTGTTTCCTTAATTTCTGTTTCAGACTTTTCGTTAGTGTATAGGAATGCAAGAGATTTCTGTGTATTAATTTTGTAGCCTGCTACTTTAACAACGTCATTGATTAGCTCTAGTAGTTCTCTGGTAGCATCTTTAGGATCCTCTATGTATAGTATCATGTCATCTGCAAACAGTGAAAGTTTTACTTCTTCTTTTCCAATTTGGATTCCTTTTATTTATTTTTCTTCTCTGACTGCCATGGCAAAAACTTCCAAAACTATGTTGAATAATAGTGGTGAGAGTGGGCAACCATGTCTTGTTCCTGATCTTAGTGGAAATGGTTTAGTTTTTCACCATTGAGAACGATGTTGGTAGTGGCTTTGTCATACCTGGCCTTTATTATGTTGAGGTAAGTTCCCTCTATGTCCACTTTCTGGAGGGTTTTTTATCATAAAAGGGTTTTAAATTTTGTTGAAAGTGTTTTCTGCATTTATTGAGATCATCATATGTTTTTTTCTCCTTCAATTTGTTAATATGGTTTATCACATTGATTGATTTGCATATATGGAAGGATCTTTGCATTTCTGGGATAAACCCCACTTGATCACGGTGTATGATCCTTTTAATGTGCTGTTGGATTCTGTTTGCTAGTATTTTGTTGAGGATTGTTGCATCTATGGTCATCAGTGATATTGGCCTGTAGTTTTCTTTCTTTGTGAAATCTTTGTCTGGTTTTGGTTTCAGGGTGATTGTGGCCTTGTAGAATGAGTTTGGGAGTGTTCCTCCCTCTGCTACATTTTGGAAGAGTTTGAGAACAATAGGTGTTAGCTCTTCTCTAAATGTTTGATATAATTTGCCTGTGAAGCCATCTAGTCCTGGGCTTTTGTTTTAAAGATTTCTTTTTTTTTTTTTTTTTTAACATCTTTATTGGAGTATAATTCCTTTAGAATTGTGTGTTAGTTTCTGCTTTATAACAAAGTGAATCAGCTATACATATACATATATCCCCATATCTCCTCCCTCTTGCATCTCCCTCCCACCCTCCCTAGCCCACCCCTCTAGGTGGTCACAAAGCACCAAGCTGATCTCCGTGTGCTATGCGGCTGCTTGTTGGAAGCTTTTTAATCACAGTTATATTTCAGTGGTTGTGATTGGTCTATTTATATTTTCTATTTCTTCCTAGTTCAGTCTCGGAAGGTTGTGCTTTTCTAAGAATTTGTCCATTTCTTCCAGGTTGGCCATTTTATTGGCATATAGTTGCTTGCAGTAACCTCTCATGAACCTTTGTATTTCTGCAGTGTCAGTTGCTACTTCTCCTTTTTCATTTCTAATTTTATTGAATTGAATCTGTTTATCAATTTTATCTTCTCAAGGAACCAGTTTTTAGATTTACTGAACTTTGCTATTGTTTTCTTCATTTCTTTTTCATTTATTTCTGATCTGATCTTTATATTTCTTTCCTTCTGTTAACTTTGGGTTTTTTTGTTCTTCTTTCTCTAATTGCTTTAGGTGTAAGTTTTGGTTGTTTATTTGAGATGTTTCTTGTTTCTTGAGGTAGGATTGTATTGCTATAAGTTTCCCTCTTAGAACTGCTTTTGCTGCATCCCATAGGTTTTGGGTCATCGTGTTTTCATTGTCATTTTTTCTAGGTATTTTTTGATTTCCTCTTTGATTTCTTCAGTGATCTCTTGGTTATTTAGTAGTGTATTGTTTATATTCCATGTGTTTGTAGTTTTTACAGATTTTTTTTCCTGTAATTGATATCTAGTCTCATAGCTTGGGGTTGGAAAAGATACTTGATATGATTTCTATTTTCTTAAGTTTGCCAAGGCTTGATTTGTGACCCAAGATACGATCTGTCCTGGAGAATGTTCCATGAGCACTTGTGAAGAAAGTGTATTCTGTTGTTTTCGGATGGAATGTCCTATAAATATCAATTAAGTCCATCTTGTCTAATGTGTCATTTAAAGCTTGTGCTTTCTTATTTATTTTCATTTTGGATGATCTCTCCATTGGTGAAAGTGGGGTGTTAAAGTCCCCTACTATGATTGTGTTACTGTTGATTTCCCCTTTTTTGGCCATTAGCATTTGCCTTATGTACTGAAGCAATCCTACGTTGGGTGCATAAATATTTACAATTATTATATATTCTTGGATTGATCCCTTGATCATTATGTAGTGTCCTTCTTTGTCTCTTGTAGTAATCTTTATTTTAAAGTATATTTTGTCTGATACGAGATTGCAACTCCAGCTTTCTTTTCCGTTCCATTTGCATGGAATATCTTTTACCATCCCCTCACTTTCAGTCTGTATGTGTCCCTAGGTCTGAGGTGGATCTCTTGTAGACAGCATATATATGGGTCTTGTTTTTGTATCCATTCAGCCAGTCTATGTCTTTTGGTTGGAGCATTTAATCCATTTACATTTAAGGTAATTATTGATATGTATGTTCCTATTACCATTTTCTTAATTGTTTTGGGTTTGTTATTGTAGGTCTTTTCCTTCTCTTATGTTTCCTGCCTAGAGAAGTTCCTTCAGCATTTGTGGTAAATCTGGTTTGGTGGTGCTGAATTCTCTTAGCTTTCTGCTTGTCTGTAAAGCTTTTCATTCCTCTGTTGAGTCTAAATGAGATCCTTGCTGGGTAGAGTAATCTTGGTTGTAGGTTCTTCCATTTCACCACTTTAAATATGTCCTGCCACTCCCTTCTGGCTTGCAGTTTGTGCTGAGAAATCAGCTGTTAACCTTATGGGGATTCCCTTGAATGTTATTTGTTGCTTTTCCCTTGCTTTTAATATTTTTTCTTTGCATTTAATTTTTGTATTTAATTTTACATATATAAAAGCAAGAGAGCAACCAAATCAATAAACTAATCTACCAATGATAATAAACTCTAAATACTAAACTACAAAAAACATAAAACCAGAAACTAATTAGATGCTGAAAGCAAACCCCAAGTCTATAGTTGTTCACAAATTCCACTGCCTCAATTTTGGGATGATTCATTGTCTTTTCAGGTATCCCAGAGATGCAGGGTACATCAAGTTGACTGTGGAGATTTAATCCACTGGTCTTGAGGCTGCTGAGAGAAATTTCCCTTTCTCTTCTTTGTTCGCACAGCTCCTGGGGTTCAGCTTTGGATTTGGCCTGCCACTGCGTGTAGGTCACCTGAGGGCCTCTGTTCCCCACCTAGACAGCACGGGGTTAAAATAGCAGCTGATTAGGGGCTCCTGCTCACTCAGGTCATGGGGAGGGAGGGGTACAGAAATGTGGGGTGAGCCTGAAGCAGCAGAGGCCAGCATGAGGTTGCAACAGCCTGAGGCATGCCGTATGTTCTTCCGGGAAAGTTGTCCCTGCATCACAGAGCCCTGGCAGTGGCCGGCTGCACAGGCTCTCTGGAGGGGAGGTGTGGATAGTGACCTGCACTTGCACACAGGTTTCTTGGTGGCTGCAGCAGCAGCCTTAGAGTTCCATGTCCGTCTCTGGGGTCTGCTGATAGCCGCGTTTCGCAGCCGTCTCTGGAGCTCTTTCAGGTGTTGCTCTGAAACCCCTCTCCTCGTGCACCCCAAAACAATGGTCTCTTGCCTCTTAGGCAGTTCCAGAGTTCTTCCTGGACTCCCTCCCAGCTAGCTGTGGCACACTAGTCCCGTTCAGGCTGTGTTCGCGCAGCCAACCCCAATCCTCTCCCTGGCATCTGACTTCCGAAGCCCGAGCCTCAGCTCCCAGCCCCCGCCCGCCCCGGCGGGTGAGCAGACAAGCCTCTCGGGCTGGTAAGTGCTGGTCAGCACCAATCCTCTGTGCAGGAGTCTCTCCGCTTTGCCCTCCGCACCCCTGTGGCTGTGCTCTCCTCTGTGGCTCCAAAGTTCCCCCCCGCCCACACCCTGTCTCCACCAGTGAAGGGGCTTCCTAGTGTGTAGAAACCTTTCCTCCTTCACAGCTCCCTCCCACTGGTGCAGGTCCCGTCCCTATTGTTTTGTCTCTGTTTATTCTTTTTTCTTTTGCCCTACCCAGGTACGCAGGGAGTTTCTTGCCTTTGGGGAAGTCTGAGGTCTTCTGCCAGTGTTCAGCAGGTGTTCTGTAGGAGTGGTTCCACATGTAGATGTACTTCTGATGTATTTGTGGGGAGGAAGGTGATCACCACATCTTACTCCTCTGCCATCTTGAAGGTCCCCCCTCTCTGAAAGTTTCTGATGGAAAACACCACCCATCAACATTGGCTCTTAATGACTAGTACAGTATTTCCAAAACTCAAATTCAACTTAAAAAGACACAGACACGCCATCACTGCTGCCTCATCTCTGAAGGCAATTCCAAAAGATAAAGTTTTTCACAGCCTTTTTAAAGATAAAGCAGTGTTAGAATAAATGGGTCCCCTCCTCTAATAAATACTTTGAAGGAAGTTTTGGGTATAAGCTGGGCTGATTTCATCTAGTAGACACTGGGAAGACATGCCAGACAGCATTCTGACTTACCATTGCAAATTAGGGGTCAGGAAACCAGCACCCTTAGGCCAAATTCATCCTTGGACTATTTTTATAAATTAAATTTTATTGGAACACAGGCCTGCCCACTGTTTACATTTTTTCTATGGCTGCTTTCACCTACAATGGCAGAGCTGAATAGTCCACAAAAGCCTAAAATATGTATTATCTGGTCCTTTTCAGAAGTACCCACTCCTTACTTAGGCTATCATCAGTGTATAGTTTTACTGATGCTTGTGAGTTTTTGATCATCTCTCGTATTTTATATTTATGTCTCTATATTATTATAATTTGTTCATGGGCTGAGTTCTTTCTTTGTATTGTTTTAATTTTTTTTAAGTCATTTCACTGAAAGATAAAGCAGAGATAACGAAAACCGCACACACCAAAAAATGCACAGTATAGTGAATTATTATAAGTCAAAAACTCTTGTACCCAGGTTAAGAAATTAAACGTTGCCAAGCCACCCCAGATGCCTTTTCATGTATCCTTTCCCCAAATGCATAACCAATAACCTAACTTTTATGGTAATCCTTTTCTTGCATTTTTGTAGGCTTATCACCCACGTGTGTATCCTTGGACACTAATTTTACCTGGCTCTTTAAAAAAAATTGAAATTAAGTCACTCTAATCTATAGTTCCCACCATCACCACCTCCACCTCTTTTCCTTACAATGTGCCTATTGAAGGAGCCAGTGCATTTGAGCCAAAGAATTCCCCATAGTCTAAATCTTTCTTACTATATATTCATGGTGCAGTTCAACATGTTCCTCTGTCCTAGGTGTTTCCTACAATTTGAAGCTGGGTCCAGAGGTTTGGTCAGTCTGCTTTGATTGATTTTTCTTATGCAACCTTCATATGAACAACCTTCATAAAGCAAATGGAGTCAAATATGCCATTTCAATAAATATGAAAAAATCATGACAACCAATAAAAAGGTAGGAGAGAGTGGCCTCATGAGTGCTCCTCTCCCCTTTCATTTGGTCCTCGTAATAGCTTTTGGGGTGGATGCACAGCTGTTTGGGGCCCTATTTTACATACAAGGAAAAGGAGACCCAAGCGGGTAGGGGGTTTGCCCAACACTATTCAGCCTGTCAGTGAGGGAGGCAGGACCAGCTGCCGGGCCCTTTGCCTACAAGGAGTCTGCATTCATCCCTCTACCACAGACAGTCTCCCTGTTTGTCTGTCCCCAGTCTCATGGTTTATTTAACTTCCTAAGTGTAGTTAATTAATGTAATTAAATATAATTAATGTAGATTAATTTACAACCTACAATGGGCTAGGTACCATGCCAGGTGCTGAGGACACAGACATGGCCCTACCCTCAAGTTGCATAACCATAACAGTCTAGTATAAATGAAAAATATCTTCATTATTCAAATATTTAATCAAAATGTGTTATGTTCAATAAAAGAAAGATACAGGGTGCTTCTGCAGTAAGTAATATGGTAGTAACTCCGTTTGGGGTAATTGTCAGGGAAAAGTGCTATTTAAACTGAGAGCTAAAAAGGTGACATAATAGGTAGAAAACAGGAAGGAGAAGGAGGTGGTGATAGAGCCAGAGTAAGGAGGGCCTCCAATTCCAGGCAGAAGGAATACATTTGTGAAGTCCCTGAAATGAGTAAGCAGATGGCAAAGCTCTAAAAGAACCAATGTAATGCAGTGCTGAGAACAGACTCCAGTCAGGCTGCCTGGGTTACTAGCTGCCTGACCTCAAGCAAGCTACTTAATCTTTGCTACAGTTTCCCCACCTGTAAAAGGAGAGTGAGGAATATAACAAAAACCCTATAGGATTATTTTGGGGTTTAAAGGAGTTAACTGATATAAAACACTTAGAACAGTGCCTGGCACCCATTCAGCCATATAGAAGTATTTGATAAATAAGAGAAGGTAAGTGTACTGAGCAAACAAAGAAGTTGGTGGTCGTTACATTGTCATTTTTGGACTTTACCCTAAGAACAGAGGCAGACCTTGAAGGTGTTAAACAGGAGAGTGACAGGTTCAAAAGGGTTGGAAAAACAAACGCCTGAAATAGCAACAACAGCAAAGTGAACACAACACAGCTGATCATCAGCCAACATTAATATTTTGATCTGCTACAAACTTCTGAGGGAAAGAGCCACCATCAATTACATAAATAAATGACTGGATTAAAAACAAAAGTATCCACGTAAGTACCATCTCTTTCTCCACAGCTAATGAATCATTAGCTATGAATTCAACTTTCAGAGAAGGGTGATTTAGATGCTGGACAAGCCTGATAATTAAAACACAATGTTTCTCTCCTTGCAAAAGAGTTATTTGTACATGTGTCCCAGACCCAGTCTAGATCACAGCCCTCTTTCAGGGCAAGGATTAAGTCTTACTTGTCTTTAAGACCCCTGTCCTGCATCTTTGCTCAAGGTAGGCACTCAGGAAATTCTTATTGCAGTGGGTTGAACAATTCTGTGACATTTGATTTTAGAATTGTCTCCATTCATGCTGTTCCAAGCCAGGAGAATAACCTACACAACACCCAGCTGGGAAACTCAACCACATTTCAGTGATGTGGAAGTCTTGGTTATTAACTCATGAATGATTGCACTGAATAGTGTGAATTTCCAACAAGAGCTGCTGCTTGGGGAAGTTCTAGTCTCATACTATCAGACTGCCTCACTGACCCATTATAATCTACCCAGAAGCCTTTAGAGAATCAACGTTATATTTGGTTGTGCCCTTGTGTCTAGCCTAACTGAAAAATAACTAATGTTTTCCTGAGACTCCAATACCTTCCATGCCTTCCAAAAGTGTTGTTTCAGTGGCTGTCATTGATCCCAGCAGTCCTAATGCCATTAGAAAGAGAGAACTACCACTGAAAGAGTATTATCTGGTGACCTCACAAAGAGTCACCACGAGAGACCATGAGGATGACCTCTCTCATGGGTCTCAAACACAGTGAGAGCTTCCTCTTGCTGCCTGAAGTAGGACCAGATTCATTCTTTCCACGGTCAGGTCCCATCTCTACTATCACTACCTATTGGGTGACCTTGGCAATGGATCTTACCTCTTTCTGCCTTGAGTTTATCATCTCTAAAGTAGCACTCATAACAAGAGCTACCTTATAGGATTGGAGAAGAGAGAAGGATATAAATCTCTTTGCCCAGTGCCAGACCCACAGGTAAGAACTCAGTCAACGTAAGCTGCTATCACCTTTCAAGAATCTTTGAAACAATGAATTACAGTCCCAGTTTTACACTGCCCAAATTCTGAAAACAGAGAGTGTTAATTCACTTTAATTTAAAAAGTGCCACACAGCACTTTTAAGAAGAGTGGGAATGTGCCATGAAGTCAAAAGATCTGGTGTCTGTAATTCCAAAAGAGGTCAGGAATCAGAGCCCAGGAGTATACTATTTTGGTCTGGCCCTGCTGTCCCAACCAGACACTGTAGAAATTGTCCTTCTGGGTCACAGGAAGAACTGAGGGGACCCAGAGAGAAAGAGACCTCTTCCAAGATACACAGCGAGGACATTATAGGAGATAGAATTCCAGGAAAGGGACATAGAAGCTGTAGTTCAAACTTTGATTAATAAAACCCCAAACTTAGTTTGTCATTAGCCCACTTTCTAATGTAAACTTAACACATCTCACAAAGGAAGATAAACCGAACAAACACATGCACTAGTAGTGTAGTTTCTCTCACTTGCTCGATCATTCGCATGCACAAAACAAATTCCCTGGCTGTCCAGTGGTTAGGACTCCGTGCTACCACTACAGGAGGCACGGATTCAATCCCTAGTCAAGGAACTAAGATCCTGCATGCCATGCAGTGCGGCCAAAAAAGAAAAATGTACGAGTTCTTTCTTTCTACTGCAAATGAATGGCAATGCATTCAGGTTTTGGAACCATGGGCAGCAGACAAGCCTTGTAAAAGCCATCATGCAAGAACATTTGCTTACACTCAGTCTTTAATAAATTAAATCCCTCTTTTCTTTATTCATAAAGGTACAAATGTAGCCACTGAATCATGGAACAATTATTACCTTTTGATTACAGATAAATTGGCACTTCTGACCAGGCTAAGCTCTTTTAAACCTAGAAACCCAGGTTGTTTTATTTTTAACATTTTCTAGAAGAGGAAATTCTATATTTCATAAACTTTAAAGCCTGCACAGATTCATTCTCAATGATAAAACAGCCTAATCTGCTGCATCAACCAACAGTGATTATTAACATGGCGATATTGTTTTCAATCTAAATGTACAAAGTCACCAGCCATCCTCCTGTTATTGATTAGAAATCAAATGAAAAGAGCTAAGTATAGAGGAGTAATCTGGACACAAAAGCCTTTTCTTTTGCCCCATCTATTTACAAATTTCCTGGAAATGCAAATACTGTCCTTGAGAATTTCAAAGGTTCCTCATAATTTTACACCATTTTATATCAGCAGTCAATGGCAGCAAGCCCATAAAAGTCTTGCTAATATTTATTCAAGAGAGTTAACATAAAAGTAGTTCCAGACTGAAACAAGATTAGTAAAGCGGAAAGGCTAAATACTCTTACAATCAGGTGGTCCTAAGAACAAATGAATCCCCTTCTTTGTGGGTAGATGAATAGATGATAGATCGATAGATAGACAGATAGATAGATAGATAAATAGACAGATGATAGATAATGAAATCATTACTGTTACTTGGCCAGTGTGAGACATTGAACCTGAAGATCTCTTTCCTATTCAAGGAAACAGGTTGTCTTAGCCAGGGTCTTCAACAAGGTAAGGCATCTCTGTCCATCATCACAGGGCCCAGAACAACCCTGTATCAAATGAGACCCTGGTGGATCTAAGGGATTGACAAATATCTTCTGGAGAACGTCAGCCTGATACACTGTAACCTAAGAAGAAAAATGTGTTCCCAACACCCCAATTGCTGACCTTTCTTGGCAGCTCAGTGTCAGAATGTGAGGAATCAGCTACTAGGCACAGCTACCATTTGCATGACTCCAAAGGCACTCTACAAATCAGAGACTATGTGTGCAGTATACAGCCTACACAGCAGGATACAATAGCTCTGACCAACAATCTGTTCTCTGTCCAGGTAACACAGTGACCAGAATGAAGCTTTACTAGGGGAAAGATACTCCAGAAAAACTCAGCCTCTTCTGCAAGAAAAGGGACAAAGTGGTCCCGTAAATGCTCCCCACATCACTCCTTCAAGGAAAATATTGCACTAAGCACATTCCTAGCTTGAATAAGCACTGAGACAAAAAATTGCCACAAAAGACTCTGACAACTTAGGTGGCTGATCTTCAGATTTCCCAGGTAGGACCTGATGTACAGTTCCCTGAAATAATCACCAGGCCCCTGGGCTCTGATTCTGATCTCAACTTTCTGTGTGATTTTAGACAAACTGTTCAATTTCCCCTTATCTCATTTATACATACCTTATTTAGATGAGGAAATAAACATGAAAAGTTTTGAATGTTATAAGTACATATTAACTATGATGATGATGATGATGTTATTGCAATGGTGCAGTATTAGAGAGAACAATGGGATTCAGAAGATTTGCTTCAATTTAAAACTTCTCACTCACCCCTGGACAATTTCACCACTCTTTGACTCAATTTTTTCATTCTGTAAAACAGGGATAAAAAATTACTCTCTAGATTATCTCATTCAATCATCTGAGTACTAAATTCATGATACACTGTCAGTTCTCAACAAAGGTGAGGTTTCTTTTATCAATAGTGTCCCAA
This sequence comes from Grampus griseus, assembly GCF_964374135.1. Lineage (NCBI taxonomy): Eukaryota > Metazoa > Chordata > Mammalia > Artiodactyla > Delphinidae > Grampus > Grampus griseus. Next base: position 82,236,221 of record NC_139001.1, on the reverse strand, counting down.
TAAGGACCTCTATTTAATAAAGGTGATCATTAACTCCCCAGGAATTTTGTTTCAGGGAGCAAAGAAAAATCCCCCACAAAGGGCTGAGACCAGCTACATGGAAAGGAATTTCCCAGAACAAGCTCTTCCTCTACAGACTTCTAACTTAGTTGTGTTTTCTATCCCAGACATATTTAACATGAGCAGCTCAAGGGAATTAAATGATATCTCTGGCCTGGTCTGAGACACGAAGCCATCTGGAGAACATAACTTCCAACACTCATTCCTGGTTGCATCATATCTAACCACAAAACCCCATCCAAGCTCAGAGTTTCTCCACCACTTTCCTTTCTCCATGGACTTAAATTCATGGGCCTGCAATGACCTTTTAAAGCTTACAAAAGGCAACCCATTCTCTCCTTAGTCTCCTCTGGGCTGTTTCCCTAATTAGGGAACAGAAATATGGAGACGGTAACTTAGGAATAAAGCCAGACCATCCAAAGTCAGTCATTTCTGCATTGTTCTGGAATGTATGGCACATGTTTCACTGGGAGCAAATTTATCTTAATTGGGTTTTACTTAGTCAACTATTGAAATTAATTTCCATTCCCTGAGCATATTCCATTTGATAGCAAGGGAAGGCAGCCTGAGATTAAATTCTTACTATGGAAAGCTACAGAAGAAAGATTGTATGGCTAATCAAGAGCAACACATCTTTGGTAGAGACCTGAAGATTTCAAAGCTCTAGCTCAGGAATAGCATTCAGTGTCCTGCTGAACAACCAACAGTCTCTTAAAGTCTGCCTTCCTGCCCGCACATTTGGTCTTAATTCTTATCCTGGTACCATTCCCAAACTTTCCATCCCCATGGGGCTAAAGTTACCCCAGAAATCCTTCCACACGAGATGCAATCATTGTACTGTTCTCTGCCACCTTGGCCTAAGCCAAGGAGAGCTGGCCGCTTCAAATGCCTCGAGGTAGCTTATTGTTACTAAGACACATTTTCCAGCCTAGAGAGTGGCTGAGTCTCCTGCAATCCTGAGGTTTGGCTCTATTTGGTGGGTTGATTCTGCCTGTGACCAAACAAACAAACAAAAAAAACCAGCTGAGTAGCAGGGTGGTGAATGTTCTGAATCAACATAAGGCAACCAGACGCTTCAAAAAAGGCAGTTATGAAATATATTCAATAAATATCCACATCCAAGTGTGGGCTCTTTCTTTAGTTGTGACAGAGGGAATACAAACAAATCAACAGCACACAGTTAGCCCTCCATCCACGGAATGTAATTTCTCAAACTTTCCACTTGTGACCCACTCTGAGACTGCCATGTAAACCTAGACACTTGCAAGAACATTGCCTGAGATATAAACAAGGTGCTCTTTGGGTTGCCTTTGCCCATCGTCCCAATCGTATTCTCAGACTCTGAATTTGATAAGCTTTCTTTGCGCTTCTAGTTGACAAAGGGCCAGATCTGCAGTCAGTCAATTGTTTGTAACTAACTGATCAGAACATCACTGGGGATGTTTTCCCAGAGCAGGAGGAAAGACACAGCCCTAACTGTACCAGTATTTGCCATGAGATTTTCCATAAATATATAACACAAAAAAAGACAGAACCAAAATGAGAATAAATTCAGCAGTCTAATTATCACTAGGCAATTTGATTCAATGCAACCCAAGTGATTTTATTTGGGGATTAAAAGTTGGGAACAAAAATATTACGAAGGCAGTACAGATAGTGGTTAAGACATGGGCTGTGTTGTCAGACCTGGATTCAAACTGCAGCTCTACTGTTTATCAACAGTGTGGCCCTGAACAAGTAATCTAACCTCTAAGCCTCAGTTTCCCCCTTTTATGTGCATAGTGGAGTGTGACACATAGTGAGAACCCACTGAAAGCGAGCAATAATAAGCTTCAAATACCAGAATGTTGTGGAACTGTTTTGGTCTCAGTTTTAACTGAGACCACAGGAGTGGTGCCAATTATCCCCAAATTTCAAAGTGAGATAACAAACAAGCTGAGCAGGATTTACAAAAGAGGTGTTCTCAAACTGTTTTGTGACCCTTGTTCCCTCACCCGCTCACAGGTATATAAAGAAACTATTTGATAAGGCTGGAAGAACTAAAGATTGGAGCAAGGAATTTTTTTGGAAATTTCTACCCTCACCTCAGTACTAATGAGAGAGGCTTCAAGGAGATCACTTGGTGAGCTTGTTAGAGGTCTCCAGAGACAAAGTAAATGGAAACTGGGCCATATCTGAGAAATATAAAGAGCCAGAGCTAGCTAAAGCAGTCTGTAGAAGAAGAGTAGGGAGCTGTAACTGGAAAGCAACTGTATCCCCACAGAAAGAGAATCTCAGACATGGGCCACATGAGAGAGATGACAGCTGGGTGGCGAGGAATTATAGTCCCTTCCCAAGAGAGGTATGGTAATCTTTAAGATTCCTGCCCCCTTGTGTACATTCCTATATAATCCCCTCCCCTTGTATAATCGCCTCTATTGGGCAAGACTTATGAACATGATAGAAAATCACTCCCATGATTAGGCTACTAATCCTCTGAGTTGATCAAAGGACAGATTTCCTGAGTGGGCCTGACCTAATTCAATGAGCTTTAAAAGAAGGCAAAGTGTCACAGAGACTCTCTCCTACTGGCCTGAAAGATGCAGCCTTTGGGAGTTCTTGAGCTGCAAGGAAATAAATTTGGCCAACAATCATGTGAGATTGGAAAAGGACCCCTAACCACATTTGAGATCACCACTCTGGCCAACACCTTGATTTCAGCCTAGTTGGACCCTGAGCAGAGGACCCAGTCATGCTGTGCCTGGACTTCTGGCCTACAGAAACTGTGAGATAATAAATTTACATTGTTTTAAGCCACTAAGTTTGTAGTAATTTGTTTTACAGCAATAGAAAACTAATACAAGGACCCTCTGGGGGAGCAAGGAAACCTCAGCAGAAATGTGCTAGAGATAAATCATCAGATGCCCAGATCTGAGGAAAGTAACGTAGGCAGCCAGCCAGCGAGTACTTCACTTGTGACAGAACACACACAGCAGGCTAAAGATCCTCAGTGATGAGTTATTGAGGGAAATTCCAAAGACTCAAAAACATGCCACAGGAGAATCAGCTTCAACCTTCTGCCTAGCCTACAGTGATCCAGCGCCAGCTCACAAGAGTTCCAGTCCTATAGGACCTCACCTGTCCTCATTCCTTTCCTTTCATACCCATCCCCCAACTTCAAGATGCCAATGTTGGGATGAAGGTCAGAAACATGGTTAGCAAGCTGGGGGAGGAAGGGCAGAAATATAACACTGAGAATTGTAGGTACTCCCTACATTCAGACACCCCTACTCTGTCCCCTTCACCACTTTCAGCCTTCTATCTGCATAGGTCTAAAGTTTTACCTTTGAGTGGGTTCCTACTTTTCATCATTACACTAAACTGGACCTAATAAATGGAACTGAGTCTAGCTTTTTTCTTTCCAACTAAAGTGACTAGAAAACATTTTATTATCTGAAAATAAGAAGATAACTCTCAAGCTCAGCCAAGATTTTATCCAAGGGTAGGGAAAGAGCAAGCTGGGTTTACAGAAGCATTATTAATACAGAGTTGCTTTATAGTGGTACCATACTAGTCTGTTCTTTGAACATCAGGGTTACTTGGATTTTAATGATGATTCAACACACCAAGAAAAATCTGCCCTGTTTATAGATAGAAACCATCAGGTTGGGAGAATGAAGTAAGAAAATTATATCCATGAAATTGACCTAGTGTAAGGACTGATAATACTGCTTAGGCCAGGATCAAAAATTCTGCCATCAGGTTGTGCTGAATTCTGCTCCCAGGGGAATCTCAGACTCTAGGTTCCATTTTAGTGGGGAAGAAGCTTGGGGTGCTCAATAAATACAGCTCTCAGATTCAAGTCTAACATGGTGGCAACAATGCTGCCCCACTGAGGTGGAAAGGATTTCTTGCACACTAAGAATTGAAAATCCTTTCATGGTAACTCATTATTTATTCAATGTATACACTTGAGAACTGTCTTAGGCAAGAATCATAATTTACCTAAAAGTCATGGTCTTCACCCCTGAAAAGACTGCCATCTATTAGAGTGTTTTTAATATAAATTCCGCGTCTGAAATAAAGGTGAATGTGAATGGTAAGTATATGCAAACACACACTCACAAACACTCTCCCTTTTTAAAAGGTGTCCATGTTTTGGTAAAGCATGAGAAAGTGGCAAAATTACATTTTTATTTCTACTCCTACAGAAGAAATAGGAGGAAAAACATGTTGGGCCATAGAGGGATAGGAGAGTCTCAAGCAGTAAACAAAGAGAAAGAAGCTGAGGCAAGTGGGTAAGAAGAGGGCCTGAGGTTTAGACCAGAGGAGGGAGCAACGAGAGGCAGGCACAGAGAGTGTACCAAGCCAGAAGCAAGGGGCCAGTGTGAGGACCCCAGCAGCGCTGCAGTGTCTGTGACTCACTCCTGGCAAGGACTAGGCCTGGAGGGGGGGCGCTGGTGGCAAGGTCCGATCAGCACATTTCATTTCTCAGCATAAAATAAAGGAGGGGCTACTTAGGAAGTCCCCTCCTTCTGAGCAGTTTTATCTCCTGTCTGAAGGAGTAGGGGCTGACCACTGCATACTTCTAACAGTGAGTCATCTAAAGACTTACTCTAAGTCTCTGGTGCTAGCCACGCTCACTCCCACCGACATTCCTTGTCTGGAATGTCTTTCTGTGACACCCTTTCATCTCCCTGTTGAAATTCTGTGCTACCTTTAAGACCGAACTCAAAACCTACCACTCCATAAAGTCTGCAGGCAGGTCCCTCCTCTTTAACCTCTTATTATATTTAGAAGGAAAGGAGGAGGGAACTTACATGCTGAGATCACCTACTTTATGCAAAGGACTGTTGGGTGGCTTCCATTCTGTTCCAGTTGTTTCTCACTGTGTAACAAACCGTCCCCAAAACACAGGGACTTGAAACAGTAGCAATTTTATTATGCTCATGAATTCTGTGTGTCAGGGATTTGGAAAGAGCACTGTGGGGACAGTTCTTCTCTGTTCATCTTGTTTGGGGCTTTGGCTGAGGTAACCTTCAGGGCTGGGAGTGACTCAATAACCAAGAGCTGGAGTAGCTGGAGGATCCACATCCAAGATGGTATCTTCACTCAAATATCTGTTGCTTGAGCTGAGATGGCTGAAGAACAGCTCAACTAGGACTCAACTAGGCTTACATGTGGCCACCCCAGCATGGTGGTCTCAGGGTAGTCAAGAATTCTTTTATGGTAGCTCAGTGTTTCAAGAATGAGAATTCTGTCTGGCCATTTATGACCTAACTTTGGAGGTAACATACTATCACTTCTGCTGTACTCTTTTGGCCTAAGCAAACACAATCTGCCTAAATTTAAGGGGAGAATACATAGCCCACCTCTCAATGGAAGCAACGACTAAAAATCTGCTGTCCTGTTTTAAGCCTACCACAGATAGAATGACATGTTTAATTCTCACAGAGATGTTTAGAGAATATTAGTATGTATTCTTCATAGATGAAGAAGCCAAGGCTCAAAGAAGTTAAGCAAGTTGATTACTGGGTCTCATGCCTAGAAAAAAGAGTACAGGTTTGTCTGATTTCAATGCCACCAATCTTTTCATTTAGACATTCTGCCACACTTGAGTCATCATCACATTGACATTTCTCTAATCCTAAACTCTTTAAGAGCACATATTGTATCATTTGTTTCTTATTACACACACATGTCCTAAATACTTAAGTTAACAGTGGTACTTCCCATATAATATTAGCCAACTGATTTCCAACCCTTTCTCCTGCCAAAAGCATTGTATCTTTCATCTTGCTTTCCCTCCTTATACTGCATAGGTAAATAAACTTGATTGACACCAAGTCTACTCCTGCTCCAAGGAAAGAGAGAAAGTATGGCAGAAAGTCATGTACACAGAAGCTTTTCTCCTAGCAGAGAAAAAATTCAAAAGGTACCATTCATTAATTCAACAAATATTTATAGAGCACCTACTAGTAGAGTGCCAGACATTGTTCTAGGCAATGGAGATAAGGGACTGACTAAAGTCCCTGCCCTCATGGACTCACACTCTAGGGGCTGAGTTGGATAAATCAATAGCTAAACTTAGAATACATCAGGCAATGATAAGTGCATGAAAAAAATAATGCAGGGCGGGCTTCCCTGGTGGCACAGTGGTTGACAGTCTGCCTGCCGATGCAGGGGACACGGGTTCGTGCCCCGGTCCGGGAAGATCCCACATGCCACAGAGCGGCTAGGCCCGTGAGCCATGGCCGCTGAGCCTGCGCGTCCGGAGCCGGTGCTCCGCAACGGGAGAGGCCACAACAGTGAGAGGCCTGCGTACCGCAAAAAAAATAATAATAATAATGCAGGGCAAGGGTATACAAAGTTACAGGGCACTGCTTTAGATAGAGTGTCAGAGAATACAATTTGAAAAAGTGACAAAGGAAATGAGGTTAGAAAGTCAACCAAGGGCCTGATGTGTAGAACCTCATAGGCCACAGTAAAGTCTGAATTGTATCCTGAGAGTGATGAGTAGAAATATGAGAGCTTTAAAGCAATGGTAAGTGACATGATCTGATTTACACTTTTTAAAGTTGACTTGTGATACTCTGAAAATAACTGATTATAGAAGGACGTGGAACATTAAAGACAATCACAAATTTTTTGACACTCCGCTCATTGAAAGGTAGGGTCTATGTTTTCTTCCCTTAAATCTGGGCTGGCTGTGTAATTGTGTTGACCAATAGGATATAATGAAAGTGAAGACCCAGGCATTCAGAAACTGGCAGCTTCCACTTCTAGTGTCTTGGAACACTCATTCATATGTAACTCAGCCACCATGCCGTGGGAAAGCCCAGGTAGCCTCAAGGAAAGGCCCTTATGGAGAGGAACTGAGGCCCCAGATGACAGCCCTGGCTAACCTCATAGCCAAGAGCCAACAATACTTTCCAGCCATATAAGTGGACCATCTTGGAAGTAGATCCTCTAGCCTCAGTCAAGCTGCCCCACGTAACAGTGCAAGGAGACAATGCAAAGACAAACCATCCTGATGAGCAATTCTGAATTCCTGGCCCACAAAATCGTGAGCAAACATTTTGGTAAATCTTATTATGCAACAATCAATAACTAGAACAAAGTTTGAGAGAGGAAGCAGAGGACCAATGAGGGAGCTACTGCAGTAACCTAGGTAAGAGAAAATGGGGCTTAGACTAAGTTGTTGCCAGTGGAGGGGCTGAAAATTATTAAGACTCCGGATGTGCTTTTACACAGAAAGAACTGGTGACTATCTATTGTTGCCTAAAATCTTGTGCCCAGACTGAAAGAACTGTGATCTAAAATTAACGGTAATAAGTTACATTATTAATTGAGGGTTTTACTAAGCGTAAGGCTTTGTTCTAAAAATCCTTTATATGTTTTACCCAATTTAAACCTCATGACAACCTATGAGGTAGGTACCATTATTATCCACAGTTACATATGAGGAAACTGAGGCAGAGAGGACTTAATTAACTTTTCTAAGTTTCTTATTTGGGAGAGAGTTGTTACTGGTAACTTGAATAGGGGCTGGCTGGTTCCACAGACTGTATTTTTAACCAATCTTAACCACTGTGTTATAAAATGCACACTATAATCTGAGTCATTCCAGCAACTAGCTCTATGACCTTTGACAAGTTTCTTGACCTTCCCAGGACTTAGTTTTGTAATCTGTAAACTAAGAAGGCTGAAGAAGATGATCTTTAAGGTCTCTGCAAACTGTAACGTCCTGTGATTCTAAATACCAGAATTCCTAGAATTGGTGGCCTGTTTGTCTCTGGAATTCAGAATGGATAACCTCAAGTGTCGTTGCAAGAAATAAGAGACAGAAAGTTCATTACAGACCCTAGAGACGCTTCAGGCCTGTGCAATAGATGGAAGATTAGGCACTTTAAAACCAACCCCCTCAAGATGAGATCATGTACCCAGAGCCAGCTACAGCTTATCTCTCTCCTTCTGGCTCTGCAGCCCAGTGTGACCAGCAAGATAGTCCCCAAGTTCAGCCCCAAGGTTCAGACAATGCTGCCAAAAAAATCGCAAATTCGGGGGCTTCCCTGGTGGCGCAGTGGTTGGGAGTCCGCCCGCCGATGCGGGGAACGCGGGTTCGTGCCCTGGTTCGGGGGAATCCCACATGCCGTGGAGCGGCTGGGCCCGTGAGCCATGGCCACTGAGCCTGTGCGTCCGGAGCCTGTGCTCCGCAGGGGGAGAGGCCACAACAGTGAGAGGCCCACGTACCGAAAAAAAAAAAAAAATCGCAAATTCATTTTGGAGGTAAAGACCAGTTCAGCCCATTGTGGATGGTACAGGGGAAGAGACAGCAGCACTTCTGGGTTCTAACCACAGGGTACTGCTCACATCACCTCAAGCATGTAACCAAAGATCAAAGTATTCTTGTATTGAGAACACATACTGGGCTTAGTTCTGAGTTCCAAATGTTTCCATTTATGTTAAATTATTTCAAATCACCAAGATACCATGAAGACAATTATAATTACAGGTAGGAAAATATTTTGATCTTCTTAGAGGAAGAGGGTTATATATATTTGAAGAATCTGAGGATCATTTTATATGATTATTTTTCCCTGAAAAACAAAATCAAACAGCTAACTTTTAGAGAGCCTATTATGCATAAGTCTAATGTTTTGTGTGCATTCTCCCTTTTGACACATATTAATATCATCATCCCAATTTACACATGACGAAACTGACACTTAGAGGTAGGAAGGGGCAGATCTGAGTTCAGACAGTAAACTCCAGAGCACAGGGTCTTAACCCTACACCATACTGCTCCTCTTCTGTTTCTTATAATGTGAAGCTAGATTGATCTCTCCTGTAGGTGTTGCATGTTAATATAACATAAGAATGAAGGTCTCAAGACCAAAGATCCACAACCACAGACCCCTGGCAGCCTGAAGGTCAAATTTTCTGCATCTTTAAGGTACTAGAAATCCTTTTAGAAATTAGTCCATTCCATGTAGCATGAATATTTTAGTGGAGAATGGAAAGACCCTAAGTCCTCCCTACACACCATCGCCGACTCACGTATCAAGAGAAAGGGTTGCTAATATTACTGGGCTAATTTCAGGATGCTGACAGAACCACACTGAGTAGGGTCATTGTGCATTAAAAGATCCCATGAAGGAAACTCACTTTTTTCTATTTCCAGCTTCCACACCTTTGGCTAGTTAAGACCCGAGCTGATTTGGCCATCTTGCTCTGGCCTCTGCCATTATCATGTTATATGGCCAGCCTGGTGAGCTGAGCCTGATCTCCCTGGGAACCTGGCCATCTTGCTGAGTGCAGTCCTGTTTCCATGTGGCTAAATGGCCAGGTAAGCAAGCCAGGATCTACCTCACACCCACCTATCTTACCCTTTGTCACTCTCCTGTGCAGTGGGTTTGACTGAACGAGCCACATCTACTTGGGAACTAGGTTGTCTTGATGCTTTTTATCCTCTTCTGTTCACTGAGCTGCAGCATTCTCTTTCCTCTAGAAGGTTCCAGCTGGCAGTGACAGAGCCACGTTTCACTGGGTGGAATCATTATACATTTAAAGGCCACCCAGTTATGCATCCCTTTCTTTCACTATTCCCAGCTTCTATCCTCCTCAGTGAGTCATGGACCCTCACCTGAGCATGCAGGTCACCTTGATTTCCTTTGTAGCACTTGTTTCCCTTCCCCAAGTGTCATGGAGTAAGCTGTGCCAGGATATCCTGAGGCCCCGATTCTTCTCTCTTCTCAAACATGATCATAAATGCATGTAATGTTGCCTGTGTCTGTGTATCTAGTGGTTTATCAAAAGGGATTAAGATTCAGAGATTTAGAGTGTGTGGACCTTTGGCTGGGCCATCTATGCCAACCTAGCTTTCACTAGAGAGTCCTACATTAGTGAAAGAGATACTCACCCAGGAACTAACAAAGTAAAATTTGGTTTCCCATCTGTCATTTTTGCTCATGGGTGGAGCTTCCTGGGAAACTTACTGCAATATAGGTGACCAAGGTAAAAAATCGTGTATTCTTAGGCCCCCAGACTGTACTAACAGCATTGATTTTACCAGATTATTTTTCTTTATTGAAGTATAGTTGATTTACAGTACTGTATTAGTTTCAGGTATACAGCAAAGTGATTCGTGTGTGTGTGTGTGTGTGTGTGTGTGTGTGTGTGTGTGTGTGTGTGTGTATACTTTCCAGATTCTTTTCCCTTATAGATTATTACAAAATATTTAGTATAGTGCTATATAGTAGGTCCTTGTTGGTTATCAATTTTATATACAGTAGAGTATATATGTCGATCCCAAACTCCTAATTTATCCCTCCCTCCCCTTCCCACTTTGGTAACCATAAGTTTGTTTTCTATGTGTGTGGGTCTATTACCAGCTTATTTTAAAAGCAGAACTTTATTTCCTATCTGCTATTAACCATTGTGTGTATATCTGCCTCAGGAACCTTTAGAAGAGTGCTTAGACCAATACAGAATCCAGGCACTCTTTTTTCTCTGCCCATAATACCATCAAAACTTTAACCAATTCCTAATAATTTTCTTCTCCTTCTTAAAGGTGGAAACCAAGAACAATAGTCTCTCTCCACTGCTGGGGAGAAGCAGAGAAGTGGGGATAACATTGTGCAGTTACTCTGAAAGACCACAACCAAATTTAGATGGTGGAGGATAAAGTTATGCTTTAAGAAAGCCACTCTCTTTATAAATTTGCCCTCAGAAGAAGCATGTAAATTGATTTTTTATAGGACTATTTCCATAGAATAGGTGAAAACATGGAAGACTATGAGTTCAAAATCACATTTTCAATAGCATTAGCAGAAAGAGAAGTGCGATGGTACAGCCCATTAAGTCATACAGTCCCTCAGTCCAACCACGGAATCTGGGACCTCATATAATTTAACTACCTCTTGATAGAGAAATACTGCTCACAACCACCTCTGGATCTGGTCATGAGCCTCCATTCTTCCCACAACTGGACATTTCTCAGCATGGAAACTTCTTTTACCCTGATCTGTCTCCTACCAATGTCCTCATTCTGCTCTCTAAGGTGTCAAATAATAAGTCTAGTCTTCTTACACTTTTTGTCTCCTTGAGTATTTTAAATGTCCTTCTTAACCCATCACCCTAAGCTACCACCAAGTCTTCTCTTCAGAAAAATTAAACTTCCCAATTTGACTGAATGTTTTCTCATGGGATGTGGTTTCCAGACCTCATGCCATTTTTTCATTCACCTCTGGATGTGCTCTAGATTGCCAAAGCTCTTGTTTAGGTGGAGAGTGTGTTTCCACAAGGGAGCATGATTCCAGACATACTATTGTTACCACAGAGTGAAGCAGGTCCTTCTTTGTTGATATGAATTCTAACATCTCTTAGTGCAATCCATGATTCTGTTGAATTTTTAGCAGCTACATCACACCAGTGGCTCCCTATCTGCAAGTAGCCAATAACTTGGCTTTAAAAGAGAAAAATTAAGAAAATGACCAGGTCCCTAGCTTTTTCTTTCACTGAGCCTAAACTCTTTTCAGGTTCTAAAATCCAAATTTTCAGCCCTCATGTGTGAACGCATCACCCCTTCTTGAGAAATGTACTATAGCTAAATAGAGTGGGAGTCTAGCTGCAGTAATGTGGTTAAGACTACTGAAGGGGTGGGGACAGGACTCTAGAAGCAGAGCAAGTGGGGCATCAACAGGAGCTTCTAGGATGGTTTCATTATTCCCCATCCAGTCACTCACAGAGTTTAAGAAGCTTGGCCAAGATTTCAGAGCTATTCAGTAATATAGCTGAATAACTTTGTCTGAGTAGTATTCTTGTCCACTACTCTATATTCTCTAACCTGCTAGTTTATTATTTCTCAAATCATAACCAACAGACCATTACATCAGAACCATAAAAGTACACATTCTCAGATGCCACACCAGTCTCACTGAATCAGATTCTCTGATGGGGGCCTGAAATCATCTTTTTCACAAACTGCCCAAGTAATTCTTAAGTGGGAACCAGTATGTTAGGCAACTCCAGTTAAACCATTCTCCACCTAGGAGAATAAGAGGATAAAAACCAGAAAGCCCTTTGGGAAAGTAACAAATTCTCCCGGGTATATAAATGGAAACTCCTTCTTTCCTAGTCTTTAAGATTTGCTGGGACCTCCCTGGTGGTCCAGTGGTAAAGAATCCTCCTTGCAATGCAGGGGATGGGGGTTCAATCCCTGGTCAGGAATTGAACTAACTGTGGCGCACTAAGCCCATGTGCCACAATTACTGAGCTCACACACCTCAACTAAGCTCGCGTGCCACAAACTACAGAGCCCACACGCCCTGGAGCCCACATGCAACAACTAGAGAAAAGAAAACCCACACTCCACAACTAGAGAGAAGCCCGTGCACCGCAACAAAAGATCCCGTGTGCCGCAACTAAGACCCAACACAGCTGAAAGTAAATAAAATAAATAATCTTTAAAAAAATATATTCTTTAAGATTTGCTGGGATGCAAAAAGCACTTATCCAACAAAACATGAAACAGTAGTTAAGCAATAGTGCTCACAATACACTGTCTTTTTTGTTTGGTGGGAAAAGTGTTGATAAAAGCTGGTTAGTCTCATGCAACTAAAGATAAGAAGATCAAAAGATTTAAATAATTGCTAGTCACTATTCTACTGGCAAACAGTATTATTACATGAACTATCAACACCTCAGGATCTCTATGATTTAGTTACCCAAAGTGGAACAGAGTTCAAGAGGCAAGATGAGGTTCTAAAGGTAAACAGGAACAAACCATAAATGACCCTGTAGTCCTTGATAAAGAGTTTAGACCCTATGTCCTTTGAGATAAAGAGTTGCGACAGAAACGAGTTACTTATTCCCCAATTCTCTTTCCTTTCTTCCTAGGTAAGAGACTGCAATGGGCTACATTTCCCAGCCTCCCTTTGGTTAGGTGTGGTCATGTGACTAGTGTCTGGCCAATGGGCTATGAGTGGAAGTTTTTACTCCACTTTCAGGCCTGGACCATAAAAACCTCCCATTTATTTCCCAGGTCCTCTTTTTCCCAGCTAGAAGTTAAGGACTACAGAGATCTAAAAGTTGGTAGAGTGAACAGAAGGAAGGAGCCTGGGTCCCTGGCTCACCACATTGAAAGCTGCCCAACTGAGTAAGAAATAAATTTTATTTCATCGAGATACTGAAATTGGGGGATTTATTCATTACAGCAGCTAGCGTTACATTAACTAACATAGGAATTATTATAGGACTTGAGTTAACATGATGAATTCTTTGAATAGAAAAGCCATCCTGATGTTATATCACTTAGCAAAAGTTAGTTGCTTATAGGGAATCTCATCTTTGTTTAAAATAAAAAAGAACAAAGATCAAGGGTACTAATGATCACATAGCTCAAATGATTTCTATGTGTCATTTAATTTAGTAACCTGCCTATGGGCAGTTGAATATCCAACAGCCATTCAACTCAAAGCATTGCTTACATATTTTTAATGAGCTCCAACAATTACACTACCTCCCACAGTAATCCAGAATTGTTTTTTTGCTCTAGGTATTTTTCTTCAAGTATAAATATAATTTCGCTGCATTTGAAAAAATTCTCTAAACAACTGGGAGGTGGTCTGCTAGTTTCCCCAAAAATCCATTCTCCTCTTCTTCCAAACTATCATAGTTCTTAAAGGGCCCATGGCCAACGTTAGAAGCTATGTTTTCCAGCCTCTCTTTCAGCTACATACGCTATTTGACTACATTCTCTCTATTAGAAAGTGAATGGAAGTATTCAACGTAACCAACTCTAGCCATAAAAAATTTTTTTTTTAATGTAACTGACAATACAGTGCTCTTTCAGAATTCCTGGCAACCAGGTACACTTGCTAAATGTTAAGTCACTTTCTACTCCATGTTATCTTTATCATGCACTCAAAACAACACGTTTAATGTGATACTATTTTCTGGGTGGGAGAAAATGGAAGTAGAGGAACAAGGAATTGACCCTTCTGGATCATAGTACCACATTTGAAAGTTCCCACTTGATGCTCCATTCCCAGGCCTACAGTATCTCTCTAAGAGAAATATTTTAAAGTATGTCTAAAGCAGCCATCATTTACCCCCTTCTTTCTTAATTTAAAAATGATATTCATCTTCAAAGTTTTAATAAAAATAACCAGCAGAATTTTTGTAATTAGAAAAAAATCAAATAAGCACAAAGAATTGGAAAATGCAATTTTCTCATAGTAGTAACTGTACCATGAGTCTTTTTTATTAATAGATATTAGTGTATATAATTGATATATTTAATTTTATTTATATATTAATATATACTTTTTATTAGTAATACTATATTTTGTTTTTACAAAAATAAAATCGTAAGTTCATTGAGTTAGGTTATTTGCTTTTTTTTCTTTTTAGTCTCTTTTTCAACAGCTTTACTGAAATATTATTCACATAACATAAATTTCAACCTTTTAAAGTATACAATACAGTGGTTTTTAGTATATCAAGAGTTTGCAAACATCTAACTGCAGAAAACTTTCACCACTCCAGAAAGAAACTTAATAGCCACTGGCAGTTATTCTCATTCCCTCCTCTGCCCAGCCCCTGGCAACCACTGATCTACTCTCTGTCTCTGTATATTTGCCTACTATGGGCATTTCATATAAATGGAATAATATAGTATGTGGCCTTTTGTGTCTGTCTTCTTTCACTTAACATGTTTTCAAGGTTCATAAATGTCATAGCATGTATCAGTACTTTATTCCTTTTTAAGGCTGAATAATATTCCATTGTATGGACATACCACATTTTATTTATACATTCATCAGTTGATGGACATTTGGGTTTCTAACTTGTTTTTTTGCTTAACAAATTTTTATTAACATGGAATTAAAAATCATGTTTAATGCCTGTGGATACTCCATTGAATAAGAAGAACTACTTCACTGAATGAGATGTACCATATTACTTAATCCAACTCCCTATTTACAAACTATCCTGCAATAAACATCCCTATAGACAAATATAAGCAATTCTGTCTCACTACAAATTAGAGTTGGGCAACTAGAATGGGATTGACTTTTTCCTTAAAGCCACTGCATTCTGGGTGGGGGAAAAATAAGTGCAAATATAGGGTGGAATAGGGCAGGGGGGTGGTGAAAGATGAAGGGCACTTTTTAAAGTTATCTATCATCAAGGAAAACAGATTCAGGAATATGCCACTGAAAATGTCTGTAATCCTACAAATAAAATGAGTTGTTTGACCAAGGGCAGATGTAGGTTATGGACTGCCAAGGTGTGTTTCTAATCTCTTTCAGACCTGAAGCAGCCTGAGGCAGTACTCTTACAGCCCTAAAAGACTGAATATAAATCATGCTTGTTGGCAATTTCTGCTGACGTGCTGCCTGACACATGGCTAAAAGCCTTTCTCAGAGCTGAGAATAAATTTCAAGACAGCAATGACAGCTGTAACAATGATGCCACATGTTAAAGTGTTTAAAAGCCCTCATCAGTAATAGTAATCCAACACAACATCCTTTACTTAGATGCATCCTGCCCACTGAAAGACAATGGGGAAAGGGGAGTGCTGTGCTAAAGAAGATTGTCCTGCAAAAGACTACAGGAATGAGGTTTTATAAGCAATATTTAGACGAAATAGCCCCTGTTCCACCCTCACCTCGCCAAGCCCAAAGGAATCAAGTTCTTCTAAGGCATTTCAGTCTGAGCAGATGTCTACTGTGCCACACAAAAATGAGACAAAGGGGGATACAGCATCACTTGAAAGGGCATAATAAACACAAATTATTATTCCAACAGACTGTACGGCTTTCCTTTGCAATCTGGTTTATTCCACGTGATTTGTTTCAAAAAGACTCAGGCTTGTTCTGGGATGGGGTGGTGGGAGGTGGTTAGGCCAACATTGTGTCCTGGGGATCAGCTTCTGTGGGGTGTCTACATGGGAACATGTGCTCCAAGAGCATTTCTGGAAGTCAAGGGTTTTGCTTAAAAGGCAAAGTCACAAAAGGGAGAAGGTTTGCCAGCCTCTTTGAAGAGGTAAAATTTATCCCTTTTTAGTAGTTTGCCTTTGCAACAATTTGCCATATACTAATTTTTTTTAACTAATAATACTGTGTGTGTGTGTGTGTGTGTGTGTGTGTGTGTGTGTGTGTGTGTTTTCAGAGAGCTGTTTTGCAAAGAGAACATGCCTTGAGATTTACAAAAAGAATTGGCAACATGGAGCAAAGTGAGGGACCTTCTTGAGTCAAAAGAAAAATAAAAATTCCTGGTGGTTTCTGGCTCACATATACTCTGCAAAATGTCCTGGGATGGGGACCATCTGGACAAAGATATTCCCACCCCACCAAACAAAATTCAAGTTAGAAAACAGGAAAAACACACCCACACACACAAAGCAGAGCCAAGAAGCCAAATGATTGAAGGGCGGCAACTTTGCTCAATGCAGAAGTGGAGCTCCACAGGCACCTCGAAATGCAGGGCTGCTTGGAATCTTGGGGGAATGCCCCCCAGAAAGTCCCAGGAGAGGGAAATAGCATAGGTTCTGCTGAATGTGGGGCTATAGAAGACTACCAGGCCAAAGGGAAAGGGGAAGACAGGAAATGGAGAAATTACCATTTTCGTATCAATTTTCCATGCTTTCTACAAGCACTCAAAATCCATCCAAAATAAAAATGGTTACTTCCTGGGTGGTTTTGGATTTCAGAATGGCCATTTCTTGGGATTCCTTAATATGTTTAAACTCTTACAAGGCCAAAAAGATTTCATCTGCTAAATCAGATAGTTAAATTGTCAAACATATAAACATGTAAGAGTCACAGACAAGGAATTTTCACTGACGTGAGATACTATCTGCAAACTTAACCGAACTTCTTTTAGTTTACCAATGTTTATTATAACACTTTTTAAATTCTCCTACTCAACTAGCTTCTCTAAATGTATACGTTAGTTTGAAAAAAACTTTCATCATAGTCATTAGCAGTCCACAGGAATAACACAAATATGTGTGCTGTGGTATCACTGTTGCTTTTATGGTGTTTGTTTTCCAAGTACAGTAAGATGTCAGGCTACCCATTCTTTACACAGAAAACTTACCAGTGATTTTATCTGGAGTGGAATCGATCACATAAAATATTGTTTTCCCATCAGAGTGGTGAGGGCATGCCTTGTCCTTCATCTAATAGCTGAACACCCTGCTCTTTCCCCCATCCCATAAATCACTTCAACATCTGTTTCCTTTCACTCTATCTTTGAACTATGTAATCAGAGTCTTTCTGCCAATCAACAGCCCATCTTTCCCCATTTAAGAAGCCTGTTGGTTATGGACTTCTGCTTTCCAGAACAGCTGTCCACAGCCTGTGGTCCACAGCTCTATGCTGGTCTAAGACTAGGCAAGTGATTCAAAATGCCCTCTGTAGATAGAGGTGAAGTAAAAGGAAAGCTGACTGCTGCCTGCCAAACAAAATAACCTCACAAAGACACACAGGGAATCACTAATTCAGACCACAGGACAGTCTTCAGCTATTATCAGAGCTTTAAAAAATAAAATTAATCCATGTAGCCAGGCCAGAAACACTGTGGTCCTGGTTGTTAAGCACATACTTTCTGGTCAGGAATTTTGATTCACCATCCAGCTTCCATTGCTTTGCAAGTTTTTTTCTAAAATGCTTTTGTGTGTGTATATATCTCACCTCTGAAATAGGAGACAAAAAGATATAGGCACTTTAAGATTAGAATATTTAGAAAAAAGAAAAAAAGAGTAAAGAAAGATAGTCCTGTGGGAGTCTTTCTTCCTTAATTTGTCTTTTATTTGTTGGCAATGGGATGTTTTTCCTTAGAAGAATATTAAAATCAACCTCATTATATAAAAAGGTAAAAGTGGAGCTGCTCTGGTCAAAGATAGGGTAAAGGACCCTGATTCTTGCTCTATCTCCCCTGTCAAGTGCTGCTTTCCTCTGTCAGTCACAGAGACTACTTCACAGTGTCCTGGGCATCCACAAAAGGCCTGACCATTGGTTTAGTAGAAAGACCACTGGCTGGGTGGCAGGAGACCCAGATTCTCATTTAGAAATGGAGCTCATTTCTAAATGGAACCAGAAGGAGCTCAGACCATGTCGTCCCATGTTAGGAACCAGAAGGACCAGAATGATCTAGGAGCTCAGAGACAGTTTCAACAGGAGTAAGTCAACCATGGCATAGCTCCCATGCTTCAATCAGAGTAGCTCCTCTTACAACTGGTTTTATATCAAGTTTACACTGGGGTTCCAGAATTTGTAAAATTACTTGAAAAGGAGATCTCAAAAGCCTCTTTTAATCACAAAGCTCTAAACTAGGATTCTAACTCTTTGTAGTCCATCTGACTTTTCTTTGGAGAAAACACTTCTGAAAGGTCACAGAATATAGCCAATTTGCCAACTGTTGAGTGAATGTTATTAGTATATTCCATTACACCCTCCCTTGTTATGCTTAAATCCCATAGTAAAAATACCTGGCTACTCTTCTTTCAGAAAAGAAAGATTATCATGACAATTCAGGAAGCAAGCATTCAGTTCTGTTCTTTAAAAGTGATTTATTACAACAATGTACATAAGATATAATCACTTTAACCAAGTTAACTTTATGATTTGGCCCAATTTGAGTCTTTTAGCCTCAGTGCTATTCCCAAGTACACATATTTTAAAAACTCATCTTCTCCATAGTCCCCCAAATTATACCAAGTACCAGTAGGTTGTTTGTATAAAAATTACATATTGAAGAAATGATGACACTACAGCAAATGACTTTTTGTAAAAACAGGAAAAATCAATCCCTAAATAAACCAGCTTTACCTTTTACCTCTATTCTCAACTTTGCCAATTACCTTCTAGTTCTTACATATACTTTATGCAGCTATTACCATGGTGTCCACATCAGTTTGCAATATGATTTTCAATTATTTTGTAAACAGTTAATATGTTTCTGCATTTTCTTCCCAGTTATAATTGGTAAAGGCTGCATAATATCCTATTGTGTTGATGCATTATAGTTCGTTAACCATTCCCTGACTGACTGTACTTCAGTCACAGATTAAGCAGCAAGAAAAGCTCAGAGTCATAATGCCAGAGGTTGTAGCTCTGCCTTGTGAAGGCCTATTTCTGAACCGCCAAAATACTCTGCTTGTCTCATTACATTACTACTGGGTCAAGGGTCAGCAGATTACAGGGTCTCCCTTGATGTTCTAAGGTTAGAAAATATATATTGCAAGGAGGGTGCAAAATGCATACCATATAAGGACTTTTCAGTCTACCTTGGCCAGTAAATACAGAGAAAATTGGAAATATTAACCTACACAGTCCCATCATGTTTTGATCACAGCTCCCAAGTTGTAGATACTGCCATAACCAAGTGATTCTTCGTTATCTCTAGTCCTACTTTCCAGAAAAATCTAAGTCATAAATTTCTATAGAAGTAACCCAATTGAAAAGTAATTTCTTCTTTCAAAAAGTATTTAAATTGGAAATAAACTCAAAGGTTTTGGAGCTGGAAAATTTTAAGGATGGACCTTGGGTGGGATCTAGGAAATATGTCCTCATCTAAAATAACATACTTCTTTTATTTGGCGTTCTGTAAGCATTTGGATATGTTGAACAAAGCTTTTGTCATCCTCTAAAACATCAGGCAACAGTGGGCCTCCATTTGTGTATTTCAGAATGGACAGACCTCGACTTTTTCTTCAACCAGAATTTGGTTTTCAGATGCAGTGGGTGGTTATTTGATTATGTTCTGCATATGTTCAGAGGGTTTTGTCAGTGGGAACCAAAATGTCGCTTCCTAGAAATGTTCCCTTTTGTTCCTCTCTTACTGTTAGTCCTTGTCATTCTTGCTCTAAGACATGCTAAATAATTCCAACCTCCCAATGCTATTTGCACCTTTCCAACGCTCATAGCAGGTACATGGGGTTGCATAAATACTAACGAGGAAATCAGTCTCTGAAAAGTGCTAAATAATCACATTGTTGGAGCTATAACAGCAATACAAAGCACTTTCATTTTCACAAGTACATTTTGAATGTAATAAAATAAAGAGTGTTAGTTAAACAGAGACATTTGCACCATGGGAGGTTGTAGAACTATTCAAAGGTAACATTGATAGGTTAATACATGAAAGGGGCTGTTGGAAACAGATTATTATTTTTTTTTAGTAGAAATATACTTACAGCATTCAAAAGGAACAGGACTGCAATCTTATTATAAGTCCTCAAGTTCTTGATTTTTTTTAAGCTACAAATTTCTCTATGATTAGTATATATTATTCAGTGAAAGCTGAAATGCTTCTAGCATTTCCCCCACTTCCTTCCTTTTTTCTCTAAGAACCTTCCAAGTTCAGTATGTCAAGTTGGTAAAGTCCAACTGGGATAAACAACCAGCTTGAAATGAACCTTGATTCTCAGCAGCCACAATCATGCAAAGAATAATGATCATTTTTCTCAGGGGTCACCAGAGTGCATGTGTCATTAAAAGAATGAAATCCAACCTTTATCTCTACCTAAGAAACCTACTGCTAGGACTTTGAAGATGGGAACTCCATTGCAATCATCAACACCAGCCACCAAAAAGCATCTTGTCCCAAAAAAAAAAAATACAATTTAGGCCTTCTTCCACACCGCTTCCAAAAAGAGTTCCAAAATTAGACTTTGACAATCACTAAATTTTTTTAGAATTTTATTGACTGGTGGAATCACAGCAAAAGAGATACACATAGTCAAAGCAGTACTTACCTTTCCAGAATTGTCCTAAATGCATTTGAAAATTCTCTTTTTACTTTCCTCTGCCCCCCAAACTCATGTTTTATACAAGGAAAATTTAAAGATACACTGGATCCTTTCAGTACGTTGGACCACAATAATTGCATCTCAATGAACAGTAGTCCATCAAATATGTTTTAGAAATATTCTACTTCCCCAAATCATTGTATAATAGAAAGGCAGGAAATGTTTCCATCATTGCCCTACTCCTCCTTTGTAGTCCTCGCACTCCTTAGTCTCTTAATGATGTTGCTGTCTGAGTGCCCAAAGCTCTGAGATACTTAAAAAATAACAAAAACACACCCTCAAAAAATAGTCATAGTTCTGAACCTCATGTAGCTTACAAACATACCTATAGTAATACGGTAATTCATAGGGTATGCATTGTTTGGCAAGAGTCCCAACTCTCCATTTTGTTTGTAGCTACTGCACCCCAATTGTAAAAAAAATTAAGTTTTGCTAAGCAAACATCTCACCAGACCCCAGGAAAACAATGGAGCTTATGGACCTAAAACAGACACCAAATCAAATCACATCTCTGCCATTACTTAGCTGTTCAGTATGTGACAATTACTTAATTTCTCTAAGCCTCAGTGTACTCATCTGTAAAATAGGATAACTGTGTCCATGGGATTATTGTAAGGATTTAATAAAATGCTCATGAAGTAGCTACCTCAGGACTTGACACAAAAAAGCCAAAAAAATAACCTTAGTTGTTTTTTCACTAGCTTTGCTTTTATTTTATCCATCTTATTTTATTCAGTGATGGGCACTTAACCAGGACTAAATGAACATGCCCTCTACTCATGGCACCTGTACTATACTACCTTCTTTCTGATAGTCTCATGCCTTATAATATATTCTTTTTTTTAAATTTCATTTGTTTATTTTTATACAGCAGACTCTTAATAGTTATCTATTTTATACATATTAGTGTATATATGTCAATCCCAATCTCCCAATTCATCCCACCACCCCCCCCCGGCTTTCCCCCCCCGGTATCCATATGTTTGTTCTCTATATCTGTGTCTCTATTTCTGCCTTGCAAACCGGTTCACCTGTACCATTTTTCTAGATTCCACATATATGCATTAATATACGACATTTGTTTTTCCCTTTCTGACTTACTTCACTCTGTATGACAGTCTCTAGGTCCATCCACGTCTCTACAAATGACCCAATTTTGTTCCTTTTTATGGCTGAGTAATATTCCATTGTATATATGTACCACATCTTCTTTATCCATTCGTTTGTTGATGGGCTGCTTCCATGACCTGGCTATTGTAAACAGTGCTGCAATGAACATTGGAGTGCATGTGTCTTTTTGAATTATGGTTTTCTCTGGGTATATGTTCAGAGTGGGATTGCTAGGTAATATAGTAGTTCTATTTTTAGATTTTTAAGGAACCTCCATACTGTTCTCTATGGTGGCTGTATCAATTTACATTCCCACCAATAGTGCAAGAGGGTTCCCTTTTCTCCACACCCTCTCCAGCATTTGTTGTTTATAGATTTTCTGACGATGCCCATTCTAACCAGTGTGAGGTGATACCTCATTGTAGTTTTGATTTGCATTTCTCTAATAATTAGTGATGTTGAGCAGCTTTTCACGTGCCTCTTGGCCATCTGTATGTCTTCTTTGGAGTAATGTCTATTTAAGTCTTCTGCTCATTTTTTGATTGGGTTGTTTTTTTTAATATTGAGCTGCATGAGCTGTTTATATATTTTGGAGATTAATCCTTTGTCAGTTGCTTCGTTTGCAAATATTTTCTCCCATTCTGTGGGTTGTCTTTTCATCTTGTTTATAGTTTCCTTTGCTGTGCAAAAGCTTTTATGTTTCATTAGGTCCTATTTGTTTATTTTTGTTTTTATTTCCATTTCTCTAGGAGGTGGGTCAAAAAAGATCTTGCTGTGATTTATGTCAAAGAATGTTCTGCCTATGTTTTCCTCTAAGAGTTTTATAGTGTCTGGTCTTACATTTAGGTCTTTAATCCATTTTGAGTTTATTTTTGTGTGTGGTGTTAGGGAGTGTCCTAATTTCATTCTTTTACATGTAGCTGTCCAGTTTTCCCAGCACCACTCATTGAAGAGGCTGTCTTTTCTCCATTGTATATCCTTGCCTCCTTTGTCATAGATTCGTTGACCACAGGTCTGTGGATATATCTCTGGGCTTTCTACCCTGTTCCATTGATCTATATTTCTTTTTTTGTGCCAGTACCATATTGTCTTGATTACTGTAGCTTTGTAGTATAGTCTGAAGTCAGGGAATCTGATTACTCCAGCTCTGTTTTTTTCCTCAGGATTGCTTTGGCTATTCGGGGTCTTTTGTGTCTCCATAGAAATTATAAGACTTTTTGTTCTAGTTCTGTAAAAAATGCCATTGGTAATTTGATAGGGATTGCATTGAATCTGTAGATTTCTTTGGGTAGTACAGTCATCTTATAATATACTCTTAAATTTCTTCTCATGTGAACTTTCACCTGGATTATAAATGCTTTTAGGGAAAGGATTATATCCTATGTTTTTTTCTGTTGGATTGAATTATTTGGGGAGAAAATTGTTTATGGAACACACTGTCAATCAATCAGCAAGCTTTACTGGGTGCCTACTTTCTACATATATATATATCACCAGAATGGTTCATAGGTCTGCTAGGTTAACCTTCGGTAGAATTATCTTTTCACAATTTGGTCCTTATTTTGTAGAAGCTTCATGTTTAAAATAGTGGAACACTCTTCTTGGTATAGAGTTACACTGCCAGCAAATCTTCCTATTTTAGTAAGTGTAAACTTCTCAGTGTGAGCAGGACATTCAAGGTCTGTTAGAAAACACTTATGTACAATAAGCACAAAGTAATAAAGATATCACAATTTCAGTGGAAGTCGGCAGAGAGCCTGAGAATCCTACAATGATATAATGTTATAATTTCAAAATACTTTTAATGAGCATCTGTAGGAATTGAGTTCTAATGTCTATTTTCAAAAAATATACATGACATGATTTCCCCATGGAAGTGAACCTCACGTTAACATCCAATTTAAAACATTACAGAGGGCTTCCCTGGTGGTGCAGTGGTTGAGAGTCCGCCTGCCGATGCAGGGGACACGGGTTCGTGCCCTGGTCCGGGAAGATCCCACATGCCGCGGAGCGGCTGGGCCCGTGAGCCGTGGCCACTGA
The DNA here is from genome assembly GCF_964374135.1 of Grampus griseus. Lineage (NCBI taxonomy): Eukaryota > Metazoa > Chordata > Mammalia > Artiodactyla > Delphinidae > Grampus > Grampus griseus. The sequence goes on along the minus strand of NC_139001.1, from coordinate 82,212,208 downwards.
GCCTGCACGTCTGGAGCCTGTGCTCCGCAACGGGAGAGGCCACAACAGTGAGAGGCCTGTGTACCGCAAAAAAAAAAAAAAAAAAAAATTACAGAAATGACATTATTGCCCAACATGTTTTATCATGTGATGATTCTGTTTTAAGAGTATGATGGTAAAGTTATTTCAGCAGAATTCAAGAGAGACCCTTATGCTGCTATACTTTCCTATTACTCCCACATCAGGCTCATGGCTGGGAAGGTAGAGAATAATCCAATAAAAGGAGACCATAGCATGTAACCTTAACCCATTCTCAGATTCCACAGAGTTCCACCTTCTCTGCTCCAAAGAAACGATTGTCTATTTGTCAAGCAATATAATTATTGCTATGGTTTGAAAGTTTTGTCCCCCAAAATTCATATGTTGAAATCCTAATGCCCAACGTGATATTAGGAGATTGGGTTTTTAGGAGGTGCTTAGGTCATGAGGATAGAACCCTCATGAATGGGATTAATGCCCTTACAAAAGAAATCTCACAGAGATCCCTTGCCCCTCTTATCCTGTGAGGACACAGAGAGAAGGCACCAATTATGAACCCGGAAGAGGGTCCTCACCAAAAGATAACCGTGCTGGTGCCTTGATCTTGGACTTAGCCCCCAGAACTGTGAGAAATAAATGTTAGTTGTTTATAAGCCACCTAGTATTTTTTCATAGCAGTCTGAATGGACTAAAACAGTTGTCAATTATAAAACACAATTTTGAGAAAGAAACGTGTTCTAATTTCAGTTTTATTTTAATAAATTATTTTCTTGTTTTGACCCCAAAGTGTCTTAAGTTGGCAGATCTGCAAAAAGTGGGATCATCTGTCTACTAGTAAGATATGTAGATATTATTTCATGGATAGATATTATTAATAAAAGCTACCATACTGCTCTTTGCAAAAGTAACTACTATACATATGATTAGTAGAAAATTATTTTTGCACATTTAAACTGTCTGAAATAATGCACTCAGACTAAATTCCTTATCCAAAGTTTCATGTCCCACAACTCCACACGTAATAAGCAATCAATTATATGCTGGAAAAATTAAAAAGGAAAGTAACATACATTTATGGAACTTTTATAATAGCCTTGAACTTTAGATCCTGGATATTAACAAACCAAATTTCACTAACTTTCACGATGACGCTATATATTACACGTACATTTGCTCATACATATTTTTGGAAGAAATGTTGTGTGGGCAAGAGGGTAGACTATGAATTTCTCACAAGATACAAGGCTTAGGTATAAGCTTGTTTTTTTTCAGAATGAACAGAAAGACAGGAGAAACTTTTACAGTACCATGAGCACAGTACAGTTACTATTCCTAGAGAGAGTAGTCCCTCAAATAGAGGGACTGTGTTTTCACATCAGTTGTAATTTTTAAGTTGAATCTATTCCGTTATTACACATAGGGAAAGCCTCTTGCACAGCGACTGAGACACTGTAGAGACATGCAATAAATGGTAACTATCATCTTACCACACCATTCAAAATTAAACTAAGAATAGGAGCAGCAAAATTTACACACTACTGGTCTCTCACATCTTGCCCCCACTTTTTCCAGTTATGAAGAGCAGAGAGAGGTAAGCTGCTGGAAGGCAGGGAATGCCTGTTTTATTCACTGCTGTATCTCCAGGATCCAGAAGAGTGCCACACATATAACAGGCACTCAGTAAATAACTGTTAGCCATCTAGCTCTTCCCCTTTCTCCCTCAATCACCATGTCCCTGCCTTTCCTCCTCCAATATCACTGACCCTAAACCCAGGAGGAGAGAACAGAGTAATGAACAGAGAAGAAGGTGGATAGGGGTCCCATATTCTGGCTTGGACTGCATGGTGCTTTTTTAGCTCTAAGTCGCCTGTAAAAGCATTAAAAATTAATGCACTAATGCAGTTTTAGAACTTGACTGTTCATTATGGTAAATACTATTTTGTTTGAAATTTGAAAATAAAAAAATAATTTCTTCAAATTTCACAAGGGTTTCTATCTAAATAAATAAGACCCCTGGAATCATTCAGAATAGCAGGAGATTCAGATAAGAAAAACATTTAAAAAGCAAATCAATATAGGAATTCCATTAAAAGATTGAAAAGCAGTATCAGTAAAAAAAATAAAAAAGGACAACTAAGTTCTTTTTTTATTTTCTGAAAAAAAAACTGAACTAGGCATGGTGTACTGAATCACTTCGAAGGGTCATAAACCTCCAGATTTAAAAAACATCACATTCTGGGATGCCATGATACTGGCAGTTTTATAAATCAGTCTTGTTTTGCTCAATCATTTCAGAAAATATAAGATTTGAGTCTCTTGCCTTTACAGAGGCAGGTTGCTCCAAAATAAAAAATAGTATTTATATATACTATTATATATATAGTTATTAACACATGCTAACATAGAGACATATACATACATATATTAGAAAAATCCCTATATTTCATCCATATTCTTTTTTTAAAAAGCCAGAAAACATTCAAAAAGATAAAAGTTGTATTTTAGACTCTATTCAATATAGTTTTACTTCCTATTATTTTCCATTTTAGTCCCCTGGATAAATTTTTTTTCCTACAAATAATGCAGCACAAATATTCTGTTGGCAATGTGGAAATCATGCTAAATACAATGGTAGAATAGTATTAGAACTCTATTAAAATATATACACACTTAAGCTTAAGCAACATATAGACCAGAGCTTATTTTCTTCATTGCTTGAATCAAGAAGAATTTAACTTATTTTACAATGTTATATACTCATAGGAGACATATAGAATTTCTAGCCAAAAGAAAGCTTATATTCTAAGAGTTATACGTTGACTTTTTAAAAGTCAGTTTAATAAGAAATCCACATTTCTGGAAACATTTTGGTTCTTAATGGCCTGATATTGGGAGGAGGGAGTAAGACATAAGACTGCTATAATGAATAATAGATACTCTCCATTGAATTGAAATTTCACCGTTATTAGTAAAATAGGATATAATTCTAACAGAATGTTTGAGTACTCTTAAACATACGTGGCAAATTATAAGTTAGATAGACTAAATGTTAAACTGGGAGATGTACCATCATTATGTAGAAAGAATTTGCTGATTTCAAGAGGTGTAATTCTCTAAGTCAACGGTCCCTTTCCCCACATCATGTACTCAATAAATGTTGATTTGAATAATGAATCTGTACTTTATAGACTAATAAGTTGTAACTCAGAAAATTTAAATATCTTGACCAGATCACAATATGATCTTAGAATATGTAGCTTGAACCCCAGATCTCCGAGTCCTCGTCATCACCAGCACAGTTTCATAAAATGCAGACAGCTCAGATCCACATCCAATATTGCAGTGGGAAGAGGCAAGAGGGAGGTAGGGAATAAGAGGACAAAAAAGAGAGACAATGTGGTGAGATCCTGTAGTGGGGAAAGGGAAGAAGTCAGAGTCCAAAATTGTAAGTCCAAAGGATAGGAGCCAAACTCAAGTCCATCTCAAGCAGAGATGGGTTACAGGCTGGAGCCAAGCAGGAGAGAGAGGACTTCAAGACTTCTGCAAGGTGCTGGTTCTTGTCAAGGAGAAGGGTTATCAACAAGGGAGTAGACAAGTAGAAACCAAGTAAAGAAGAGGCTCCTGGCCTACTGACAGGGGGTCAAATTAACCTCAGAACAGTGGAGCGGATTTACCTTCCCATTAGAGGGAATGCAGCAGAGAGAGTAGAGGCTAGGACTTTGGCCAGAAGTTTTGTTGGGATTGCCTGGCCACATACGAATGGAAACGCCTCAGTATGAGCCTGTTGCTAGACCAAGACTACAGTAGCCTTCAGATACTTGGACAGCCAAGTCTTATTTCCAAACCTTACCTCTCATAGAGATGTGGCTACAGACACCATACCCACTTAGTGCCCACTTGTTCCATGGCTGAGATGGCTGAACTTGCAGGGAGCAGCTAGGTGGGGCCAGGACAGGAAGACTTATACAACTCATCCAGAGCTGTCCCCATAAACCACATAAAGTCCAGTGTTCCTGTGTCAGAAAAAGTGGCATAAATTCAGGTGTGGTGATTCCAAGGTCACATAACAATGGGCCAAAAGGTAGAGATACTGAAAGTGAGGTAAATAGCCACTGAAAGAGGCAAAATGATGAACATGATGCCTTGGAAGATGACATGAGGTTAAAAACATTAAAAAAGTAATTTAAACACTATTAATGATGTGAAATATCAATATATCATTTGAACCAAAAATTATCAAGGGATTTTTAATAATAATAATATTATGTGCAGTGAGTGATACTGGCACACCCCTATATTGAAAATAAGTGTATGAATTGGGAATGGCAACTTGGCAATGAATACAGAGCTTTAAAAATTGCATAATACCCAGTAATTCAACTTTTAAGTATCCCTCATGAGGAAATAATCTGAGATTCAGATACTTTTAAACCACAATGCTGAACACACTATTACTTATCATGCTAAAAAAAATTAGAACCACCTAAATGTCCAAAAATAGGTAAATTACAGTACATATAGTCCATGAAGCATTAAGTAATCATTAAGCATGTTTATTTTGAAGAGTTTTTAACACCATATTGTTTGTTAAAGTAGACTGTAAAATCATTATATGCCCTATGATCCCAATTATATGTGTATATGTATACAGAGAGAAATGCGTCCCTCTATATTTGTTCACATGTTTTTCACATATATATCTACATGAATATATATATAGATATAGATAAAGTATAAATATAAGACACAGAAAAAGACTAAAAGGAAATTGAACAGAACTTCATCGAAACAGAGTGCTGTAGGTGATTTTTATTTTGTCATTTATTTGAACTGTTTCCTACGATGAACCTATATTGCTTTTTATAATCAGAAAAAAATAATAAGTTGTTCCTTTGTATTGGTCTGTTTTTCATTTTAGATAGAAAGCCATGGCTTGGACTTTGGAGTCATGAAGTTCTATACTAGAATCCTATTTTGCCCCTTATACCAGCTCTGTGATCTTGGGCAGGTTATTTATCTTCTCTGAGATGATTTTTCTCATACATAACAGAGAGATAATATTACCTCAAAGAATTGTGAAAATTAAATAAGAACATGAAAATAAAGGATTTATCATGATACCTGAAAATAAATGGCAACTATGAAAATAGTATTCCAGTAATTTTGTCCCCCAAATCTACCACCCTACCTTCCCCAAACACACACATCTAGTCTTCATCCATCTAGTCTTCAGAGAACAGGTTTATAATGTTTTTCAATTAGCACCCTATACCAGGCAGTACACTACCTCCAGGGTTATGAGGAACTAAACCCTAGAATTAGAAAACTATTTAAAACCACATGGTTCATACAATTAAGTCCCAGCAGCTTCCCTGGCAATTCATTCCAGCCCCACAATTACTTCCTCCCATATCTGAAGAGTTTTAAAGTCACTGCTACTTATAGCAGTGAACTACACGATGTCCGATACTCCCATACTCTATACAATTAATTTTATGTGCTGTAACTTGATTTCCATGCTAAAAGTTTAGCCTCCTTCATCTTTATTAATTTTTTTGGACTTTTATTTGCTCTTCACACAATTCTGGGCATATGCTGGGTTAAACAATCTGCTGAACACAGAGATCCCATTTGCATTCTCCTCGAAGTAATATAGTCAACCAGTAATTCACTTCAAAAAAGAAATGTGCATATAAAGACTAAAGACAGGTGCTTCCCTGGTGGCACAGTGGTTAAGAATCCGCCTGCCAGTGCAGGGGACATGGGTTCAAAACCTAGTCCGGGAGGAGCCCACATGCCACGGAGCAACTAAGCCCGTGCACCACAACCACTGAGCCTGTGTGGCACAACTACTGAAGCCGGCAAGCCTAGAGCCCATGCTCCGCAACAAGAGAAGCCACTGCAATGAGAAGTCCGTGCACCACAACGAAGAGTAGCCCCCGCTGTCCACAACTAGAGAAAGCCCGCATGCAGCAACGAAGACCCAATGCAGCCAAAAATAAATAAATTGAATAAAATTTTAAGAAAAGACTAAAGACAGTTCAACAGTTGTAAATTAATATTCAGCAAAAAAGACTGACACACCTTGTTTCTCCTGGGAAAGTGAAGATTATAGCCTGTTAGTCTTTAAGAGGTTTCAATTTTTAGAGCTACTGTTTACCCTGATACTACTTGAAAGGAAAGAGAGAGAGAGAGGAAGGGAGGGAGGGAGAAACAATGGGAGAACGGAGGGAAGGAGGGAGTAAGGAAGAGAGGCAGAGAGGAAAAAGTTAACATAAGTAAGATAAAGAGCTCCCATCAAAAAAGAAAAAAAATAATAAGATTTTTCAGGTGAGAAGGCTCTTTAAATACTGACATAAATACTTGGGAAAGTTGTAGATTCTTCTAATTTGGGGTGGAAATAGGAGATAGGGAGAAAATATGGAGACAGATTTTTATCTGCCTAAACTGATGGCTAAGGTGGGGTCCACTGATTCCACAGATCAAAATTATATAATTATTCTATTTTAATCCTCTTGTTTGAAGACTGTGTGTAAAAGATAACCTACATGGTAGAGACACTTTCAGATTTCTGAAATGTTTCCACTTGAGATGAATGTGAGAGAAAGAAAAACATGCTATTCTATAAAAGTGTCATTTGCAAATCACTCATTGATTCATCCAAAAAATATTTATTGAGAATCTGCTCTGTGCCATGCCCTGTTCTAGGACTGGAAATAAAGCAGTGAACAAGACTTGCAAGTCCTTTATCTCAGGATTGCACATTTTAAACAGTCAGTCATAAAACTAAGATAACGTTTTTATGTATGCAATGTAGATTACCCCGAAAAAAATGATCAGAAATTTTCAGTATGCTTCATGCCCTGAAAGTAAATAAAGGGATGGATGGATGGATGGATAGATGGATGGATACATGGATGGATACATGGGAGGATAGAGAGAGAGAGAGAAAGAGAGATGAAAAATAGGTGATAGATAAAGGGCTTTCAGAGGTGTGGGAGAGATCATATACAATGGAATAAAGACACATGGTTTTTGTTTTGTGGTAAAATGTCTTGCTTTGAAATGGACAGAAGTTTGCCTTGAATTCTTCTGGAGCAATCTGCTCCAGTTGGGAGGCTGAACATTCTGAAGGAACATTCTGAAAAACGAGGCTAACCCTTAAAGACCTCCATGTGTGCCAGCTGTTGGTCTTTCCTGCACACTCCAACAAAAAGGAATACTCTCCCAGGCATGTGTTTGATTTCAACACTCAATTATTTTCTTCAACCTCACCCACATGCTAGTACATGTCCAATAAAGTGTTGAATTTTTTTCTCTTTAGCTGTAAACACAGTACAAATCCAACTCCCACATAAATAGTATCTGCTGCAAAACCATGTAGCAGCCACATATTTCTTTAATGAAACAAGCCCAAATGGAAAAGTTACAATCTCATTTAAAGTTTAGATGCCTGGGGGTGATTCTGATAATGTTTAGAGGTGGATAATTGTGGGAAACAGAAGAAATGAGAGATAAATATCGGCAGTGGCTGAAAGAAAAGGAAAAGGCTGTCTTCAGATCCATGAGGAACACTAATAAATGGCATGATGTAAAAGACCAAGGATTTCAGGATGTCGAAGTGTATATTTTCCTCAAGTGCCAGGTGCCTTCTGATTTCCACAAGGACAATTGCTTATAAAAGGAATAAGAAGTATTTATTATTGCAAAGCATTCAGCAATGGTCTTGCATTTACAAAATTTAACTAGAAATCCTACTGTTTCCAGAGACTAAAGGCTTCTAGGTAGATAAAGAACACTCTAAGAAATTTTGATATTCATAGCTGGATAATGCCATGAGGTTAAAAATGAGGAAAGAAAGATGTTTTGGAAGCCCTCCTTCATTCCCAGAGAAAAGGTACCACATTCCACAAACCTAAAAGAGAGTCACTGCTGAGAGGGCAAAATCTCCTTTTGCTTTGTTTTGTTTTTCAAGATTAAAAAAATATATCAGAAATTATATAATTGGGCCTCAATGTTTATGTAGCTCAGAAGATGACATTGCAACATTCTGACTGGTGTTTACAAGAAAACTTCCAATTTACTTATTTTCAGTGACAAATCCAAAACATTCAAAATTTACTTGAAAAGGGAATCATTTGTTAGAAGCATCTGATGACCAGATTTTAGCTAAAATTACACACTTGTATTATTCTTGTTTTAGCATCTAGTATGTGTATATGTGACTGACATTGATGTTTTTCTCCCAGGAAAGGCCCTCTAAATATCCTCTCAAGTTCTGATTCTCAGTGACCAAGAAGAATATCACATAAACGCCAGTCACGGTAGCAGGGAGTTAGAGGTCCAGGAGTGAGGCTGGAAAGGGCAAAGATCTAGGCAGAACAGACCAACAGAGACCATGGCTGCTGGGACACTGGTTATGGTGCTGAGGTTAAGTTGGCCTAACTAAACACTCTAAACTGAGCAAGTACTTTTTTGTTCTGTTCCTGACTATGGCTACAACAACCTGGGCCCCCCAGGAAATGTCATGAGTCCTAATAAGACCAATGAGCTCAACTCCTGTACAGACCCATTACTTTCATTCTGTTTCACAGCCAAAGACATCCTTCCTCTTTCCAGTACATCACTATCACCCATGAAAACATTTTATCAAAGTCTTTATCACCCTACAGTTTAATAGTGGTCAAAATATGAGTTCTGGAATCAGACTTCCTGGATCAGGTCCTGCCTCTACTACTTTACACCACTGTAGCCTTGGACAAGTTACTTTTCTCATCCATAAAAGGTGGTCTAGTGAACATTTGTCTTTATTTATTTCTTTTTTAGCTGATCATTATTTGTAGCCCTACTTATGTTTGGAGACTCTCTCCCTTTATGAATCTTTGTGCAAGGCAGACAGCCTAGCCTCCCAGTAAGGAAACTGGAAATGTGGGACATTCATCATCCCAGGCTGCCTTGCAGCTAGGGTGCAGTCACATGGTCAAACCTAGTCAGTCAGACTCACCCACTTTGACTCAAAGAAGCAGGAATGGTTGAGAATCATTCTGGGGCTAGGTGGCACATCTCTGGCAAGAAGGTCCACTTTCTCAGGCAGCAGAGGCAGAAGGGCCGGAGGGGCATCAGAGTTGACAGCAGCAGTGCAAATTGAGGCATCTAGAGCTTAGTGGTGTCAGTTCTAGAGGTACAATTTTTACTGAGGTAAAAATTAGTTGCTTAACAGAAATATATTGACTAGAAGGAAAACAAGAAATAGAGCAAGAAAAACAGACATGATTAAATCAGCCCTCTATTTTAAAACCTTCAATAGCTTTCCATCCAACAGAATAACATGCAAATGTTACCTTGACCTATAAGTCTCTTCAGAATTTGGTCAAGCCAAACTTTCCAACCTGAAACCCTGCTGCTCAATCCACACAAGTTAGTCTCAAACCACAACATACTACTCTCCAGGTTGCAACATTATCATCTACATTCATGCCTTTACCATCTATTCCTACTCACCCTTAAGGGCCCTTCTTAAAAATCCTTTCCCTGGTCAGCCCTTACTAACTCTTCTACCAAGGTAGAATCAATTGCTCCCTTTCTCTGTGTTACCCTAGTCTTTGATAAGTACCTACTGAGAGCATTTACCACAAGGAATTCTGATATGCATGCCTTCCCCAGGGCAAATTAGTTTTTTAATTTCCTCATTCTTAGCATCTAGTACATTGTCAGTCAGTTGATGGCCACTCAACAAATAATTAAGTGTAAGCACGAAGGCAAGAACCTAGTTTTGGGAGAAACCAATTAAAAAAAAAAAAAAACTTTAACAATTAGGTACAGTTTGGTCTCAGCCAGGAAATACATTTGGGTCTAGAGGGTGTGTACAAAGCATACAAATGTGATTTTTACACAGAGTTTACTGGTAGGGGAACATAACTTCAGGCACTTAACCAGAATCGGAATTGAGTAAACAGTTCCCGATATTCCAATAAACATTTTTCTCCAACAAACATATATAAACAATCAATGCTCCTCAGGTCAAAAAGAAGTTTCTTAAGACAGGAAGCAAGACTAAGTGAAATCTAAGATAAGCCGACTTGTTTCACTCTTCTACTTTAGTTTGGAAGCATCAGAATTTTTACAGAGGAGTTCTAAAGATATTTTGTAATACATAATGCAAAAAAGGAGGTAGGGCAACTGGAAAAAAAAAAAAAAAGAACTTAGATATGCATGGGTGAAACTAATGTCCAAGGCAGGGACTCCTGTCTATTGTACTCAGTATGGTAGTTCATTGCCTTCACTCTGCAGATCAACTGACTTCTCTCTATTCATTAAGCCCCTCATGATCTATCATTAAAATTACATCTTGGAAAATACGTGAAAACCCCTTGCCCCTCTGTGCTTCTATAACCCCTGGCTAGCAAAACCCCAATCTGCTGACTACGTCACCCTGACATGACTCACACTTGAGCCACCACCCTTCCCACCTTCTCAAAGAGACTGCTCCATTACTAACACTCTCTCCTACATCCTCCAATGCTTTCTCTCTCCTGCTCATTCCCATATGTACTCAAATTTGCTCTAGTTTCTCTCATCTTTTAAAAAGTCCTTTCTTGATGCACAAACCCCACCTGGGACCATTCCTCTCTCTGCTGCCCTTCACAGCCAATCCTTCCCTAAAAGGTTTTCTGTGCATTCTATATCCATTTCCTCACTGCCCATTTACTGTTCAGCCTACTACAATCTAAGTCCTGTCTCCACTTCCAAAATTATTCTTACTAAAGTAACCAATCACCTCTAAGTTATTAAGTTCTCATCTTACTAAACCAACAACAACATTCAATAAAGTTGACTTTTCTCTTATTGTTGAAATGTTCTCTTTGGTCCTGCTCTGACACTGTATTCTCATGGACCTCTTCTTCTTTCTCCTAAATAGAGAAACTTATATCCAACTAATTCTTTAACATCACCATTATAATGTCTCAAATACATTTCATCCATAACATATTAAAATCAAATTTTGATTTCCCCTCAAATTCGTTCTAACTCCAGCCTTCCATATTTCGGTAAATGCCATCTTTTCCACACACTTAGTTGCACTAGTCAAAAATCTGAAAAGTCCTCCCTCTTCCTCATACCCTCATCCAAGCCATTTCCAAGTCCTGTCTATTTTACTGACAAAATATTACTGAATCTATTAACTCCTGCCCATCATTGTGCTATCCCTGGAGTCCAGGTTGTTGTAATCTTATCTTAAGCTAAAGCAGTGTTACTCCATTTTTCAGTCTTGCCTCCTCCTCTAACTGATTTTCCACACAATAGCAAGAGCGGTCTTCAGGAGGAGACCTCCAAGATGGCAGAGGAGTACACATGGAGATCACCTTCCTCCCCACAAATACATCAGAAATACACCTACCTGTGGAACAACCCCTACAGAACACCTACTGAACGCTGGCAGAAGACCTCAGACCTCCCAAAAGGCAAGAAATTCCTCACATACCTGGGTAGGGCAAAAGAAAAAAAAAAACAGAGACAAAAGAACAGGGATGGGACTGCACCTTTGGGAGGGAGTTGTGAAGAAGGAAAAGTTTCCCCACACTAGGAAGCCCCTTCACTGGTGGAGACGGGTGGTAGCAGGGGGGACGCTTCAGAGCCACGGAGGAGAGCACAGAAACAGGGGTGCAGAGGGCAAAGTGAGAAGACTCCTGCACAGGGGATCCGTGCTGAACAGCACTCACCAGCCTGAGAGGCTTTTCTGCTCACCCACCAGGGCGGGTGGGGGCTGGGAGCTGAGGCTCTGGCTTTGGAGGTCAGATCCCAGGGAAAGGACTGGGGCTGGCAGCGTGAACACAGCCTGAAGGGGGCTAGTGTGCCACAGATAGCCGGGAGGGAGTACAGGGAAAAGTCTGGAACTGCCTAAGAGGCAAGAGACCATTGTTTCCGGGTGCACGAGAAGAGGGGATTCAGAGCACCACCTAAACGAGCTCCAGAGATGGGCGCGAGCCACAGCTATCAATGCAGACAAGAGAGACAGGCATGAAACACTAAGGCTGCTGCTACAGCCACCAAGAAGTCTGTGTGCAAGCACAGGTCACTATCCACACCCCCGCAGGAGGCTGTGCAGCCAGCCACTGCCAGGGTCCCATGATCCAGGGACAACTTCCCCAGGAGAACCACAGCATGCCTCAGGCTGTTGCAACGTCATGCCGGCCTCTGCCACCACAGGCTCACCCAGCATTCCATATCACTCCCTCCCCCAGGCCTGAGTGAGCCAGAGCCCCCAAATCAGCGGCTCCTTTAACCCCGTCCTGTATGAGCGAAGAACAGATGCCCTCAGGCGACCTAAACGCAGAGGCAGGGCCAAATCCAAAGCTGAACCCCAGGAGTTGTGTGAAAAAAGAAGAGAAAGGGATATTTCTTCCAGTAGCCTCAGGAGCAGCGGATTAAATCTCCACAATCAACCTGATGTACCCCAAATCTCTGGAATACCTGAATAGACAACGAATCATCCCCAAATTGAGGGAGTGGACTTAGGGAGCAGCTGTAGACTTGGGCTTTGCTTTCTGCATCTAATCTGTTTCTGGTTTTATGTTTTTCGTAGTTTAGTATTTAGAGCTTATTATCATTGGTAGCTTTCCTTATTGATTTGGTTGCTCTCTTCCTTCTTTTTTTTTCTTAATATATATATATATTTTTTTCCTTTTTCTCTTTTTGTGAGTCTGTGCATGTATGCTTCTCTGTGTGATTTTGTCTGTATAGCTCTGCTTTTACCACTTGTCTTAGGGTTCTCTCTGTCCATTTTGTTTCTTTGTTTGATTTTGTATAGCTTTTAGCACTTATCATTGGTGGATTTGTTTTTTGGTTTGGTTGCTCCCTTCTTTATTTCTTTCTTCTTTTTTAATTACTTTTTATGTTTTTTATTTTATATATATATTTTTTATTTTAATAATTTTTTATTTTATTTTTTCCTTTCATCCAAACAGAAAATAAATAAGGAAACACAAACTTTAAATGATACATTAAACAAGTTGGACTTAATTGATATATAAAGAACATTCCATCCAAAAACAACAGAATTCACTTTCTTCTCAAGTACTCATGGAACATTCTCCAGGACAGATCATATCTTGGGTCACAAATCAAGCCCTGGTAAATTTAAGAAAATCAAAATCATATCAAGTATATTTTCTGACCACAGTGCTATGAGACTAGATACCTATTGCAGCAAAAAATCTGTAAAAACTACAAACCCATGGAGACTAAACAATACACTACTAAATAACCAAGAGATCACTGAAGAAATCAGGGAGGAAATCAAAAAATACCTAGAAACAAATGAAAATGAAAACACAATGACCCAAAACCTATGGAATGCAGCAAAAGCAGTTCTAAGAGTCAAGTTTATAGCAATACAATCCTAGCTTAAGAAACAGGAAACATCTCAAATAAACAACCTAACCTTGCACCTAAAGGAAAGATCAGGAATAAATGAAAAACATCAGGAATAAATGAAAAAGAAATGAAGGAAACAATAGCAAAGTTCAATACAACTAAAAGCTGGTTCTTTGAGAAGATACACAAAATTGATAAACCATTAGACTCATCAAGAAAAAAGGGAGAAGACTCAAACCAATAGAATTAGAAACGAAAAAGGAGATGTAACAACTGACACTGCAGAAATATAAAGGATCCTGATAGATTACTACAAGCAACTAAATGCCAATAAAATGGACAACCTGGTAGAAATGTACAAATTCTTAGAAAAGCACAACCTTCTGAGACTGAACCAGGAAGAAATAGAAAATATGAACAGACCAATCAAAACCACTGAAATAGAAACTCTGATTAAAAATCTTCCAACAAACAAAAGCCCAGGACCAGAGGGCATCCCAGGCAAATTCTATCAAACATTTAGAGAAGAGCTAACACCTATCCTTCTCAAACTCTTCCAAAATATAGCAGAGGGAGGACCACTCCCAAACTCATTCTACCAGGCCACCATCACCCTGAAACCAAAACCAGACAAAGATGTCACAAAGAAAGAAAACTATAGGCTAATATCACTGATGAACATAGATGCAAAGATCCTCAACAAAATACTAGCAAACAGAATCCAACAGCATATTAAAAGGATCATACAACATGATCAAGTGGGGTTTATCCCAGGAACTTAAGGATTCTTCAGGATATGCAAATCAATCAATGTGATAAACCATATTAACAAGTTGAAGGAGAAAAACCATATGATCATCTCAAGAGATGCAGAGAAAGCTTTCGACAAAATTCAACACCCATTTATGATAAAAACCCTCCAGAAAGTAGGCATAGAGGGAACTTACCTCAATATAATCAAGGCCATATATGAAAACCCACAGCCAACATCATTCTCAACTGTGAAACACTGAAACCATTTCCTCTAAGATCAGGAACAAGAGAAGGTTGTCCACTCTCACCACTCTTATTCAACATAGTTTTGGAAGCTTTAGCCACAGCAGTAAGAGAAGAAAAAGAAATAAAAGGAATCCAAATAGGAAAAGAAGAAGTAAAGCTGTCAGTGTTTGCAGATGACATGATACTATACATAGAGAATCCTAAAGATGCTACCAGAAAACTACTAGAGCTAATCAATGAAGTTGGTAAAGTCACACGATACATAATTAATGCACAGAAATCTCCTGCATTCCTATACACTAATGATGAAAAATCTGAAAGAAAAATTAAGGAAATACTCCCATTTACCACTGTAACAAAAATAATAAAATACCTAGGAATAAACCTACCTAAGGAGACAAAAGATCTGTATGCAGAAAACTATAAGACACTGATGAAAGAAATAAAAGATGATACAAACTTTAATGGAGAGATATACCATGTTCTTGGGTTGGAAGAATCAACATTGTGAAAATGACTATATTACCCAAGCGATCTACAGATTCAGTGCAATCCTTATCAAACTACCAATGGCATTTTTCACAGAACTAGAACAAAAAATTTCACAATTTGTATGAAGACACAAAAGACCCCAAATACCCAAAGCAATCTTGAGAAAGAAAAACGGAGCTGGAGGAATCAGGCTCCTGCACTTCAGACTACACTGCAAAGCTACAGTAATCAAGACAGTATGGTACTCACACAAAAACAGAAATATAGATCAATGGAACAGGACAAAAATCCCAGAACTCAATCCATGCACATATGGTCACCTTATTTTTGATAAAGCAGGCAAGAATATACAGTGGAAGAAAGACAGCCTCTTCAATAAGTGGTGCTGGGAAAATTGGACAGCCACATGTAAAAGAATGAAATTAGAACACTCCCTAACACCATACACAAAAATAAACTTAAAATGGATTAAAGACCTAAATGTAAGGCCAGACACTATAATACTCTTAGAGGAAAACATAGGCAGAACACTCTATGACATAAATCACAGCAAGATCCTTTCTGACCCACCTCTTAGAGAAATGGAAATAAAAATAAACAAACGGGACCTAATGAAACTTAAAAGCTTTTACACAGCAAAGGAAACCATAAACACGATGAAAAGACAACCCTCAGAATGGTTGAAAATATTTGCAAACGAAGCAACTTTCAAAGGCTTCATCTCCAAAATTTACAAGCAGCTCATGCAGCTCAATATCAAAAAAAAACAAACAACCCAATCCAAAAATGGGCAGAAGACCTAAATAGACATTTCTCCAAAGAAGATATACAGATTGCCAACAAACACATGAAAGGATGCTCAACATCACTAATCATTAGAGAAATGCAAATCAAAACTACAATGAGGTATCACCTCACACCAGTCAGAATGGCCATCATCAAAAAAATCTACAAACAATAAATGCTGGAGAGGGTGTGGAGAAAAGCGAACCCTCTTGCACCGTTAGTGGGAGTGTAAATTGATACAGCCACTATGGAGAACAGTATGGAGGTTCCTTAAAAAACTAGAAGTAGAACTACCATGCGACCCAGCAATCCCACTACTGGGCATATATCCTGAGAAAACCATAATTCTAAAAGAGTCATGTACCACAATGTTCACTGCAGCTCTATTTACAATAGCCAGGACATGGAAGCAACCTAAGTGTCCATCAACACATGAATGGTTGAAGAAGACATGGCACATATATATAATAGAATAGTACGAAGCCATAAGAAGAAACAAAATTGAGTTATTTGTAGTGAGATGGATGGACCTAGAGTCTGTCATAGAGAGTGAAGTAAGTCAGAGAGAGAAAAACAAATACTGTATGCTAACACATATATATGGAATCTAAAAAAAACAAAAAACAAAAATGGTTCTCATGAACCTAGGGGCAGGACAGGAATAAAGATGCAGACGTGGAGAATGGACTTGAGGACATGAGGAAGGGGAACGGTAAGCTGGGACGAAGTGTGAGAGTAGCACTGACATATATACAATACCAAATGTAAAACAGATAGCTAGTGGGAAGCAGCCACATAGCACAGGGAGATCAGGTTGGTGCTTTATGACCACCTAGAGGGGTGGGATAGGGAGGGTGGGAGGGAGACGCAAGAGGGAGGATATATGGGAACATATGTATATGTATAACTGATTCACTTTGTTATAAAGCAGAAACTAACACACCATTGTAAAGCAATTATACTCCAATAAAGATGTTAAAATAAATAAATAAAAATTCAGCTCTTCACAAAAAAAAAAAAAAAAGTGGTCTTCAGCTACTTAAATACCATTGTGCAATTCTCCTGCTTAAAAGCTTACAATGGCTTGTCATTCTTCTTAGGATAAAATCAAAATCTTTAAAATGGACCACATCTGGCCCCTGCCCATACACTTACCCCTTAATCCTCCTTCCCACACACACACCATGCACCAGCCACACTGGTTGCCTTTCCATTCCTTGAATGCTCCCATTTCTTCCCCTCCCCAGGGCCTTCTTACTTGTGCTTCTACCTGACTGGAACAATCTTCTCTCCAACTCACTCCTTGGCTAATTCTTACTCATCCTTCAAATCATCATAGTGTCATTCTCAGAAAAACTTTTCCTGACGTCCCAAACTAGCATCTATTATAATCTTCAATCAGAAATTGCACCTTATATTTTTCCACCACAGTTCTTACAACAATTTGAAGTTACATAATTTTCATTTAATTAACATCTGTTTCCCAAGTAGATCACAAGTTCTACAAGGGCAGTAATTGTGTCCATTTTGTTCAAGGCTGCATTCTCAGCATATTTATCAGTATTTGGCCCACCGATAAACATTTGTCGAATGGATGGGAAATTAGCATTTTTTGTAAAGCTGCATTTGGCTGTCCCTACCTGATTTGAGGAAAGTAGGAAATTTCTCATTTCCAAAATGGGCAAAAAGAACTATATAGCTTCAGGACACAGAGCGACAGCACACAGAGCTAGAAACATGGCTAAGATGCTATAGAATAAAACCCCAGCTCAGTTCTCTAGATGAATGGCACAGAAACAAGGGGTCAGAATGTGAAATCAGAGCTGACTAAAGTTATACACTCTGTTAGATGGAGTTGCAACATTCATTTTAACTTCTGCATCTCATGTCTCTCTTCACATTATTCATGAACTTAAAGGCTCTATTAAACCACCAAACCTAAAACTTTAACTGCATTTTCAAAAGCATGTACTTTTGTACCTTTTGCACAAAAGTGTGAGGCTTGCTTCCTCATTTCACTGAGCTATACACTGGTTCCTCTGTCCAGAGGTGCAAACTAGAACATGCTGCATTTGATGTTATGACTCATCGAATTACAGACATAAAATAATGAGGCTGAAAGAGATGCTATGCGGATGAAAAAAGAAAGTCCAGAGCTGTGAATAATATTCCTGCAGATTCTCAAGTAAAATTAGAAAATAAACAAATCTCATGGTCCAGTCCAGATCTAGTGATTAAAGTGCTATATTCCAGAAATCCTATCAATAATTACGGGAATTACATGCAGCCAAAATCAGAAGAGTCTTCTCAGCCCACTACTGCTACCCCAAAAGAATAAAGGTCAGATACTTAAAATCATAAAAAGTTTGCTTCACTTTCTTGTTTCCTTTCCAGAAGCTTTCTCATTCTGAAGCTAAAAACCTATGCTCATGGTTCTTCCTTTAGTCAGTTGGATATTTCCTCAGCATAATTTTTTTCTATTCTATAAAATATGTAAGCCAAATAAATTAACAATTAAGTGGATATCAATTTCTTAGCTACATTGGTGACTAAATCTAAGTTTAGTTTACAGCCTGCAAAATACACCTAAAGCTTCAATATAATGTCTTCCATGCTAAGCAGAAGGTCAGATACCATTCCATTTAAGTAGCTAGTTTAGCAAGATTTAGCTCTTTTTCTAAAGGACTGTAAAACTTAAATCAATCATCATATTCGATATGAGGTTTGATAATCAAGATTGTTAAGCAAGAAAAAACTGAGTTTCAAACTTTGCTCTTCTTAAATATTCTGGCTCTTTAATGATTTGAGCCTTTGCTGTGCCTTCGGTCATTCCTGCATGTTAATCATAGTCATAAAGTATAGTCATAAAATAGCAGGTACAGGAGATTAAACACATTTTTCACTGATTCCAAACTGTAATATGAAAGGTGGTTTCTTGAACAAAGCACCAGTAGGTACTTCACTGACATTTACCTTTTTCTCCAAAAGGTAGGTTATACAAAAATTGCAATCAACTAAAGATTCTGCTAAATTAAGGCCCTTATGCTTTAAGAACTACCAAAATGTTCCTAGTGAGTCCCACAGACTAGAGAATGTCTAATAGAAGAATCTTCTGGCTACATTAAAACCAGTCCAAGAGCTCACAGGCAGTTCCCTCTCCTGGAATTCAAAAGCAGGGATGCAGTTCTCAAAAAGAGGGGTGGGCTTCAGATTCAGAAAGGAACTAGAGATGTTTGCACAAACCACTGAGATCTATGTTTACTGGGTCAAGATGTCACCATGAAATATTTACTATAAGTATTTTAAACCTGTAATAAATTGATCTGCAGCTTGAGAAACCACACATTTTCACAACTCTACCCAATAAACTAGGAGCTTATATTTCAAATGTTGTACCTTTTTCCTTTGCCCTCTGTCTACTTCCCCAACTTAGGCCATAAAACCTTATCTGACAGGCTTATTTTCATCCTCAGAGCTGAGTGTGTGAGAACAAGCAATTTTTAAAATCAGCAGAAATAATGAATAAAAAACAACAACAAATAAGGAGATGGGCTATGGAAAGTAAAGTAAGCATTAGGGAAAATAATCACCATTTGAATCAGACTTATGCTTGGACCCACTTGTAACCTACTCCTACACTGACACAGATCAGCCATCCAACAGCATGATTGGTAAGGAGTCTTCTTTCCAAAGGTCTCTGTAAAATGTAACCTGCACTGCTTCAACTGATGACATGGTTCATTTCACCTTTGAAGACCCAGGCAAGCTAATGCCAAAAAGAGCCTCCCTGTGTTATCGCCTCAAACAACAGACCCTGCAGCATTCCAGGTCATCATCCAAGAGGCTGCTGAGAAGCTGAGTTCTAGCCATTCTCTTGATTCCTCTTATCACATGTCTGGGCTGTCAGAGGGTCAGAACCAAGGAAGCAAAAACTTGAGCCCTGACGAACTGTTCCATCTTTACCAGCCTTCAGGACCCAGTCAGAATCACAACTGGCCCTGACCTTAATATGAGGAAAACGCAGTCTAGAGACAATGTGTTGTTACTTACCCAGGGTCACACTGCCAATGAGGGCTCATGTTAGGAGACGAAATGACCATCTGACCCCCACCATCTGCTTTTCCTTTTTTACTCTACTACCATCCCTCAACTGAACCAGATAGCTGGAAGAAAGGCTGGCTCATGCATCCCTATGTTTTGCTAGTTTATTTGTTTAAAATTTTTTTAATATGATGTGAGTCCAGAAGCAGAATAGCCAAGAAGGAAAGGCGGCAGTCTGCAACGTGATACAATTTTACAGAAGTCACTTCTCCTTGTAAGATGGTCCAGCCACCAGCTCTCTGTTTCTCCATGTTTCCCAACCATTTTGGCAGAGTGTCATCTCTCCAGCCTCTAGAGTTACATATGGTGTAAGATCTCACTGTGTAAACTGACAGCAGAACCACTCCAAGTTCTCCCCCATAGAAAGGGACTGGTGGGATACCCCTATGTCAGAAAAACAGAAAGAATTTGTATCGCAAGTAGCAAAGTCTCCATAGGGAAAAGAAGGCTCCAAGGATTCTAAGAAAGGGTCCCTAATCTTTTTGTACATGGACCCCTTTTCAGTCATGTAAAGTCTGTGATGCTGTCTCACAATAATGTTTTTAAAAGCATAAAATAAAAAAAACAGAAATAGAAAGGAAACCAATTAAGTTTAAATACTAATATCAAAATGTTAAAAAAACAAATTAATGATATAGTAATATACCCTTTATTAATGTATGACATAACAAAATCTATTTTCAGGTCTGATAATTGTCATATTTTTGAAGTAGTGTTGAATGTAAACAATATCTTAAGATACAGGAATTGACTGTAATGTGATACAAAAATATCTGTGGTTTCTATTAATGGCTGCATCACAGGTACCTTGAATACTACTGTAATTAGTTGCTTATATTCGTAATGAAAGAAAATACTAAATTTCATTACAAATTAGGTAAAATCAAGGTGTACTCTCTTTTCGGTCCAAGTCCACAGAACTCCTGAATTCTATCCACGGACCCCAGGTGAAGAATTTATGCTCTAAACAATCATTATGTCTTTCTGATAGCCATTTGTGCTGCTTCAAGAGTACATACCATGTACACTTGAGCATACTCAGTCCAACATTTCTTAATGCCATTGCCTTTAAATTGAAGGTTATCCAGGAGCCAGTAGGAATTAGATTACACTGCCATCAGTTTCATGAAACCAATAGCTAATATATTCTCATTAGCTCAATTAGCTCATAAGCATTATTTCCCAGAGTGAGATCATTGCACCAGTAAATATTGATTACTCACATGGATTATAGCGGGTCTTAGGTACAGGTCTGTCTGTCTCTGGGGTTGTGTATGCAGGCCAACATCTCAGCTGAGAATATGGGGGTGAATCACTGTTAAATGAGTTTAGGACTCTCCATTTATCACAGGGAAGTAAAGAAAAATCTACTACACAGCAAATGGGGACCAGCTGTTGCCTGCCTCCATTTTATGGAATTAGGCAAAATCACAACACTGACAGAGATTCAATTTAGTTCATAAAATTTGCATTGCCTTCTATTGTGTTTACCAATATTCCTATCCCATTTGCTTACTCTTGTCTCTAAGCTTCAGCACATAGAAATGTATTCTCAACTAAACACTATCTCTAATCATACTCTTTTTATCGTTGCATGTTAGTTTTTGCTACACAACCAAATTATAAATTGTGCATAAGATGCAATACACACTTTACTTTCAAAAGCACTGAGCACAGTGCTGGGCACATTATAGGAATTTTTATAAATACTTTCCCATTGACCAGAAGTAAATAAATATTTAAAGAGAGAGAAGCAAATATATTAACTTCTTTACTAACTACTCTGTTTTCACTGGTGTTCTGTTTCCAAAAAAAATAAATAAATACGTCAGCTCTATCAGAGGGAATTGGTACATTGGTACTGTTTGGATAACAGTTTCTAAGGATGGATAACATTTTCTTTGGGAAGGCCATATGAGCAAGAAAGTTATTTAGATTGGATGGTATGTGATGGTTCTTAGCAACACCAGCATCACCAAAGCCTAGCATTCATATGTTCATTCATTCATTCATTAAACAAACATGTAAATGAGGGCTCACTAGGTGTAAAAGAGGAAGAAAACCTAGTGTAGGCCTTAAGGGAATCAAAGCCTGAGAAGGTAACAATAATCCTCTTGATTTCTTCTATTCCTTTCCTTTGTTGCTACCCAATTTAGACCTTGAATCACTGAAACTTCTTCCTGTCACTGGCTCCCATTTCCAGTCAGTGTTATTTGTGTAACATAACCTCCTTCCCCAAATCATATTGCTGCCAAATGAATCTTAATAAAATTATAACACTAGGTAATATTAAATACATAATAACCCAAATGTTTGATAACAGAAAAATGGTTGAAGAAATAATAGTATTTCCACAAAATATTGTACAACCAATAAAAACAATGTTCATGAAGGGTTTTTAATAACATGGGATATTGTTGTTGTACTGAGTACAAAAACTAAAAATAAATTGTATACACAGTGTAATCTCAACCATGTAAGCATATGCACCCAAATAGAACTAGACAGAAACAGCAAAATATCAACCACAATTATGATTATTAGTGACTACAGAAATTTTCAAAATGTATAAAGTTATAAAGAAAAATTATGAGAATGCATAACTTTTATACATCTTTAAGTCCACTAGTTCCTTTTATTAACCAAAAAAGAATTCTAAAACTACAAATCCAATAATGCAAATCATAATCCCATCTCATTATCCTTTCGTACTTTACTATGACTTAGTGAGCAGAAGCCAATTCTCTTGGACTAGACCAGCCTTCAAAGGTATCTACCTGCTGACACCACTTCCTGTGTCACAATTTCTCCCACATCTCTTCTACAAATGACAGCTTACATTCTGTTATGTCACTCCCAAGCTCTCCAGCCTCTGCACCTTTGCTCAGTCTATTGCTTCTTCCAGAGCTAGGTTAGGGAGAGGGCCAGATGGCAACTACTCCAGCAGTGCTCAAGTGTGTAGTGAAATGGAGCAAACTGTGTTTACCAGAATTCCATTCAGAAACAGCACTGTAGGTGTTAAGAAGAAATAATTTAATAAAGCCACTTGGGGTGAGGGCAGTTGGCAGGGGTAAGTGTGAATAATCACAGATGGCAAGTGGCTAGACTGCCTTCCAGGGAGAGTGGGTCCAGGTGACTGCAGGGCTTGTATCCCGTTAAATAGGGTGTACAAGCTTGAGACCAGAGAGGGATGACTTGGGGCAGCACAGAAGAGTCTCATGTGGGTCTTCTTCTCTCCACTAAACAATGTTGAGCAAATATTTTAAAACCATCAGTTTAAAGGACCACCAAAGCATAAACCTGGTCAGAGGACTCACACCTTTGTCCTGCTTCTACTGTAAGTCTCTCAAATATGTCCTCCTCTATTATCTTCTCCTTACCTCTCCCACCCACCACCATCCCCCTTCTCTGAACTCCTCTTGCTCTTGGTTGATATGGCACTTCTCATTCCAGTTTAAGATTATTTGAGGATGTTCATTATCTCCTTCATTAGATGCTAAACTTATTTATTTTTAACTGCACCTAGCATACTACTCAATACATATTAAATTAATTAATTAATTATAGAACAAGTAAACTATCTGGACGCTAAACCAAGAAGATGGAAATGACTTAAGAATAAGAAGAGGTTCTACAGATACATTACAAAAGGTGATTCATTTGGGCCAATTTAACCTAGAGCAGGGCAAGAAAAGGGCAGAGACTTGCTGAAGTTTCTACCTTGGTGTGGCCATAACCTAGAGAAATAAAACCCTGAAGTATCCAGGGTCCCCTTCAGAGCACATTTCAGTGTCACTGTCTGTCTGACAGCTGGCTATAAGCAGTCCTATATCTTTCATGAGGAAATGTCATTGAAATGTGAATAATGTGAAGCTCCATTGGAATCCCCTATGTAATTTCACCTAGATGAGCAACTTTCTAGCCTGATGTCACATGGAGTTCTTTGGGTGGAGGTGGGTGTTGAACAAACGCTCAGAATAGCATGCTATAAATAGAAGACTGCCTCACACATTCTAATAACAATAACCATCCTTGAACTATTTAGCCATTGCCTGCTGTATTTCACATTCCTCATATTTCCCAACTCATTTGCAAGAGTCAAACCTCAGCCGTGAATCACTCTGTGTTGCTAGCTCAATCCATTCTTCCAGAATTAACCTCCAGACTCAGCAAAAATCTCAAGTCTCAAAGTAAGTCATCCCTCACACAGGTAAATTGGACCATCTCCCTTTTCAATCCTCTGTGGGCCACATATCCCCCAGGAAGCTGTTCCTCGACGAGCACCTCTCAAGCTCCTTCCACAGTCTTTCCACAATTGCATTAGTGCTCTCTCCAGCCCTGGTTGCCAAGATCCAATTTTATCACTTCCTATGGCTTGTTTGGTAGCAATTTCATTACTATGGGCTACTCTTATCCAGTTAGACTGGGATTTTCTGAAGGTCCTGGTCAGATCTTCCCTTCTTCTCTCTACCCAGAGCTCACCAAGTAATATCTGCTTAAAAGACTTAAATGCTTATTTATTGCATCATTCATTTTCAATCTGGTGAGAATCCCATTAAAAATTCCACTTTGAAAGCAATTCAAACAAAAGGAAAAATAAGAGTACAACTCAAGGATGCTTGTTATACATTAGTTTATGTGCTGGTCGATTAGCTACAACTTATACATCTTAAGTCCATTTGTCCATTTCTAATTACATGTTAAGTCCGTTTGTCCATTTCTAATTGACCATTCTAACTTTCACAGTGCTGATGAAAAATATCCAAATGGACCCTCTTAGGATGGCTGGTTGGAGGTATTTTAAGCTCTGTTGAAATGAAGATTCTGCTAGACAAAGGTCCTCCTTCACTCAGCACTGGAAGTCAGTCTTTGTGAACCTAATTAGATACTGGGATTTATACTGTCTAAAGAAATCCGTAATCCTCATGTCTCTTTCCCTCTACAACAGGCTGCCAAGGGACCCGAAGCTGCACTAAGCACATTTACTCCTTTGAGTAAAGGCAGTGGGTTTCCCAGGAGCCTCCCCATTGGGTGCTTGCATGTCCCCTACAATACCCTGGACACTGCAAGTAAAGAGATACTGCCTCTTGACTCACTTCATCCTCTTTCTGACAATTTTAGTTTAAAAAATAATTTGTTAGGACATAAAAGTAACATACCTAAGTACCTTGCATTTAGAGTTTACAATTTTGACATTTTGTCTTTTTTTCCTCATTTTTATGAAAGAAATTAAATATTAGAGATAAAATTGAAGCCTCTTCTCATTGGTCAGCCTATCTCCTTCCCAGAGGAATTTAGTGTGGTAAACTCAAGGCTCTTTCTTAAAAATCTTTGTATTTAGTTTAAATAATATAAATTTGTTGATATTCAACTGGTTTTTTTGACCTAAAGAACACAATTTTATGTGTTTCAACCTAACATATATGTGCATTATGCATGTGGCTTTAAAGATGTACATAAACAATATTATATCATATGTCACTCTGTAATATGCTGATCAATATTATTTTTTAAAGGTCTATATATACATTGAGAGAGGTATTCATTTTCACAGCTATATGGGATCCTGTTATATGATGGCCTGCTTTGTATTTGTCTGTTTGCTATTACAAAGATGGCTAACAATGGACATCTTTGCCCATTCCATCTTTGAGCACAAGAGTGAGAGATTCTCAAGAATATATAATAAAGAGTAGAATTGCTGGGTTATGTAACACATTTTCGATTAAACAAGAGATTGCCAATTTGCTGACACCAGTGATTATACCACTCACATTCCACCAACAATAAATGAGAGCTCTTACTTTTACACACTCTCACCAAACTTGACACTATCAGATTTTTTAATGTTTGCCAGTGTGAGGGGTAAGAAATTATTTCTGTCTGGTATTTTAACTTTCATTTTTCTGATTATGGGATTGTGACAGATCTAATTTTCAGATGGTACTTCCTTACCTTAAGCTAAAATCTACAACTTCCACTCATTTATTTCCTATGTCAGCAGTTCTCAACCTTTTGTCCTCAGGACCACTTCACAACCTTTTAAAATCACTGGGTACCCAGAGACCTTTTCTATATGTAAATTCTATCTATTAATACTTATTGTATTATAACATTTAATTAAGATTTAAATATCTAGTAATTAATGTAAAAATAATAAACCAATTATGTTAACATAAATAAAATACTTTTATTAAAAATAACCATATGGGCTTCCCTGGTGGCACAGTGGTTGAGAATCTGCCTGCTAATGCAGGGGACATGGGTTCGAGCCCTGGTCTGGGAGGATCCCACATGCCACGGAGCAACTAGGCCTGTGAGCCACAACTACTGAGCCTGCGCGTCTGGAGCCTGTGCTCCGCAACAAGAGAAGCCACGATAGTGAGAGGCCCGCGCACCGCAATGAAGAGTGGCCCCCGCTTGCCACAACTAGAGAAAGCCCTCACACAGAAACGAAGACCCAACACAGCAAAAATTAATTAATTAATTAATAAAACTCCTACCCCCAACATCTTCAAAAAAAAAACCCCACAGTTTAAAAAACAAACAAAAAAAAACATATGTTCCAAAACAAAAAATTTAGTGAAAAAAGTGGCATTATTTTGCATCTTTGCAAATCATTTTAATAGCTCTGACTTAATAGAACACAGCTGGATTCTCATACATGCTTCTGCACTCAATCTGTTGTGATACATAGGTTTAAGTATATATAAAAAAAAAAAAAAAATCCAGCCTCACACAGGTGTTGAAAAAGGGAAGAGAATTTTAATAGCTTTTTCAGATAACTGTGAAAAATCTTCTTCGATACTACCCAAAACTCAACATGTGGTAGTATCTTAAAGCTTAGCTGCAATATGGAATCCGAAACCCTATCAATGACTATTTTGTCTTGTATTGCATTAAAATTCATTGAACTATGTTACACTTTAAATGGATTTGTTATCCATGAATGATTTTGTGACAGCATGCATTGGTTGTTTAGAAAATACTAATTCACTAGGTTATCAGATCTTCTAACTACTGACATATTTCATCATACTTACCAAAAGGTCGTATTACTGTTATTCCTAGTAATCTCTTCAGAAAAGTCTATAAGGCCTGGGCAGCTGTCAAGATCACAGTGGCAGATACAAGTTTTCCAAAATTATAATTTCTACTTGAAACCTTGAATTTTATCATTGGCAACAAATGCTCAGTTTTTATTTGGATTGTCAGGTTCACTTTGTTAATTTTTAAGAAAATGTGTACCAAATACCTAAGTCAGCATAATCATAGTTTGTCAGTCATTCTTTCAATTTAAATTGCCATCCTATGAAAACAAAGTGGCTAGTTCAGCTTGCAACTTAAACAACTGCATACTTGCTTCTCCTCAGAACAATCATCGTATTTGGATACACAGCAGAAATTACTTCATCCATTCTTCCCATTTCATCACACAGAATATTAAAAAGACATGTATTCAGGGTTTGAAATTTCATAAAATTAATCATTCCTACTGCTTCATCAAGGATATTCTTAAAAGAAATTATTCGTTCACCATGTATGTGGTAGTCAAAAATCCAACAACTATTAGTAGTATAGTTTAGTACCACTTCTTTATTTTCTGCTAAGGTTCTAGTAGTTATACTACCATTGTTTTTGTACCATGTGTGTCAAACCAGTATAGGCAAATAATATTTTAATATTATCATGAATATAGTTTTGACCTCACAAATTTCCTGGAAGAATCTCAGAGAACCCAGGAATCCACAGATCACACTTTGAGAACCACTATCCTATGTTATATGCCCTTTGGAGCCATTTTCCAGTTGTCAATGTATTGTCTCTCAGCTCCAAATTCACCCTTCATTGCCTGCTCTGTAAATGTAGATGAACCCTGTAAATATTTTTCCTCTGTAAGTGGGCATAATGTTAAGCTTTGTTAGTACAAGGTGCTGGAGAGACACTGCAGGAGGAAAGGGCCTTCCTCCTGGTTCTTGATCCAGTGTGCATGGCTTCTCCAGAGCCCAGCTTGCACAGCACATATGGTTTCTCCAGCATCTGGCTCCTGTGTACCCAGAGGCCAGCAGCAGTTGGTGGTAAACAGCTTCCCCTAGCACCCTTCTTGGGTAGTTTCACAGTGGAGTGCCTCCAGCAAGATATCTTCCTGTGAAGGGCTTTCCCTGGCATCCCAGAGGGTGGGCTTCTGATAAGCTGCAGAGTACAGATTTTCAGAGAGTTCCACCATCAAGGCACCACTACCTTCACTACCCAGTGAGCCACAGCTATGCCCTCCATCAAGGTTTAGATCTCAACCCTGAGGATCTCTTCCTCAGGCGTCCTATCTAAGCCCTAGGGGTGGTGGATGTTCCTTATATGTGCTCTTTCTATATTCTTTAGGGTCTTCTTCAGTTCTTAATTCCAGTTCCTCAAAACTCCAATCCCCGTGCTATTAATAATTAGTTAATAATTCTTTATATGTAACTCTCCTTGTTCAAACAACTATGTGGTTTATATTTCTTGATGGGATCCTGACTGATACAGATCATATAGAACAGAACAATTTTCCCATTTCAAAAAGATAATCTTTGAGAGCTATTATCAGAGATGTTCTCATCTGTAGAAAAAAAGCCCTAAACAATGAGAAACAAGTACGTTTTGGAGAAGAAAACAGAAAACACAGAGAAATGAAAAGTCCATGGCATAGAATCTGAAATGGGGAGAATATTAGTAAGGGCATAGAATGGAAACAGTCAGGAAATTCAGGTAGACAATTTGAGGAATCTGATCATTCAGGAGGGGAATTAACTGAATAATCTATTAGAGTGACCTGTTTTGTATTCACCTTGTGTTCTGTTTTCTATTGCTGCAATGTATTACCACAAACTTAGTGGCTGAAAACAACACAAATTTATGATCTTACAGTTCTGGAGGTCAGATGTCTAAAATGGGTCTTACTGGACTAAAATCAAGGTATCAGCAGAGCTACCTTCCTTTCTGTAGGCTGTAGGGGAGACTCCATTTCCTTGCCATTTCTAGCTTCTGGAGGTCACCCATATTCCTTGGCTTGTAGCCCTTTCCTCCATCTCCAAAGTCAGCAATGGAGGGCTATATCCTCATGTCATATCTCTCTGACCTTCTCTTCTGCTTCTCTCTTCTGCTCTTGATGATCCTTGTGACCAGATAAAACAGGATAATCTCCCTATTATCAGGTTAGCTGATTAGCAATCTTAATTCCCTTTTGCCCTGTAAGCAACATATTTACAGGTTCCAGGGATTAGAATGTGACACATCTTTGAGGAACCATTATATTGTCCATCACACCTTGGTTGCCTTCTGGAGCTCACTCAACCAGACCTAAAGTAAGGGATATTGATGGCAGAAAATTAATGATACCACAGAAAGTCACCAGTTTTGAAGACTTACAACCTTTTTTATGAGACTGTGTAATGCTTTGCCTTTGTTAAGTACATTTATGCACTTAATGCCAGTTTTTACTCTCAAGAAGGTTAAAACCTAACACAGAAAAATAAAACAAACCAAATGTTTCTTTAAGAGAAGAGAACCTTTCTATTAAGGACAGAGAATATTTTATTCTTCGTTTTTCTGAGCCCAAAGCACAGTGCCTTGCAGATAGGAACAAATGCTTGTTTAGTGGAGAAGAGGTAGAGAGAGGTTTGATATAAAGAACAATTATGTTTTATACACACATGTACACACACATTCTGGAAGGCAAAGAAGGGGATGTAAGTTAAGACAATATTTAAAAATAAAAGGGAGCTGTGGAAATAGAAAAATCTTTAATTCCAAAACCATATTACATTATCTTATTTCAGAGGTCTCTCAAAAACAGCCAAATAAAGTAAGCTCTCTCTGTTTCTCTTCTAATTTTAGCACGGTGGGGAGGGGAGTGAATCCTTTTCCCTCTTCAAAAAAATGCAAAATATGAGAAAAATAAGTTCCAAGGTGATAACGTTCAATTCAGAGGGTAAATTTTTATAGTTACATTAAATTATAGTCCCCTGAGGCCTCAGAAATGGGAATGTTGACAGACCCTGCAATATAGCAGCAGTACCCAGGGACTACCACCCTCTCTCTCTCTCTTTCTCATTCTCACCCATCTTCTCCATCATTCCTCCCAATTCTGCTACCAAAAGGGAATTAAGCTATTTTTTGACCAGCTTTCGATTTATGTACTCAAAGAAAACTCATTAAAATATTATTATATATTTGCCAAAAGCTACGTGATCTTTGATTGACTAGTCTGTCCTGGAACATGTTGTCTAACAACATCTACTTTGTGTGACCCTGGATACTCCCAATTAGGGATTCTGAAAGGCAGAAATAGACAAAATTCCTGCCAACCCTTTATATCTGAGTCCCTTGCTAACTGCGTAAAGGGCTCTGAAAAATGGCAAGGGAGAAGCAGCAGACAGGGGGTTATGGAGGATGCAGTGGGGAGGTGTCTTGGGATACATTGCCTCTGATTGTTGCCAGAGCTTCCTTCCTCTTTGGAAAGCTCTAGGATTGTTATGGTCCCCCAGGATCACCCTCTGGGTTTACATCCTGCTGAAGTCTTTTGGAGGAAGTAAATGCTTTTGGAAATTCCTCCTATGTACAGAATCAACTCTTGGTGATCTAGAGTGGGTGAATGTCCGTACAGGTTATAGCTCACCTGGCCTGACTACAGCTATCTACAGTTCTGCTGAGAGCAGTCATTGGAACTGCACGTGAAAGGGGGTATACACACATAGGGGTCTATGTTGTGAGCTGGCAGTTCTGAATATAGGCCAAACTGCATTGCAAAACCTAACAAGCAAGATTTTCTGGTTACCTGGTGTTTTTAAAATTTCTATATGTCACACTGTGACTCTTAAGAAAGATGCAAAATACAACTCTTTTGATACCATCTTACTTCCCCTCAGTAGCTTCCTCTCCCAGATGCCTTCTGCCTAGGACCATCCCCTCCAACAGCATCCCAACTTCACACCCTCCCTACCAGTCTTTCCCATTCAAAATGCACCTGTGTCCCGTGCCCTCAAAGCTCTTCCCAGGTAAAACTTTTGTTTTAGCAGATGCCTTCTGGGAAAAAAAATAAATTAACCCTAAAACAGTGAAAGCAAATGAAGACATTTCAAATCTGAGAAAATATATTTGGGGACAATGGGTTTTTTGGTATCCCTCTAAATCAAACCACATAGTTTGGTTTGATTTAGGAAGGCCTACATTATTTATGCCAATGCCATTATTTATGCCAATGTAGGCAGGCCTACATTATTTATTTTCCTTCTATCTATATCTTTCATTTGTTAAAGAAATTTTATTATATCTTGCTAATAGCAAGGCACAGCTGAAGGTGTTGAAGAGGGCAGTGAACTGTTGCCTTTGAGGAGTTTACAATATGGTAGATAAGAAATAGACATAAATACAATACTAGGCAGAAACATAAGAACAGAGTAAATCAGAGTATTACCTTCTAAGAGATAAGCACTACTTCCTCCTGAGAAACAGAATATCTGCATATATTAAGGGTCAATTTCAGACACTATATACATATAGTTCTGATGATACTTTTTCAACTATGTATACTAGTCTCACTGGAACCCTAGCAAGGCTTCATCCCATCTCTGTTTATGGTCTAATGGCAGTAATAGCAAGTAAAAAAAGAAATTCATCAGATGAGGAAAGAAAAGCAATTATATAGCTTATAAAAATACCCAGGATGATTTGTTTTCCTTCCTAGCTGTCACTGATTTCAAAAACAAAAGACAAATCTGTAATCTTAAAAAGAAAGCAGAAAATTAGGCACTGATTTGATTTTGTAGGAGAGCATTTTTAAATGCATCACAGTCCTTTTTTCTCCATGCACTTTGGGCAGCTTGAACAGTGAAGGGCATCAGAAGATTGTTTTCCCTAGTTTTGCTTATCTATATGTTGCTAGGATAAAATTTAAAATATTCATCAAAAGTCCATTTGGAAATATTTACTGGTAGAGGAGTAGCCTCCCAGGCTTCTGGATATTTTATTGTTATTTCAGAAATCTCACCTGCCTAGCAGATTGCTTTGCCTAAAGTGAGAAAAAAAAAAAAATAGTGGTATCTATTTTAAGCATTATGATCCTTAATTTCTTAGTCTTTTGTTCTTGAGTTCTATAATATATCCATTCAAAGCTACACATATGCATTAAGAAGCACACAAAAGTCACCTTTTCTTTTCTCTTCAAAACATTAAAGCCTTTTTATTCTGTTTAAAAGACTCTTTTAAAGCAAGTTCTCTAAGCCAACTTTCTAACCCACACATCACAGAACACTATCACCCAGTTTTTCTGAATGCATATCTGGTACAGTTCTTTCACCCATCAGCATCTCAAGGAAAAGCAGCTTCTGAGAAGGGGCAGGGCTAGGGCCAGATCTAGGAAAAGGGTGGGAGTGTAGTATTCAAGGTCTCTCTCTCTCTCTTTCTCTTGCTGTCTCTCTCTTTCCTTCTCTCCGTCTTCCTCTCTCTCTGTGTTTCTCTCCCATTTAAACATAGCTCAATTTTCACCAAATCCCCAAAATATTATCAAACAGTAAATACTAAGAATTCATTAGAAATGCCTTAAGATTGATAAAGAATTCGAGATATATTCTGGGAAGACATCTCTGATCCACATGCTCCTTCATAGGTCCCAAACCCCAGATATGCCAGCAATGGTCCCCAGTAGGTTCTGGGATGGAGGTGTTTGTCCAAAGTTATTGATCAGGGCAGAAAAGCTAACCGTCTGGATCATTAAATTTCAAAAACCATCTCTCTCTCTCTGGATAAAACAAATAATAAATAAAGAACATCTTGGCAATAAGATACAGAAAGAGATAAGGATCTGTAAATGGCTCCCTATTTCTGTATATTAATACATTTGCCTGTCTCAGAAATTCAGATATAAAAAAAAAAAAAAAAAACTGGCTTCCTTTTGTAACTACAGTGTTTGTGCTGACATAATGCACTGTCCTTCAAGGGTTCTTAAAATCAAAAGGCTACATACCATACCATCAAAGCAAGCCCCTTAATGCAATTTATATTTACATTTGCACAATAATGACAGAGTGCAACATGTATATGGTGAGATAAGTTCTAAGCAACCCTCTATGATTTGTCTCATGCTTTGCCTCATCGATGCTTCTCCTCCCATCACTTCATGGCCCTCCTCTTAGGCCAGTCCATCAAAGAATCTTTCCTGCTTTCAGGCTTACGGCTCAAGCACCTCATCCTCTATAAATCCTCCCCTAACCGGTGGTCTCTCCTGCCTCTTACCACCACCATCACTTGATAATTGCCCATTGATCACAGGTGGCTTTGTGAGAGGTAAATTAGAACATCTCAGGTCACACTGCCTCTACCCACTCAAGGACACTTCCAGGAGGTCTCTATACCAGGTTCCTCTAGCACCGCTCATAGGCCCAGTGACCTCAACATTTGCATAATAATTCCTTCAATAAGAAGCCCAGCAAATCACCCACAAGTCCCCATAGCTCCCAAGTCAAGGATTCTGTGCCTCCAGGTATCAGGATCTCATTAGGGCTTGTCCCCAGCTAGGACACACAAGTGTCCCTCCATTTCTAATCAGGGGCCATCCAAGATCTCATTCCTGCCTTCCCTCAGACGTTAGGGAGATTAACCTGAGAGGCTTTTTTCAATAGCAGATCCCTGGACCCAACCTCCCCCCGCCCCGTCCCCTCCGCCCACAATGTTCTGATTCAGCAGGTTTGGAGTGAAGCTCAAGTGTCTGAAGTTTTAGAGAGTGATAAAACCCAGGTGACGCTGATGAAAGTGATGACCTCTTTGGAGGACGGGGAATGCGTCTTATCCTTGACTGTTTTTTCCAGCATGTAGCACAAGGTCTGAAACATGTTTGTTGTTCTGACCCCAAAGCAGCCAGTCCTAACTAGGGGCAAACCAATATGGCACTGAATTAAAGTAGGGGCGTTAGAGATGAGATTGGAGATTCAGCTGTTCCTGTGCTTTACCTGCATCTTTCACTCTCCCTGCTGGGAACCACTCTCAGCCTCACTTTGCACCTTGTTTACAACCATCTGCCGATTCTGGGAGCTTCCAGCTATCTTACATCACCATCTTGGCCCCTGCAGCTACACGTGGGCACGCGGTCCTGTGTTCTACCATCCGCACCAGCCTCAAAAATAAGCTCAGGTGACTAGAGAGACTACAAGCAATCTGGAGGAAAGAGAAAAAACTTGGGCCGAATTCAAATAAGAAACTGAGCCGAGAGTGCTCAGCTCTCCTGTTTCCCTTTGGCTTTACAGGAACTGGTAGCTTCGGGAAAACTGAAGCTGTGGCTGCCGGCATTTTTACGTGTTGTCTGATGGGGAATAAGATGATGATTAGGTGGGCAGGGAATAAAGCCAATGCAAATGTTGTGGACTGAAAAAATGCTTAAGGAGTTTTGAAATCTTTTACAAGGCTGACTCCCCTTGAATTCAAACTTCCACACACCCATCATCCCTTACATAGCTCAGCTCCTCTGTCCAGAAAGCAAAGGAGAGGCTGGAAGAGCAGCTCCCCTGATAATGTAGTGCTCAGAGCGGATCAATGTGAGACACGCTAGGGTTAAACAAAACTGAGCTTCAAAAAACAGAGTACCAGGGTCTGGTTACAGCTCCTTTACCCACTGGTTTGTTCATTTAGGTTTCAGCTGTCTACTTTGAAAGATGAGGTGGTGAGAAGCAATGGACTAGGGGCTTTTGCATATTAGACAACAAAATAAACCTAAACCCAAGTCCTTTTATACACCCCTTCCTCAACGTATTGCATCATAGGAAGCTCATCTCTGTGCAATGCAGAATTCCTGAATCCATTAAATAAGAACAATTTTGATAGCCTCCATTTTGCAGATATTGATGCACAGAAAACTACTAAACAAAAGTAAGCACCTAGAAATGATAAATTATTATAAATTTGTACAATCATCTCAAGAATGATGGTGTTCTGCTGTCTTCTTCATTAGTAATGAACTAGAGACAACACTTTTTAAAACAAACAATGGCAAATAGCAAGAAGATAAATATTTTACATTTTTGCATTCAGGACCTTCTCTCTACAAAGAGAAATTTCACCTTATAAATATCTCATGTTATTAATATCAATTACTTCATTGTATACTGCTCTTTCCCACTTGAATTTATATGGGGAGAAGAGCCGAGGTTGTTTTTCCCTTTTGTACTTGAAACTCAGGGTCATTCCTGCATTTTGCACTAAATCATCTTCACACATTTTCTTTTGCCTCTTTTGGATTTTAATATTTGAAAATGGGCAACAGCTTTTATTCTACAAAGGTGGTGATTTACTACTCATAGCTCAACGCCCAACGTGTGAGAGTACAGAACTCATGCAAACAGTGACACCTTTTTGCTGTGACAATTTCAGCCAGCCTTAATACGCATTACTTTGCAATCCTCAAAAAATAACACAAAGGCACTAGGTGGAAATCCTGTCATCACCTAAACTCTGCAAACATTCAGTCTTAATGGAATACAACCAGCAGCCACTACATGTTCACTAGCTAATCTGACCACACAAAGCAGGTTCTAAATGAAGTGAGAGCATAATGCCTTATATTTAAATTGTACTTTCCAGTTTAAGAAATGCTTTAACATATCTCATTTGGTCCCCACATTAATCCAGTCATTAGCCCATTTTATAGATTAAGATGCTAAGAAAAGGTCATTCCACTGCTTTCCAGAAAAGCCTGAAGCCATCCCTCGTGGGAAGTGGGAGATTTTTGTAACCGTCCCAGTTCAAGCAACATTTATAGCTATAAGGCAAAGAAGAGTACACAGAGCACTGGAAGCCAACAAACCTGAATTCAAGTTCTGGTTTGGCCACTTACTAGCTATGTAACCTTGGGCAAGTTACCTAACCCACTTGAAAATCAAATTTTTCACCTATAAAAAATAGAGCTAGTAATAAACTACCTCACTGGGTTGTTATAATGGTTAAGTAAAATAATGTAAGTAACAGGCCTTGCTTTCATGCCTGGCACTCAGTAACCACTCAGAAAAGGATGCTTTATAACAAAAGTACACAGTGCCACATGCTCTTCCTAATTAACATCCCTCATAAACACACCTAAATGAAATAACAAACCAAGCAAGATTCCATCTATGATCCTAGGAAGACAAACAAACAAACAAAAAACATGCCACTCTGTAATAATCAGCCACACACTGTTCCTATATATCTTATAATAATGAAGTCGTTACTCCAAGGGACTTACAAAAGCGTGTCTTCCTTAGACTAGATACAGAGAGGAGGGTTTGGGAAATGAGACTCCTCCTACGGCAATTTCCTTTGCAATTTCCTTTGCAACTTTGACCTACACAGAGAAGCTTTCTTATTCCTCTTTACCATTGATTAATGGCATATTTTTCAGGTGATTTACAAGCCTTTAACTCGTGATATCCTGAGTGAAGCGTGACAAAACCATAATCGTTGGTTTATCCATCAGGCACATTTCACTCACCTAGCCTGGGAAACAGATATCTTCGTCAAAAGGAATTGCTTCATGCACTTGGGCAATGCATGCCTGGTTCCAGGCTTCCTTCCTCCCTTCCTGTCCCTGCTCAGACACCACGCAAATGGGATTCCTTCAGGCAGGGCTTGGATGGAATCCAATTAAAAGACATATAATTGACAATTTTTTCATCTTTCAAAGGCCTTTTCAATACGCATACTGCTAGAGTCAGACTTGCTTTGATTCTCACAAAGCATTGCCTCACCTCCAAGACTGTTGCTAGGATATAGGGGATATCACAACTCCTGAATACATAGGCGGAAGGAAAAGATTTTCCTCCTCCTTACAAATGTCAGTCCAATTCTTGCTCTGCTTTTCTTCAAGGCCAAACTCAGGACAAAGAATAGGATTACCAGGATGAAGTATTCAAAATAAAAGTCAGAAACCAGAGAGACCAGTGCCTGACTGGGAATGGGGGTGGGGAAGGCCCTGTGGGAGAGAAAGTTTTGCTTGCTACAGTGATCAGATGACTCACCAGATATGGATCAGATCCAGAATTAGCATCGGTAACTACGTGTGTGCGTGCACGTGCACACACATGCCTGTGTGTATATCACAGACAAGGGAGGGTATTAAAAATCAACCAGAGACTGAAATGTCCCCATTATTTCCTCTCTAAAGGCCTAGTGCCCTCTCTAAAGTCAATAGGTCAGAGAAGGGAGCTCCAGGATTTATTAAGCTTGAGGCTTTATTAGTATGCAAATATGGCATCTGGCAGGGTTAGCATATTAACCCTTTTAGTAGATTTAAACACATCCATAAATTCTTTTATATTCTTCCCATCAAAAAGTGGAGCCCAATTCCCCTTCCCTTAAATGTGGACTGTATTTAGTGACTCATTTCTACCTAAAGGAATGTGGTAGAAGTGACAGGGATACCGAGTGGCTTCCGAGATTAGAACATAAAAGGTGGTGTGGCTTCCTCCTCACTCCTTTGTATCACCCACTCTGAGGGAAGCCAGCTGCCATGCCATGAGGGCATTCAAGCAGCCCTGTGAATAGGTTACAAGGAGAGGAACTGAGGCCTCCAGCCAACAACCATGTAAGTGAGCCATCTTGAAAGCTGATCCTCCAACTGCCATCAGGTCTTGAGCCGACTGAAGCTCCAGCCAAAATCTTGATTGCAACCTCATAAAAGACCCCAAGCTAGAACCATCTAACTGAAGTCCTCCCAAATTCCTGACCCAAGGAAACTATGAGATCATAAATGTCTGTTGTTTTAAGCCACTCAGTATTGGGTTAGTTTTTTTTTTTTTTTTTCCCCCGGCAATAGATATCTAATCAGTCACCTTTCCTCCACAAACATATGAGTTCAGATTAGCTAACCACCTAGCCACGGAGGAAATCAGGCCTAGGACTAAAGTATTTTAAAGAGAAGGGAAAGTCAGATATTTTATATCCTTTTATCATTTAGAGGCCAACTCATGCTAACAGAGAGGCCAGGGTAGAGTGCCATGGGAAACCTTACGACACCAGAGCCAGCAGGGCCCAAAAGGAGATGGGAGGGATCCAGACAGGAGCTTTGACCTTT
Source organism: Grampus griseus (assembly GCF_964374135.1). Classification (NCBI taxonomy): domain Eukaryota; kingdom Metazoa; phylum Chordata; class Mammalia; order Artiodactyla; family Delphinidae; genus Grampus; species Grampus griseus. Next base: position 82,174,365 of record NC_139001.1, on the reverse strand, counting down.
TTTAATGTTACCCAGAATTTGCCTCTTCGTTATCACAGACCCACCTTCTGCTTCTAAAAGACAAGACTCTCCTGCACCCAATGAGGCAAGGCCACAAGCAAAGAAAACCACCTCTATAGAAAACCAGAAGCAGGAAGACCCATCATGGCTAAGAAAGGCCTGAATATTCCCAATTTAACCACCCTAAGATTAAAGCACTGACGTTTCAAAGAACAAAACAATTTTATAAAGACCATGCACCACATGAGTTTAAACAACTGTACTAGTCAGTGTGAACATAACAAGGTTCCTACCGCAACGGTTCCCAAACCTGACTACACATCGACACCTGTGGAGCTTTGGGAAAATGCAGATTCCTTGGCCCCACTCCAGAACCTATGGAATCAGAATCTCTGCGAGTCAGGGCCACAGTTGAGAAATCATAAACTTCTCAGAGTCAGAAAGCAACAGAAGATGCTGCATCAGTGGCTTTAGTCACACAATTACCTCACTGGCCTCAGATTCACCATCTACAAAGATGGGGCCTTTGTGACCATTGTCCTGGGAACTGGGCTGATATCCTGATAGCACAGGCTCTTAACACAGAAGCCTACCCATGAATTATAGCCCTGAGAAGCCACTAAGAGCTTCTAGTAGTTGTTTCCAAAAGCATTCCCAGTTTTTAAGTATTCATAGCAGAAAAACACAGGAATGAAATATACTAATATGTTGATTACAGTTATTGCTGGATAGTGGGATTTCAGGTAATTCACCAGTTTTTTGGTACAGTTTTATTTTCTTTTTTTTTCTTACAATGTCATGCAGTATGTATAAGAAAATAATGTTGTTGTTGTTGTTGTTGTTGTTTTAATTACAAATGGGGGGAGGGAAGTGGGAGGTGGTACGACCAGATCCCAGAGGCTGGAGCAGCCTGGAGACAACTGGATCCAGGCAATCCTGCCAGAGGGGAGCTGGGATCACAAAGGGAGGGGCTGCTTGGGCGCTGGAAACACTGAAACAAAGGGCAGAATACCCAGGTCTTTCCCCTCTTCCCACCCTCCAATTTCCTGCCCCATTATCTCTTTGGCTTACCCTGACTATGCTGAGCAAGAGCCTGAGAAGGACAAGGAATCAGTCTGAGGGAAATGAACAGCACTATCACTTTTCATAATTATTTTCCAATTTATCTTTCCACATTTGGGAGCACAGAGAGGGATAAGCCCACACAATCCTACAGTGCTCCTGGCACCACTACACCACAAAAGAATGCATTTTTAAAGCACTGTGAAAACCACCTAGCTAGATTGCATAAGTTCATTTTTTATGGAAAGGCCCTAAGGCATCAAAACCAGAGGTGGGAGGAAAGACTATAGTTCACAAAATGAGCTGCATTGCTCATGGAAATGTTTCATGCTTAGGTTTAGATATTTAGGCCTATGCATAAAATTTATAAACAGAGAGCTCTTGTGGATAAGGTTTCATCACTTGTTTGCAACAGGAAGAAGACAGTTACACAAGGCTAGGTTTTCCAGGTAAGTCATCACTTTCTTCATTGTCTTTGTTCTTTTTTTTTTTTTTTTAATAAATTTATTTATTTATTTATTTATTTTCGGCTGCATTGGGTCTTTGTTGCTGCGCACTGGCTTTTCTCTAGTTGTGGCGAGCAGGGGCTACTCTTCATTGCAGTGCGCGGGCTTCTCATTGCAGTGGCTTCTCTTGCTGCGAAGCACCAGCTCTAGCCACGTGGGCTTCAGCAGTTGTGATGCACAGGCCTAGTTGCTCAGCGGCATGTGGGATCCTCCCGCACCAGGGCTCGAACCTGTGTCCCCTGCATTGGCAGGCAGATTCTCAACCACTGCACCACCAGGGAAGCCCTGTCTTTGTTCTTTGTGTAATCAGGCAGTGCTCTGAAACATGGAGACCCCATTACAATAACAATCCACTTGAAAGAAGGAGACAAATACTCACCAAACCAACTAAGAATGTGCAGACTTTTTGTGGTTGTAGAAGTTCTGAAAGAGAGGAATAATCTATTTCTCCAGTACCTAGTCATGCACTTCACCTTCAAAAACATCAGGTTCCACCAGGTTTTACAAAATACTCTGTATGAGTTAGCTAGATTTCAGTTTTAATTCTCTTTACACACATCTCGCATTCATTTATTAGAATTTTTTAAACTGCAGCCTTTGCTAAAAGCCAGTTCACAAACACAATAAAAATTTTCATTAAAATATTTAAAACCCAGAACAGCAGCAAAACACCAAAACTAAGTGCTAGCAGCCTGCAACAGCAAATCTCAAGAGGCCCCTGCACCATGCACTGTTGAAAGAGGCAGTGTTTCACACTTTGTCCTAAAAGTTGTTAAGCCTGGACTCTTGAAGAGGCAAGGTCAGAAGAGTTATCCAAAATATTGAACTGTCCAAAGAAAACGTCTGAAAGCCTTCTACTCCCTCCTCTCTATTTTCTTTGTAATGGACAGTTGGAGAGATAGGTAGGTAGGTAGGTAGGTAGGTAGATAGATAGATAGATAGATAAAATTACTGCATGGAGTTGAGCCTGCTGTGAATGTGCTTAGCAAGCTACAAGGCTTGGAGGCCTGAAAAGGGTCAGGAACTGTTGTTACCCCAGGAAGGGTAGAGGGTCAACTTAATACCAACAGATGGAGGCATTTACATATATATACATTGCCTGTATACATTGCTATCTAAAAAATCCATTAAAATAAGAATTAAGTGCCTACTATACACCAGACATAATTATGTTTCCCAAACCGAACCCAGCAAAATAAGAAAATGGTTTGATACATAGGGTACAATATTTGAAACGAGGACTGCTCTGGGAAACATTGGCCTTGAGTACTGAGGACAAGCCCACAAAGCTATCCCATGAGGCCTGAGGACATGGCTCTCTTCCAGGATTCTGCCTATGAGACCCTGCCTCCATGGGCCTTTTTCCAGAAAATTCTAAAGTTTTCTGAAATCCTTTTAACAGGGGTAGAGTTCTACAACATGCAATAAAAACCTCAAATTGTAGGGACTTCCCTGGTCATCCAGTGGCTAAGACTCTGCACTCCCAGTGCAGGGGGCCCGGGTTCGATCCCTGGTCAGGGAACTAGATCCCACATGCCGCAACTGAAGATCCCACATGCCGCATCTAAGAATTCACATGCCACAACTGAGGATCCCACATGCTGCAACTGAAAAGATTCTGCATGCCGCAATGAAGACCCCACGTGCTGCAACTAAGACCTAGTGCAGCCAAACAAATAAATAAATATTTTTAAACTATTTAAAAAAATAAACAAACAAAAAAATAAACCTGAAATTGCAAACACACCTGAGAAAGGTAATACTGTTAACTGGATTTCACACAAAGTCTAAACAGCGGCTTTCTTGAGAGTGGTTTTGATGTGAGGGTGAAGGTTGAGTGGTAACAGGGAGGAGATTTAAGACAATGATCCTGTGTACCTGAAAAGCAGATGTGCTGTGAAGGAATAAGGAAAAAGGATGTCTGAAATAAAATTCTCTTATGCCACAGTTTAGCTGAGGGGAAGAAATTCTCTTGCTCATTTTTACATTCACCAACACACGACATATACATTATAGCAACTAGCTCAATGACCCCACCCCATGACACCTAAAGTCAACCCTTGGATGGTGACCAGAAGCAGATTCCAGAGCCTGGTATCATGAGCTCACAGTGGTAGCAGTAGGCTCCCTGCTCTGCAACCAGGGAGAGACATGTATATGTATAACTGAATCACTTTGCTATACACCTGAAACTAACAACACTGTAAATCAACTACACTCCAATAAAATTTTTTAAAAAGAAATTAAAAATAAAACTACAATATGATCCAGCAAAAAAAAAAAAAGAGAGAGTATTATTCTAAATGCATGAGTGAAAAGTTCATTCATCACACACAGTGGAGGCTGAACTCTTTCACAGAACTTTGAGAAAGGGATACCCTTGTACCTAGATAGTTGGTAAGAAATTAGAAGAAAATAACGTTTTTTGCCACTCATGAACATATACTCTAGGGGTACTGAGAAGTCAAACATGAAACAAATACTAAGCAAAACTGGTTACAAAGATGAGGAAGTGAAAACAAGTGTTAGACTTAGGAATAAACCCAAATAGTAGGGGAATTCAGTCATTCTCATACACCAACTTTTGTGACATATACACATACCACCTGTACTTTTATTTAATATTTTCTTTTTTTCCATATTTCTCCTTTAGATTAAAAGGTAGTGATGTTAAAAAAAAAAATACCAGTACCCAGCTAAGCCTGTCTCCTTTACAGAATTAGAAAAATGGAAGGAGGATTGGAAAAAGAATTCTATGTGACTGAGTTTTGTTAAATGTAGGGTTCCAGCTCCGCCCAAAGTCATCCTGACCCTCACAACGCTACTCATCTCACCCTGGGGAACACTGTATTAAGAAAATCAATCAACAGATGCTTACTGAGCCCAGTAATTTTCATTGCATTGTACTTGGAATTACAAAGTCTCTTTGAATGAAGAGCTGATATTCTAATTTTGGAAGACCCATTCCACTACAATATGGCAGATGCTAAAATCAACTCCATCTGCCTCTTTAGAAGATACGTAAAACCTTGCTACATGTAACACATTTTGAGTCCCCAGGACCCCAGAAAAAGAAAGTGGTTGCCTAGACAAAATCCAGCTCCACAATAAACAAGCAAATCTTATTAAGTCCAAGAGCTAAGAAAGGAGTTCTGAAGCAAGGAATGCAACAGACCACAGGGCACAGGTTTGAAGATTAAGCTCACACAACTAATCAGTCTTTGATGACATGGATCATTTGCATGATTCTCACTATTAACCAAAATTCTAAAATTCCATCACAGCGAACATTTCTTGTTCATGTTTGAAAGCTCTTATTGAAAGGGCTCTTCCATAAAATATCCTAATTGCTATGAAAACAATCAAGGTACCGCTTAACACCTTTGTCACAAGATCTTTATTTTTAGCCCCTACTCTTAACTATGCTGTGGAAAACTCTACTTCTCCAATCCCTTTTATTGCTCACAGATTATACATATTAAAGAGAAACAAGAAATTTTCAATAAACAAAAAAAGTAAAATTTACTCTCCATCCTCACAATTATTCTTATAATAACTAGAAACACTGGGATTATTATATTTCAGCAATTGTCATGGTTACAAAGTAATGCCAGACAGCTGCATATTATTTTTTTAATGTTTTCATTTGTTAAAATATTTTAAACATTGTTTGGATCCTTATACCAGCTGGCCAGAGGTGACTTTCAGCTCATTTCATGTTACAATGTCTCTAAGCCCAAAGAGCCTCAGACTTTTTAAAGTCCCCACACTAACAGGGTCCACATGTGTAAATAAAGCAACCAAACTTTACAGCTTGGGGGTTTGTAGCCCTGGATCTCACTCCCACTATGATTGAAAAATTCCCAACTTGATTAACTTTCAGTGCCTATAAAGTGTTTTCAGCTCCTCCAAGAAAGAGGCTATATAAATACAAAGTATTATTATTAGGTGGCACTGGAATTTATTAACAGTTTAGTTACTCCATCAGTTTCTTGGCGTGTCGTTTTTGTTCTGGCTTGAACAAATCCACCTGTAGGGCTAAAACAAAATTCAGTCCAATGATTCAAAAAGCCACCCTGTCTCAGACAATAAAGCAAAGATAGTCTCATTGGCCAGAAATAGAAAATAAATCTTGCACGCTACTGCAGCCTCATGTCCCAACTTCCCACAAGTAAAGTCATGCTAAGCCACAGCCAGGGTCACCCAAACCCAGTTATTCTGTGTTTTTGGGGTGTCACCTTTGGTGAACCATCACAATTACTGTCCATGATATATACTGCAAAACTGAATGAACCCCAAATACTCTTCTCACTCAATAATTTAAACTTTCATTACCCATCCTTCTTTTACATACACTTCTGTATATAATGATTTTCATAAGTTTAGTATCAACTATCAAAATTCATATTTTATTTGCCAATTAAGTATGAAATATTTATTAATTTTCTATAATAATTTAAAGAAAAATCCACACATGCACAGTATGAAGTGTAAGGCACTGTACTGGAGAGGAAGGAATATATAACATAAAACACATCCAAGGGATTTAGGATTCAAGTGGAGAAATGAGATGTGTGCACTCGGAAAGATGATTAACAGTATAAAGCAGGTAGTTCTTTCCTGTGGAATGAATTAAATCAGACATTATATTAATTACAAGTGAGTGTTCCTGCGGGAGGTCATGCGAACAAGTCAAATAGAGTAATGCATCACCAAAGTTTAGTTGGGATTAAACTGCTGGCCCTTAACACCAGGTTTCCACTAAAATCACCTGGAGAGTTTAAAATAATACTGATGCCTGGACTCCACCCTACACCAATTAAATTAGAAGCCTCTGGAAGGAGCCCAAGCATAGAACTTTTTAAAGCTCTCTAGATAATTCTAATATGTAGCCAAAGTTGAGACTTCGAAGAATTCAATTGGACAGAAAAGTAGTAGGGACAACATAAAGGTGGGGGAGGCCCTCCAGGTGACTAGAAAGGTACATTTGGAAAAAAGTGAGGCAATACAAAGTGGATGGGTAAAGGATTCTGATAAGAGAGCAGGGAAGACCAGCATGAGGGAGGAGGGCTGGATCGATATATGGAGGGCTTTAAAGTCCAGAACTATAGTTTGACAGGTTATTTCTTCTTTGGCCACAGCCATTCTAGGCCTAATCTCTCCTCCGGATGTTAGGCTTTTAGTATTGAAAAGAAAAGTTTTTATTTAATTTGAAATGACCACCCTATCTCTAGAATCTTCACTTTTCTAGGCTAAATCCCTCCAAGTTTGTTCACTCCTCCTAAGACACTCAAGAATTCTCAAAATTCGAAGCCCAGGAAAACTCAGTCCTTGGGATGTGGCCTTACCAGGCCTTACCAGGACAGAGCAGTCCTCCTTCAACCTTGGTGCTGGACACTTGCCACATGAAGCTGAGGCCTTAGCACTGCATACATATTTAGCACCGCATACATATGGAGTTTTTAGTCAACTCAAGCCTTTAAAGTTGGGTGGATGCTGTCTTGTCTTGCTCTGTCTCAATAAACCACATAGTTATTCTATGTATGTGCAGTTGATTTTTTTTTTAACTGCAGGTTTTTGCATTCATCTCTGTTCTGTGTCAGCATATTTGTTTTGGCCCACTCTTCCAGCCTCCTTCCTTGAAAGTTAATAACGTTTGATTAACATAATCTGAATGTGTCTATTTCCAAGTGCCAAAGTGAAGTGTTCATTAGCCCTTAGGTGAGATGCACAAATTACTCTACCAAACAGTAAGAAACCAATTTGGACTCTTGGGAATAATTTAACTCAATTCCAAGACACTTCCATGCCATTTCCCTGTTATTACTTCCAACTAAATAATTTATGTGAAGGAAAGGGAGCAAGGAATAATGGGCTAAACAAAGAAGTGAGGAATCGAGATGAGTTTCCCATATGACTTTCTGTGACTTTTGATCACTCAAATATCATCTATACTTCCTTTGTAGAAGTCCAGTGTGAGACAGCAATGTAGGCCCTGAACTTTCTTTCTGCCCTTTAGTCTCTAAACCACCATACATTGATTTATTTCATTCCAAGATCCCAAGCTTCAATCTATTCTTCATTATAAGCCTCTTCAAAATTAAATCTGTGAGGAATGTAATTTCTGTTTGGAAGACACTGCCTCCAGTTAGCACTCTTCTCCAAACAGCAACTTCCAACCTCATCTGGACTGAGCTCTGGCCAGGGCCCACTTTCTTCCCCTGTACATCGGAAATTATATTGACCTACTTTCCTCAGCATAGCTAATAAAAAGTTGTGTGAAGCTCCGTCCAAAGATAACATGGTCTATGAATGCCTTCTGTTCTGCCAAATTGCATGGGACAGCCATGCATTTCTAAAGCTTAGAAGCCATGTGCCTCCCAAGTTTGCATCTTATAACTAAGAGAATTCCTTGTGTTTGCAAGTAAGAGATGCTACTTTTTATTAGGCAGGCTTAGTCCCTTAAATAAATTAGATAATCCAAAGACCAGTGGTTCTTTTTGTTCTTCTTAATTTTCTACTATTTTCTTCTGAAATACAGAACAAGAAAGATTAAAGAAAATATGGAGAGTGGGAGCCTATGGAATGTCTCTGAGTTCAGAAATAAACATGAGCATGACCTTACATTGAAGGCTGGGCTATGTGTGTGTGAACATACCTGCACGTGAGTACAAGTGATTGAGGACATATATTTGGAGGAGTGTTTAGCCTAAGATTGACTGCTTGCCTGTTTGAGCAGTGTCAGCATATGACAGGGAAGGAGGAAGGGAGCTCTGGACACCCAAACAATGGAGACAAAAGGCTGCTTCACATTCCATTAGGAGGAGATGAGATGGTGGAATGAGAGAGTCACATGGCACCAAGCACTTCACGTTCAGATTCTGCATTTTCTAAAAGTGTTTGTCACGCTTAATTTTCCCCCTTTGCTGATATTAATAATGATAGCACTTAGCATTTCTAAAACACTTTCCATCTTCAAAGCACTATATGAACATTACCTAATTAACTAACATTAACTAATTATAATTAAACTTGCCCTGGGCTCACAAATCAGAAGAACTTTAAGAAGGGAAGGGGGGGAGGGAGGAGAAAAGAAGAAAAGCTTTCTAGTCAGACAGGTTTCCCAAGTTTTCTGAGATTGAATTTTGATTCAAATTATCACAGAATTTCAAACAATTCTTGAGATAACCTAATAGGCCTCCCCTTGCTTCCCAATGGTTAAATATTGATAAGAACGATAATAAATGGTCTCCAGAAAAAATTGTCATTCTTATACCAATTTGTATTGACAGAGAGTTTAAATGCCAATTAAAATGTGTTTCTCTGAAGCAACATGCTGTAAAATATTGAGCCAAAGAAATTTCTTTTCCTAGAGCAACCTCTCACTTCACACACACATGCACAATCACACACATATACTCACTACTGAGTGGCGTCAGAATTCTGACTTTCAATCTTTAAGTGCAATGAGCTCAGTGTTCTAACTCACGTGCCCGTTTCAGACATTTTAATGTATCTATTGAATTTCCTTTTTATTAACCTTAGCAAAAACTTTCAGTAATATTATATCCCAAGATCAAATAAAGCATCCTGTTTCCATAATTCCTAGACAGAAAAGCTATATAATCAAATAAGTCTATTTGGATGCTTGTTTTCTGTACATTACACTTATCTAAATTTATACTTGAAGAAGCGGGTGGGGAGATAGGGTTTAAGGCCTCTTAAAAGTTCCCTCGTTTTCATTCTAGAAATGTCTAAATGAAATATGTAGCTATGCTTGACTGGAAGCCATCGCTAAGACTTTGTTCTAGTCAGAACATGCTCAGACTGTTCGAAAGTATTCGCTTTAGCAACCTGCAAGTTCAGTATTGTATCAAGAATAATATTCCCCTTTACATAAACTCCTTTTAAAACATTAGGGTTGAGCAGGGTGGCTGTAAAAAATGTGGCAATAATGGCATCATTTTTCTTGTTTTTTTTTAAAATTCACACTGCTTGCACTGGTGAAAATATTCTGTTTCCATCAATAAAGCAGATCTTCAAAATGTTATTAAAAAGAGAAATCACTGTAACAAGCCTTTATCCCTACAGGACTGCCTATTTAAAGGCCTCCAAGACTGAAAGGGATGTGATCTTCACTCCTTGGTAAGTCTCCAGGAGAGACTGATACAGCTCAGCTGACAGTGGTTACTCTCAGAAGCTGGTTATCGATCAGCTAAGATGATGTGTGCCATTTATCTCTGCTGAATTTGATCTTTTTATTGTGCTCCTCCAACCTCTATGTAATGAGAGCCTGCAGGCCACTGCTTGGCGGATCTTTACCCACTGAAGTCACTTCCACCTTCTTATTACTCACGTGCCTCCCCCCTATGAAGATAATAGTCATCTTTCTCCTCTGAAGACTGAATATCAGAGATAATAGAGGATACGGGCACAAACAAAAACTGGAAGGACAATCAAAACATCATCCACGAAGAGGCCAGGGGATCTCATCCAGGGCTAAATATTTTTAGTTTTTCGAATTCGATCCTTAGGCTTCTGCTTTGTAAAGACACATGGCTATATTTGAGGTTTTTTGCTCTCTCGAGAAGACTTTTGTTTGGGTTTTTTGTTTTGTTTTGTTTTGTTTTGTTTTAAACAGCAGAATTAATTCAGGGCTTGGAAAGTGTCCAATATCAAAGAAAAATGTGTGGATCATACAGAATTCAACATGTCAGATTACAAAAGGGATGATCCCTTGGGCACCCCCATCACAGGCCTCTTTCAGAAATACGAGACAAATAAAAGGGACCACAGAATAAATCAAAAGAGGACATAATTTTGAAGCAAGATATTTAAAACCCTCTCTCCATAAGGCTAATGACATGTGCCATTTTTATTTGATAGCCTGAAGCAGTCACCTAACAACCCATAACGCTCACAGAATCCCATCTTTATTTTTTAGCTTCTGCCAGGGAAGTTCTAAAACTCCTTATGGCATCATATGAAAGCTCAGTACACAGTGAATACAAATCTGCAAAAGCTTGCTCTCCTACCTTAATCCTTTAGAGAGATTTATTCACTACTGATGAAAACCTAATTTCTGAGCCCCGCCTATTTGCTGAATCCAAAATCTCTGTTACACTCTTGATAATTGCTCTACATAATTCCAGTTTCAAATGACATAAAATCTGTCCAAGCAATAAACAGCTTTACACAGTGAAACCTTCCTCAAACATTCTCCTAAGTACAGAATAAAGGAACTATTTTGTAACCATGTGTACTGAGCTTGACAATATATAATAAACCACAAAGATTTCATACGCAAAGGTAACACAAACTCAATATAAATATCCAGAGGCCAAAACTTGCTGAGCATAAGTCCCATACAGAGCCTATCACACAATGCTTTCACATTATTTAAATTTATATGCTCACCACTGGGTAATTCCTGCTGGAAATTCATGGAGCTGTATATGCAGAATCTCTGCCTTAGTTTGTTTGATCTGTTCTGCTTGATGAGAGAATGAACACTCTAATCTGAAGTTGAGTTTTGAATAACTTTTTCTGAATAAAGGTAAAATAACTTCAAAAAATGAAACCATCATCTTCCAAAGAGAAAAGGTCTCAAGATCAAGGCTGTTTGTTTGGGCGTTTTGAAGCAAAGAAGAATTCCACATGTAAAGGGGCTGAGAATGGAGGAAGAATCAATTTAGAAATCTGATTTTTCAGAAGGAACTATCTAAAATATACAGAATATCTGAATAACACACATACACACATCACTTGCCAGAACTGTCCCCTGAAAAGGACCTCATGTTGGGAGCCTCCTTCTTCAACCTGCAATTTGCATCAAAGCAGAGAACAGAAGCCCAGCTGAAAGTCATGCACAACATAAGGGAAAGGGAGGACACGGATTCACGTTTAGTAAATGAACTAAGACAATCTCTGTAATGCCTGTTACATTTCATTTGTGTACTCCAAGCAAAATCTGTTAAAAATAAATTATATATGTTGAAACTGGAAGTGTTCCTAGCATAATGGTATAAGGTACCCAGGGCTAAATTGAAATGATCATTCTAAAACTACAAAAATCTCAGGAACATAAATTATAATTTCACGGTATGCCTTGAAACGGTAGTTCTGCAATAAAATTAAAATATATATTCTCAGTGTTTGTCTGGCAAATGCAAATACATGAAACAAACATGGTTAGTAAATGAACCAACAATTTGCTGCATTTGGAGAAATCTGTTTTTACACTGAATACTTCAACTGGCAAAAGCCTCAAAATTTTATCTTTCTAAAGGAATTACCATTGGTATAATTCACATGATGGTTCCAAAATGATCAGTGATTGTAACAATAGAGATTCCCTGTTCTAAAAAAACAAACTAACAAAAAACCTTAAGCAACAGGAAATGCTCTTGCTACATTAATTTTCTTTGTTGTATGTACACAGTCTTCAAACAAGGGCAAACAGAAACCAAGTACCCTTGCTGAAGGATCAAATAGAGGTAAAATCAGAGGTTTGAATTACAAAACAAACAAAAACCAACCTTAAGTTAAGAAGACATATTGCCCAGGTGGTTTTTGCTTGCTTCTTACCTATCTTGTTTGCAAGTGTAAGTGGACAGACCAAGGGCTTAAAAAAAAAACCCTCAAAATGGGGCTGCTAGTGTTTCAGCAACTCACCAGCTACCAAAAGAGCTTACTGAGCGCTGGAATCAACAATTCTATGTTTTAAACGTAAACAAACATTCTTGATTTACTAATTTTTAGAGTAACAACACAAATTTTGCATTCTCCTTGCAATGGAAAACTTGCCGGGAAGTTCATTCTTTTTCTCATTTTCAAAAATGTGTCATGTAGCACCAGCTTTTCTCTGAAGTTACACTTAGTTTTTGACCATACTGGCCACACCACACCATCTTCAATTCTTTTCTAAAAAAACATTAATTTATTTGAAAGATGCCCATTTACTGTTATCGTTATTTCCTGAGTTCTGCACTAACCAAGTACAGATACTATGATACAGACGTGATAGGACTCTACACTATTTGATCACATAGCTCTGTATACCCATGGAGAAAAAAAGGGGTCTGAATTAGCATACTTGTTTGATCCTTTCCCTGAAAGGTCTTAAGAACATTATGTTTAAAACTCTACTGAATTTTACCTATTGAAGCACTCTTTGCCAGCTGCTACAGTGCAGAGTGAAGAGACCAGGAAGCTGCCAAATTAGAGACCAACATTCAGGGTCCCAGCTCTTGTACTGACCACACGCAGAGGTTTGGCTATTAAGTTTCCACCTTTTTCACCTCTACAGAATAAGGTGATTTGCCTTATTATGAATACTGAAGGCAGTGTCAGAGCCTCTGATCATGCAGTAAAGTAAGAAAAGTGAATAAATAGGTTCTTTTTTTAAAAATATTTTTTAGAGCAGTTTTAGGTTCACAGCAAAATTGAGAAGTTACAGAGATTTCCCATATACCCCTTGCCCCATACCTGTATAGCTTCCCCCATTATCATCTCCCACCAATGTGGTACATTTGTTGCAGTTGATGAATCTATTTTGACACATCATAATCACCCAAAGTCTATGTTTACTATAGGGTTCACTCTTGGTGCTATACGTTCTATAGGGTTGGGAAGTGTATAATGACACATATCCATCATTATAGTATCATACAGAGTATTTTCAGTTCCCTAAAAAACCTCTGTGCTCTGCCTAGTCACGCCCTTCCCCAACCCCAACCTCTCACAACCACGGATCCTTTTACTGTCTCCACAGTTTTGCCTTTTGCAGATGTCATATTGTTGGAATTATAAAATACATATAGCCTTCTCAGATTGGCTTCTTTCCCTTAGTAATATGCACTTAAGATTCCTCCATGTCTTTTCATGCCTTGATAGCTCATTTCTTTTTAGTGCTGAATAATATTTCATTGTCTGTATGTACCACAGTTTATCTGTTCACCTACTAAAGGACATCTTGGTTGCTTCCAAGTTTTGGCAATTATGAATAAAGCTGCTATAAAAGTCCATGTATAGATTTTTGTGTGGACATGTTTTCAACTCCTTTGGGTAAATATCAAGGCACGTGATTCCTGGACTGTCTGGTAAGAGTAATGTTTAGTTTTGTAAAAAAATACCAAACGGTTTTCCAAAGGGGCTGTACCATTTTGCATTCCCAACAGCAATGAATGAGAGTTCCTGTTATTCCACATCCTCAACAGCATTTGGTGTTATCAGTGTTCTGGATTTTGGCCACTCCAAATAAGTATGTATGGTATCTCATTGTTTTAATTTGTATTTCCCTGATGACATATGAGGTGAAGCATTACTCATATGCTTATTTGCTATCTGTATATCTTGTTTGGTGAGGTGTCTGTTAAGGTCCTTCACCCATTTTTCAATCAAGTTGTTTGTTTTCTTCTTGTTGAGTTTTAAGAGTTGTTTTTTTTTTCTACTTTGGATAACAGTCCTTTAGCAGATGTGTCTTTTGCAGTATTTTCTCCTAGTCTGTGGACTGTCTTCTCATTCTTTTGACAGAGCAGAAGTTTGCAGAGCAGAAGTTTTCCATTTTAATGAAGTCCAGTTTATCAATTATTTATTTCATGGATCATGCCTTTGGTGTTATATCTAAAAAGTCACCCCCATATGCAAGGTCATCTAGGTTTCCCCCTATGTTATCTTCTAGGAGTTTCATAGTTTGCATTTTATATTTAGGTATACGATCCATTTTGGGTAAATTTTTGTGAAGGGTGTAAGGTCTGTGTCTAGATTCCTTTATTTACATGTGGATATCCAGTTGTTATAGCACCATTTGTTGAATAGAGTATCTTGGCTCCATTGTATTACCTTTGCTGCTTTATCAAAAATCAGTTAACCATATTTATGTGATTGTATCCTAAATAAGTTATTGATGTTAAGTCTTTTTTGAAAAGTTTCACTGATTTTCAGAAGTCTTTAATGTTCTAGGCTACTTAGAAATGTCAATGGGTAGTATAAATGGTGCCCTAATAACCTGGAAGAGTTTATACACACAGGCAGACCATTTAATTCAATGTACACTATACCTGCCAACTCAAATTTGGAAGAATTGAGAAAGTACAACTTTCTGTTTTCATTCAATAAATCTTTCTATGGGTTTCTAGTGTTTGAATTGAATGCCAGCCTGCTTAATAATTAACTTGATAATTTAAATTTTTCTGTGATTTGAAGAGAAGAGAGGACATTGAGGACAACTCTGCCATAGACCTACATCTCCACCACCCTTACCCCATCACTCTCTATTCCCTCACCCTAGCCTATTTTTCTGCATAGCACTTATTGCCATCTGGCATTATTTTGTATATTTATTTACTGTTTGGTAATTGTCTGCTTCACCCAGTAGAATAAAATCTCCAAGAGGGTAGGGATATTGTCTTGTTCACTCCTATATTCCCAGTATGCAGAAAAATACCTAGCACATTGTGGGTGCTTAATAAATATTTTTTGACGGAATAATGCTATTTGATTAGTTTAAAGGGATTATCATACGGAATGTCACAACTACTAGTAAAAATAACATTAAATGTGCCATAACGTATATCTATATAAACTTTACCGCAGGAAAAGGAGAAAAAAGTCAAAAAGAGACAAGAAAGAAGATTTGAAAGACCCTCTAGACCCTTGCTACTCGAGTCTAGGGACCAACCACATTAGCATCACATGGGAGGTTGTTAGAAATGGAGAATCTTAGGTGCCACCCAAAATCTATAGAATCAGGATTAATAGTCTAATAAGATGCCAGGAAATTCATATGCACATTAAAGGTTGAGAAGCACTACCCTGGGGACCTATATAGGAAATTTATATTTAGGGAAGGCACCGAAACATGTCATTTCTCAACTGGTATAGGCTTCCAGTAACCATAGCTGAGTGGAAGGTGATTCCTGATGATTCTCTTTCAGAGCCCTCCAGTGTGATTAAATCAGGTTTACCTTCAGCACCTGTCTTACAACAAGGCCTAGAATGATATTGGAAGACTGTCTTACCCCTTCCAGAAAGACTCCCTTGCTGCTTAATGATGCTTGAAATTCCTTTAACGGAGGAGAAGAATCTTTCATTTCCCAAACAGAAATAAAAATCCTAAAGGGAAAATGCCTGGAAAAGGTAAAATATAGACAAAAACTTAAGCATACTAAGGTGAAATCCAAAATCAAGAATGAAAGACTGATATTAGTATCTGTAAGTTTTGCTAGAAAAGGAGTCAAGACAGGAGAAAGGTATTCAATGTTTGTATCTTGTTCACTACAGAGATAACAAGACAGAAACAAGGGAAGGGAATGTAGGAACCAGAAAACAGAATTTAAGGCATGAGAATTTTTGTAGAGCAAACACTATCTACTTTGAATTGAAAAAGAAATATTGCTTACATAAATTTATGAATATTTTTTAAATTCTAACTTTATATTGAAGTACTTTACTCCCAGTTTACATAACCCAAGTTTTATCTAATAATCCAAAATAAACTTACAGCACAGTGAACTACAATCTTAGCATGACTGGTTCAGTCTGTAGGCAGCACATGCAACATATGGAAGGGGTAGTCCCAGGAGGCCATATTGAAAAGGAGTACCCTAGTGGGTGTGCCATTTGGAAAAATTAGGACAATGAAGGAGCCCTTTTTCTTGGAATTCAACCTGCTATCAGCTGATAGTCATCTGAAGAGGCACTTTTCTATAAATTACTATAATTTAAAAACCAAATACTTTGAAACTCCTCTTGCCAGATCAAATCAAACTGACTCTCAGTTGGTGGAAGGCCCAGATGTGAGTTTCGTAACACACATCAATTACTATCTAATCCATCACTTGCACTGGCTGAATGTGCTCAGTGCCATTCCCAGAACTAGTGTCATGGAAACAACAGCATCTAGGTAGGAGTGGAATTTAAAAAATCTCCAGTCAGTGTCTGCAAAGCATTAGTGGAGCATGTGTAAGCACATGCTCAGTTTGGCCTTTTAATTTCAAACAATACCATCTCTTAAGCTATTTAAAGCTCAAGTTGTAAGCAGTAAGAGATGGTGTTACATAAAGAAAATATCGAGAAAAGTCCCTCACTAGGGCCATATCTCTTGTACCTGTGGCCGCCAGCTTCCCTGCACATTTGGCACCACTGGGGCTCCCACGATCCAAGCAGTCATACCACCTCTGTGCCCTGTCCTCACTGGGGGCAGACCCAAGAGCTCCAAGGCAGCCTCAGGACCAGACTCCTGTGGGTAGACCACATGCAGAGGTGGGAATAAAACCAAAACTGAACCCCAGGAACAGCGGGACTAAGGAAAAAGATCGAAACTCTTTCCATCAGCTGTCCAAGCTGCAGATTAAATCCCCACGATCACCTAGGTAGACCCTGCCTCTACAGATTATCTGAGTAGACAATGAGTGTCCACCACAAATGAAAACCGTCTAGCTCGGGCAGCTGTGGACTTTGGGGGCAGCACACGCAGGAATTGGGCCACATCAGAGTCTCAGGGGTCCCCACAGGGCCCACAGCAGGTCCAGAGACCAGCCCAGAGGCAGAGGAGGGCCTCCTGGGGAGGTGGAGGTGGGCTGTGGCTCACGGTGTGTGCAAGGACACTTACAGATGAGACCCCAGGGAAACATAATTATTACTATTAATTGTATTATGTTTTGATTCATTCTGTTATTGGTTCTAGCAATTTGTGTTTTTTTTTTTGTTTTAGTATTTTTTTCTTTTTAGTCTTTTGGGATTTTCATGTTTTATAACATTTTTTATTTTTCTAAACTTTTAAAAAACTTATTTATTTTATTTATTTATTTTTGGCTGTGTTGGGTCTTCATTGCTGCACTGGGCTTTCTCTATTTGCAGAGCGCAGGGGGCTACTCTTCAATGAGGTGCAAGAGTTTCTCACTGCAGTGGCTTCTCTTGTTGCAGAGCACAGGCTCTAGGCGCTTGGGCTTCAGTAGCTGTGGCTCGCGGAGAACAGGCTCAGTAGTTGTGGCACACGGGCTTAGTTGCTCCGCAGCATGTGAGATCTTCCTGGACCAGGGCTCAAACCTGTGTCCCCTGCACTGGCAGGCAGATTCTTAACCACTGCACCACCAGGGAAGCCCAATTTTTATTTTTTTCATATATTACTATTTTTACTTTGCTTTCCTGTTGTTCTGTGCTCTTTTCCCTTATTTGTTTTTCTTCTTTTTCTTTAATATATATTTTATTTTTTTATATTTCCATTTCTACCTTGCTTTTCTGTTGTCCTGTGTTTTTGCCCTTTTTATTTTATATTATTTTATTTTATTATTTTTAATCATTTTTATTGGTTTGTTTTTTCCTTGCTTTATTCTTCAGTTGGCACACTGCTTTGGTTAAGCTTTTAAGTTTTGTGTTTTTGTTAGTTTGGATCCTAATTGTTTGATTTTGTTTTTCAGCTCTACTATTTGTCTGGCTATTCTCTTGTTTTTTGTTTTATTTGGTTCTGTTTCTGTTTCTTTTGCATGTGTATTTCCTTGTTTCTATTTTTGTTTGTTTGATTTTGTTTTTACCATTTCTATGGGGTTTTGTCTTTTTCTTTTCTTTAATATATTTTCTATTTCATTTTTTATATTTCTATTTCTACATTGCATTCCTGTTGTTCTGTCTTCTTTCCCCTTCCTCTTTTTCTATTTTTTATCATTTTTGTTGGTTTGTTTTGTTTCTTTGCTCATTCTTCAGTTGACACTCTGCTTTGGTTTTGTTTTTTGGTTTTGTGTTTTTGTCAGTTTTCTTTTTAATTGTTTGATTTCGTTCTTGGGTTCTTTTGTTTCCCTGGTTGTTCTCTTGATTTTTGTTTTATTTGGTTCTGTTTTTGTTTCTTTTGTGTTTGTTTCCTTGTTTCTGTTTTTGTTTGTTTGATTTTACTTTTTACCATTTGCCTGGAGTTTTGTTAGTCTTCTTTTCTTTTTTAAATCCCCTTTATTGCCAGGATGAATGACTTGCGGGGTCTTGGTTCCTTGACTGGAAGTCAGGCCTCAGGCTCTGGGGTGGGAGCACCGAGTCCAGGATGCTGGACCACAAGAGAATTCCCGGCCCCAGGTAAGATTAATCACTGAGAGTTCTCACGGAGGCCTCTATCTGAATCTGAGACCTGGCTCCACCCAACTGCCAGCAGCTCCCAGTGCTGGACACCTCACACCAAACAATAAACAAGAAAGAAACATAAATCCATCCATCAGCACACAGACTACCTAAAGTTATACTATGCTCACAGACACCCCAAAACACACCAACTGACACTGCCAGGCTCATCAGAGGGAAAAGACTCAGCTCCACCCACCAGAATGCGGGCACCAGTCCCTCCCATCAGGAACCCTACGCAAGCCACTGGACCAACCTCACCACCAGGGGCAGAGAACAGAAACAAGAGGAACTAAAACACTGCAGCCTAGGGAAAGGAGACCTCAATACTGTAAATGAGATAAAATGAGAACACAGAGAAATATCTTGCAGGCAAAGGAGCAAGATAAAAACCCGTAAGACCAAATAAATGAAGAGGAAAAAGGCAAACTACCTGAGAAAGAATTCAGAGTAATGATAGTACAGATAATCCAAAATCTCAGAAATAGCGAAAATAAAAGAAATATTTAACAAGGGCCTAGAAGAACTAAAGAGCAAACAAACAGTAATGAACAACACAATAACTGAAATTAAAAACACTCTAGAAGGAATCAATAGCAGAAGAACTGAGGCACAAGAATGGATAAGTGAGCTAGAAGATAAAATGGTGGAATTAACTGTCACAAAGCAGAATAAAGAAAAAAGAATTAAAAGAATGGAGGACAGGGACTTCCCTCGTGGTACAGTGGTTAAGAATCCACCCGCCAATGCGGGGGATGTGGGTACGATCCCTGGTCTGGGAGGATCACACATGCCACAGAGCAACGAAGCCCATGCACCACAAGTACTGGGCCTGCGCTTTACAGCCCACAAGCCACAACTACTGAGCTCACACACTGCAACTACTGAAGGCCACTTGCCTAGAGCCCGTGCTCTGACACAAGAGAAGCCATCACAATGAGAAGCCCAAGCAGCACAATGAAGAGTAGCCCCCACTCGCCACAACTAGAGAAAGCCTGCGTGCAGCAACGAAGACCCAATGCAGCCAAAAATAAAGTTAATAATAAATTTATTAAAAAAAAAAAAAGAATGGAGGACAGTCTCAGAGACCACTGGGACAACATTAAGCACACCAACACTCGAATCATAGGTGTCCCAGAAGAAGAAGAAAAAAAGAAAGGGTCTAAAAAAATATTTGAAGAGATTATAGTCGAAGACTTCCCTAAATTGGGAAAGGAAATAGTCAATGAAGTCCAGGAAGTGCAGAGAGTCCCAAACAGGACAAACCCAAGGAGAAACATGCCGAAAAACATATTAATCAAACTAACAAAAATTAAACACAAAGAAAAAGTATTAAAAGCAGCAAGGGAAAAGCAACAAATAACATACAAGGGAATCCCCATAAGGTTAACAGCTGATCTTTCAACAGAAACTCTACAGGCCAGAAGAGAGTAGCAAGATATATTTAAAGTGATGAAAGGCAAAAACCTACAACCAAGATTACTCTACCCAGCAAGGATCTCATTCAGATTCAACAGAGAAATCAAAAGCTTTACAGACAAGCAAAAGCTAAAACAATTCAGCACCACCAAACCAGCTTTACAACAAATGCTAAAGAAACTTCTCTAGACAGAAAACACAAGAGAAGGAAAAGACGTACAAAAACAAACCCAAAACAATTAAGAAAATGGTAATAGGATTATACATATCAATAATTACCTGAAATGTAAATGAATTAAATGCTCCAACCAAAAGACACAGACTGGCTGAATGGATAAAAAAAGAAGACCCGTATACATGCTGTCTACAAGAGACCCACTTCAGACCCAGGGAAACACACACAGGCTGACAGTGAGGGGATAGAAAAAGATGTTCCATGCAAATGAAAGTCAAAATAAATCTGGAGTAGCAATTCTTATATCAGACAAAATAGACTTTAAAATAAAGACTATTACAAGAGGCAAGGAAGGACACTACATAATGATCAAGGGATCAATCCAAGAAGAACATGTAACAATTGTAAATATCTACGCATCCAACATGGGAGCACCTCAATACATAAGGCAAATGCTAACAGCTATAAAAGGGGAAATTGACAATAACACAGTAATAGTAGAGGACTTTAACACCCCACTTTCACCAATGGACAGATCACCCAAAATGCAAATAAATAAGAAAACACAAGCTTTAAATGATACATTAGACCAGATGGACTTAATTGATATTTATAGAACATTTCATCCAAAAACAACAGAATACACTTTATTTTCAAGTACACATGGAACATTCTCCAGGACAGATCACATCTTGGGTCACAAATCAAGCCCTGGTAAATTTAAGAAAACTGAAATCTTTTCCAACCACAATGCTATAAGACTAGGTATCAAATTACAGGAAAAACACTGTAAAAAATACAAACACATGGAGGCTAAACAATACACTACTAAACAGCCAAGATATTACTGAAGAAACCAAAGAGGAAATAAAAAATACCTAGAAACAAATGACAATGAAAATATAACACACCAAAACCTACGGAATGCAGCAAAGGCAATTCTAAGAGGGAAGTTTATAGCAATACAATCCTACCTCAAGAAACAAGAAAAGTCTCAAATGAACAACCTAACCTTACACCTAAAGCAATTAGAGAAAGAATAAAAAACAAAGAACAAAGTTAGCAGAAGAAATCATAAAGATCAAAGCAGAAATAAATGAAATAGAAATGAAGGAAACAATAGCAAAGATCCAAAAAAAAAAAGCTGGTTCTTTGAGAAGATAAACAAAACTGATAAACCATCAGCCAGACTCATCAGGAAAAAAAGGGAGAAGACTCAAATCAACAGAATTAGAAATGAAAAAGGAGAAGCAACAACTGACACTGCAGAAATACTAAGGATCATGAAAGACTACTACCAGCAACTCTATGCCAATAAAATGGACAACCTGGAAGAAATGGACAAATTCTTAGAAAAGCACAACCTTCCAAGACTGAACCAGGAAGAAACAGAAAATATAAACAGACCAATCACAAGCACTGAAATTGAAACTCTGATTAAAAATCTTCCAACAAACAAAAGCCCAGGACCAGAGGGCTTCACAGGCGAATTCTATCAAACATTCAGAGAAGAGTTAACACAGATCCTTCTAAAACTCTTCCAAAATATACCAGAGGGAGGAACACTCCCAAACTCATTCTACGAGGCCACCATCACCATGATACCAAAACCAGACAAAGATGTCACAAAAAAAGAAAATTAAAGGCCAATATCACAGATAAACATAGATTCAAAAATCCTCAACAAACTACTAGCAAACAAAATCCAACAGCACATTAAAAGGATCACACACCATGATCAAATGGGGTTTATCCCAGGAATGCAAGGATTCTTCAATAGATGCAAATCAATCAATGTGATACATGATATTAACCAAATTGAAGGATAAAAACAATATGATCATCTCAATAGATTCAAAAAAAGCTTTTGACAAAATTCAACACCCACTTATGGTAAAAACTCTCCATAAAGTGGGCATAGAGGGAACCTACCTTATCATAATGAAAGTCATATATGACAAACCCACAGCCAATATCATTCTCAATGGTGAAAAACTGAAACCATTTCCTCTATGATCAGTAATAAGAAGGCTGTCTACTCTCACCACTATTATTCAACATAGTTTTGGAAGTTTTAGCCATGGCAATCAGAGAAGAAAAGGAAATAAAAGGAATCCAAACTGGAAAAGAAGAAGTAAAACTGTCACTGTTTGCAGATGACATGATACTATACATAGAAAATCCTAAAGATGCCACCAGAGAACTACTAGAGCTAATCAATGAATTTGGTAAAGTAGCAGGATAGAAAATTAATTCACAGAAATCCCTTGCATTCCTATACACTAACAATGAAAAATCAGAAAGAGAAATTAAGGAAGCATTCCCATTCACCACTGCAACAGAAAGAATAAAATATCTAGGAATAAGCCTACCTAAGGAGGCAAAAGACCTGCACACAGAAAACTATAAAAAACACTGATGAAAGAAATCAAAGACGATACAAACAGATGGAGAGATATACCATGTTCTTGGATTGTAAGAATCAACGTTGTGAAAATAACTATACTACCCAAAGCAATCTACACATTCAATGCAATCCCTATCAAATTACCAATAGCATTTTTCACAGAACTAGAAAAAGAAATTTTACAATTTGTATGGAATCACACAAAACCCCGAACAGCCAAAGCAATCTTGAGAAAGAAATGGAGCTGGAGGAATCAGGCTCCCTGACTTCAGACTATACTACAAAGTTACAGTAATTAAGACAATATGGTACTGGCACAAAAACAGAAATATAGATCAATGGAACAGGACAGAAAGTCCAGAGATAAACCTATGCACATGTGGTCACCTTATCTTTGACAAAGGAAGCAAAAATATACAGTGGAGAAAACACAGCCTCTTCAATAAGTAGAGCTTGGAAAACTGGACAACTACATGTAAAAGAATGCAATTAGAACCCTCCCTAACACCATACATAAAAATAAACTCAAAATGGATTAAAGACCTAAATGCAAGGTCAGACACTATAAAACTCTTAGAGGAAAACATAGGCAGAACACTCTTTGACATAAATCACAGCAAGACCCTTTTTGACCCACCTCCTAGAGTAATGGAAATAAAAACAAAAATAAACAAATTGGACCTAAAGAAACTTAAAAGCTTTTGCACAGGAAAGGAAACTATAGACAAGATGAAAAGACAGCCCTCAGAATGGGAGAAAATATTTGCATACAAAGCAACTGACAAAGGATTAATCTCCCAAATATACAAGAAGCTCATGCAGCTCAATATCAAAAACAAACAACCCAATCCAAAAATAGGCAGAAGACCTAAATAGACTATTGTCCCAAGACGACACACAGATGGCCAAGAAACACATGAAAAGATGCTCAACAACACGAATCATTAGAGAAATGCAAATCAAAACTACAATGAAGTATCACCTCATACCAGTCAGAATGGCCATCATCAAAAAATCTAGAAACAGTAAATGCTGGAGAAGGTGTGGAGAAAAGGGAACCCTCTTGCACTGTTGGTGGGAATGTAAATTGATACAGCCACTATGGAGAAAGTATGGAGGTTCCTTACAAAACTAGAAGTAGAACTACCATATGACCCACCAATCCCACCACTGGGCATATACCCTGAGAAAACCATAATTCAAAAAGATACATGTACCACAATGTTCACTGCAGCACTATTTACAATAACCAAGACATGGAAGCAGCCTAAATGTTCATCGAAAGATGAATGGATAAAGATGATGTGACTCATGTATACAATGGAATATTACTCAGCCATAAAAAGGAATGAAATTTAGTTATTTGCAATGAGGTGGATGGACCTAGAGTCTCTCATACTGAGTGAAGTAAGTCAGAAAGAGAAAAACAAATACTCTATGCTAATGCATATATATGGAATCTAAAAAACCCATACTGATGAACATAGTGGCAGGGCAGGAATAAAGGTGCAGACATAGAGAACGGACTTGAGGACACAGTGGGGG
Organism: Grampus griseus; assembly: GCF_964374135.1. Lineage (NCBI taxonomy): Eukaryota > Metazoa > Chordata > Mammalia > Artiodactyla > Delphinidae > Grampus > Grampus griseus. The sequence continues at coordinate 82,150,145 of NC_139001.1, read as the reverse complement.
ATGGGGAAGCTGGGACAAAGTGAGAGAGTAGCACTGACATATATACACTACCAAATGTAAAATGGATGGCTAGTGGGAAGCTGCTGCATAGCACAGGGAGATCAGCTCTAAGCTTTATGATGATCTAGAGGGGTGGATAGGGAGGGTGGGAGGGAGGTTCAAGAGGGAGGGTATATGAGTATATATGTATACATATAGCTGATTCACTTTATTGTACAGCAGAAACTAATACAACATTGTTAAGCAATTATATTCCAATAAAGATATTTAAAAAAAGAAAATATCAATTTCTATAATAGCAATTTAATAATAGCTCAGCTCCTTGGATACTTTCTCTGGTAACAGCCAAAATTTTCTAGGCAATGATATCGTCACTAACATGACTGTTAATCTCAGTGATGAACTCATGCGTTCCCTTCCACATGAGAAGTGCTGATTTATTTGTATCCTTCACATTGCCATAGGGTGCTTTCAACAGAAAATAATATTGCAAGTCTACACAAAATGAAAAAGCTGACATAAACATGAAATAGTATATAGGCCATTGGAACAACCAAACTATCCTCACAGCTGAGTCTCTAGTCCCACACAGCCTGGTGGGGCTGTGTCAGCTATAACTTCACTTTCTGTTTGAACTGGCTAATTTAACCAGCAACAATTATCCTAATGAGAGATCACTATCACTAAAATTTACTTCGTGCTTAGGATGTGCCAGGTACTTCTCTGTATATTTTACATGTATTAATCCACTTCTTCCTCATAAAAATCATATGTGGTAAGTACTGTTATTGTCCCCATTTTGCACATGAGGAAACTGAGGCCAGAGTGCTTAAAGAACTTGTGCAAGGTGATCCAACTAACTGTACTGGATGCTTGACAGAGTACAGGTCCCATTCTTCCTTGCTGCTTTTCCTACAGCTCCATATATTGTTACTGACTCCCCCCCCCACCCCCACAGTAGTCTCCCTGACCAGTTACAGTGTTATCAAGAAGAGAGCTAGACCAAAAAAAAAAAAAATCATAGAGATAGGAAGTAGAATGGTAGTTCCCGGGGCTGGAGTGGGGAAGAAATAGGGAGTTATTGTTTAATGGGTATGGAGTTTCAGTTTTAGAAGATGAAAAGAGCCTTGGAGATGGATGGTGGTGATGGTTGCGCAACATTATGAATGTATTTAATACCAATGAACTGAACACTTAAAAATGGTTAAGATGGTAAATTCTACATTTTTTACATTTTACCACAATAAAAAAAAAAAACGGGGGGAAACTGACAAAGAAGAGAGCCATATGAATAGAGGAGATGCAGAGGTACCACTAGGGAGACTTTCTTGTACCAATCAGTTTAGCTATTTAAAAGAGCATCCATGGACTTGGCTTTGTACATGCCCAGATCTGTGCCTTTGGAAATACACAGCCTACTACCTCCTGGAATACTCTGTTTGGCAGGATTGCTCAAGAGGCACAACCACATGGCAATCACCTCAGCAAGACCATCCGATCCACCAGGAGTGTGCTTTTCTTGTCTACCCACACTGAGCATCAGGATCTTAACTGTACGACTTAGGAGAGATGCATCAGGCTAAAGATTTCATGGAAACTACAAACGATTAACTACAACGATAGATTCCTTCCTGTGGAATAAAAACTACAGGCAGTGTTCTATACATTTAACCTAAGCAAAAATCATACAAAAGAAAACATAATGTGCATCTGACCCAGAACTACCTAACATAGTATACGGCCAGTCCTACTCATTCTACAAATATTTTTCCTTTACGTCAACTCCACTCATTAACAAATTGGTCAAGAGGCATGTACCTGCACGCCAGGAAACACCAAGACCCGGACTCCCTCGTGGACCGCGTCATCTGTGTTGTGGAGAAGGACAAATGACGTCCTCCTGCACTGGGCTCCTGTAGAGAGGCTGGAGATTCCACTCAAATCCTCTTCTCCAAGAAGGACACCAGTGGGGATGACTCCTGCACTTCTGACGAGGAACTGACCTTTGACCCCGGCTATAAACCCCACAGAGGGCAGTCATCAGCACAGGTCAGCTGCGGCCCGGCCACTCAGAGCCACGAGAGGTGCAGAGCCCAGCTTCCGCAGGGGCGCCCTGGTCTTCTTAGTGAGTAAGTCTGGGGGAGCTCAAGGCCATCTGCCGTTCAAAGTCTGGCCTCAGCTGGGCCTGTCCGGTCCTGGTCACGCAGGCCACAGGCTCCCCGCCTGCCCTGCATGTCCACCGTGGGGCACCAGCGCCCTGCTCTGTGTCTTTAGCCGTCACCTGCTGTTGGCCACCTCTCCACAGAACCGCCACCTCTACCTCGTCTCCCCCTATGCCTCCCCGGCCCTCTCCAACTCCTTCCATCACGTCCAGCTCTTTAACCAGGACCGTTCCCACGTGGTGTCTCGCTTCCTCCAGGATTCCTACTGCACCACCTTCAGCAGCTTCTCCAGCGCGACCACCTTCTTCAGGGGAGACCTGCAGCCACACCTGGACGGGGCCTCCAGCGACCCTCTTCCGGCCTCTGAATACGCGCCCCACCTGGGTTGCAGGTCACTTCCTGTGGGGAGCTGGGGCCACGGCCGCTTGTAGAGCGGACGCCTCGGGTCACAGGGGAGGAGTGGGCCCACCGCGTGTGCCCGGAGGGCCTCCTGCAGCAGGTCCCTGAGCTGAGACCCCGGCTCTTCTCAGGAATGCGGAGCCAAGTACCCCCTCAGGGAGGGCTGGGCAGGGCCGGCTGGCGGCGCCGCGGGGGCGGGGCGGCTTCCCCCAGGGTCTGAGCCCCAGCCTACTGCGCCAGGCTTGGCGGTCCCTCCTATGGTACTTCAGCTGGGAGGGCTCTGCCAAGGATAGCAAGGCCCACGTGCGCAAGAAAACTGATGAGGATTTCCACCTGAAGCTGCCGTGGAACTCCGTGAGGCCTGGGCAGGGGCGGAGGAACTCACCGCCGCATGGATACCGCAGCCTCATGGCCAGAGACGAGAGCCGCTCTCATAGAACCAACAAATTCTCTGAGGGTCGCGAGAACCCAGGGCCGGGCCTGCTGAACGACGTCCTCCTCCCCGACTGCCTGTACCATGACGAGCTCGGCTACGTCCAGGGCAGAAGTGATCTTCTCTTCCCGATCTGCTAGGGCTCTCAGGACGAGGTGGATGCCTTCCGCTGTTTTTGTGGCGTCACGGAGCTCGTGCAAGGGAACTCTGAGGAGATAATGAAGCGACAACTCTCGCTACTCCTGAAGGTGCCGGATCCGCCGCTCTGAGACTTCCGGGACTCCCCCCGACTGCGGCTCTCTCTGCTTCTGCTTCCGGTGGCTGCTCCTCTGGGTCAAGAGGGAATGCCCCTTCCCGGAAGTCCTTCGGCCGTGGGAGGCGCTGTGGACAGGCCGCCCTGGCCCCAGTCTGCACCTGCTGGTGGCCTGCGCCGTCCTAGACGTGGAGCGGGCCACCTCATGCCTTCCGGCTTCGGATCCAGCGAGATCCTCAAGCACACAGACTAGCTGACCACAAAGCTGAGCTTGGAGGACGTGCCGACTCTGGCCGAGGCGCTCTACCCGCCGCCGACAACCTGCCCGGTGAGTCCCTGACCCCTCACGATAGCCCGCAGGCCCCATCAAACCTCTGACTTTTCACTCCCTGACCCCCAACCCTCGGTGAGCTGTCCCACCACGTGCAGGAGGTCCCAGGTCTGGGCCGTCCTCGGAGCACCACAGGCTCTCGCTCCAGACTCCCCACCGCCGCTGTCCCGTACCCGTTCCCCACCAGCTCCGCCGCCCCGCAAGGACACGGGCCCGCAGGCGGACCAAACGGCAGCCCGGAGATCCTGCCCGAGGAGGGGGAGGAAGGTGCGAACTCCTAACCCTCCTGGGCCTGCTGAGCCATCATGTTGGCTTGGGCCTGGGTGGGGAGGCATGGTGCCTCTAGTCCCCTCCGACCCCTCAGCAGGGTTGACGTCTGGCCATGTGGCCCTGATCCGGTCAGTAAGGTTTAAGAGGAGGCCGGAGGTGAGTGGTGGGGGTCGTGGAGACAGGGCTCCCTTACCTGCCTGAGTTTAGGGCTTTTGGAGGAGTAAGGATGGGGCATTAAGGTGCAACCGCCACTTAGTGGATGTGCGGGAACACATCCCGGACATAACCGAGACGGAAGGGCCTGCAGAGCTGCTCACTCTTGGGACCCGGCCCACCAGATTGTTCTGTGAGAAAGAAAAACTCATGTTTAACGCCCACCCCTCCCCCCACCCCCAAAAAAAGAAAATTGGTGAAGACTTAGCCAAGCAGGGCTGAGAGAAATGTCTCTGCTCTAAAGTTCCTGTCCAGGTCTCTCCTTACACTGTCCATCATACTCTGTGGGCTCCACACTATCCTTGTCATGCCTGTGTCATTTCCTCATATAAGTTTCCTTATATGAGGAATGTCATTATAAGTTTCCTTATATGAGGAATGTCATATAAGTTTCCTTATATGAGGAATGTCATTTCCTCATTTCCTCCCTTATTTCTAATTCCAGGCAATTTTTACTCTTTGCTTTTGCCTTGCATAGGACATGGTTTAAGTATAGAGTTTATAGCAATGGTATTTCTAAGAATGTTTGCTTCCTCCAGTATGTTTTACAGTGTTTTCACTCAGGAACGACTTCTTTTTCCATGTGCATGGTCCTATAGTGCAGTTCTTGCCCATATGTCTGTGCTTCAGGTGACTCCCAGTCTTGCCTCCACGTGTGATCTCCATGAGACTATTGGAGAAATGTTTGTTTTGTGGGTTTTTTGGGCCACATCAACCAGGGATAGAACCCATGCCCCCTGCAGCAGAAGCACGGAGTCTTTACTGGACTGCCAGGGAAGTACCATGTTCTGTGGCTCCTCTTTTTGAAAAAAATATTTTTCAGAATAAGGTTTAAACAGAGGATGACTTGCCCTCCCTTAGCTCTGTTTGGAGGAAAATATACTGTCTTCCCCACCCACCCTTATGCCTTATTTCTAAAACAATAAACATTCTTATTGACTCTTATAAGACAGTTAACATATAATCTATCTCATCTCAGAAGAAAGAATATTAATTTCCAAACTGTGCTTTAGGTGTCTGGAACAAGACACAATAAAGGGCAAGCTAAGAAATCATTCGTGATTCAACTGAATAATTTCCCCAAAAGGGAACTGGCTTCAGTCAGTGCTATCAGTAGCTTTTGCTCTATTCTCAGCCCCCAGGGCAATATTTAATGTGCTACATGGTAATAAGCTTCTGTGTGCTATTATCTGAAGAACTAAAAACCTAAAAAAATTCCATGAAGTTGTTAGTGTTGACCAAGAAGGAAGGAAACTCAGATGCCAACGTTTGACCTAAAAATGTGCTAAACAAACTAACTAGAGAAACAAGACACACTAACTTTATGTTTGTGGAACGTACAAAGAGAAGCTCATCCCTCAGCTCCTATGTTTCTTTTTTTAATCTAATTAATACTTTGCATTATAAATAGTTTTAAAATACCTTTGGTTATGCAGTGAAACAGTGAAGCCACTGGAAAATCATACAAACAATGCAATAGAAAAATCAAAACCAAAAGAAACAACAAAAAAAAGAAAAATCAAAACAATTTAAAAACCTAAATCAGTTAGGATTCATTTGGATGTAAGTAAAGGAAGTTGTTCAACTCAAAATGGGTAAAGTTAAAAATAAGGAGAGAGAGGGAAATTATTGGCTCACAAAATGCTAAAGTCCACAGAAAACTGAGCCAGGGGCTCCAGGGGTATTAGGCCTTAGTTTCTCTCCACCTGTTGGCTCTGCAAACCTCCTGGGTTGGCATCATTCTTAGGTAGATCCTGTCCTCATGGGGACCTTGTAGCTCAGGCTTACCTCAGCCTAGAGCTAGCAGTCACTACACAGAGAAATTGTCTCTTCACTATAATTCTAGGAAGCGTCCCAGAATTGAGTGTCATTGTCCTGAACTAGGTTACATGCCCACCCTTGAACCAACCACATACCAAAGGGACATAACGTATTCGATCTGGAGTGGAGGAAGGTGCTACACTTAAGCCCCATCCTCATGGACTGAAGGAGCTGAGGAGGGAGGGTCCCCAGAGTAAAATCAAGGTGCCATTACTTAAAAAAGGTAAAAGGATGCCAGATAAGCTAAAGGTTGCCCAATCCAGCACTCAAATTAATTAAGTCCCCAACCTCAGCTTGTGAGATACTTGACAGGAATTTTTTAAAAGGGAAATTAAGTACAGTGATGCAAGTCACAATTCCAACTCTTGACTAATCAGCAAACACAGACATACATAAATATATTAGGACAGTGGCCCTTCCATTTTAACAAGAAAATATGTGAGTCACTCAGACAGAAACTAAAATCTGAATCTATTCAGAAACAATTGTTAACTCAGTTCTAAAGCCACAAGCATCCAAGCACATACACTCTCATGTCAAAGAGGTCCTATTCCTCTTCACTTCAGTTTGCATCTTGTTGTGACATTACACCATATGGTGTGGGCAAAGTGCTCCTGTATGCAAAGTGAGTTCAGAGTAAATGAGCTAAAAATGTCTTACATACGTAATGGCTCTTGTTTGAACTTAGCTGTGACTACTAGATTGCTGCAAACACCAAAATAATAGTGCTACTAATGAGGAGATTTGTTCATAACTTACTGCACTGTCAACTCTAATGTTTGACCATAATGGTTATTATTTATTGATATGTTGTGTGTATACAAAGCAGTGGCTGAGGCCAAAAGCAGCATCTTAACAGAACCCAAGTCTATTAGATTGTGAATAATCTCCTAAAGATAACCGTTAAAAAAAAAAAAAATCTGCCCAAAGTCTCTGTTATTTGAGACATCTTAATTGAAAAGACAGAGACCTAGATTTAAAGTCAGAACACCAGGATTGATCCTGTAAGAGACTGGAGTGACAACTCCCAGTGCTGGTGAGGGTGCAGACAAGCAGGCACTTCCAGACATCGTCAGTGGGAAAGTGTTTAACCCAGTCTTTTGGAGAGGAATCTGACACGATACATTAAAATTTTAAAAGCTCATATCCTTTGATTCAGCAGTTTTACTTCTGGGAATCAACCCTGTAAAAATTAAAGTACCAGTACCTGAGGACATACATACAAGGATGTTTATTGCAATTGTATTTGTGATAGCAAAAACTTGAAACAACCTACTCATCCACAAGAATGGAATGGTTGAGTAGACTGATGCATCCATTTGGTCACAGGTTATAAGCGACTACAGAAGAACAAGTCAGATTTACATTTTAGTTTGGAGAGATGAATATTATGTACTATTAGGTGAGAAAAGCAAGTTGCAGGAGAACGGGACAGATAAATAATGATACATGAGGTAGACAGATAATGTACATCCATGTATATAAAGATATGAACACACATATAGTATGATCACAACTTCTGTATAAAAGAATAGAATAATAGGGTTTGGATTCAGGCTCTGAAATTTGAGAGATCTTTGAACTTCACTTTCTTCTTGTGCAAAATAAAGGCAATCTTTTTGTGAAAATCAAATGAGATGATGATGAAAATGATTTTTGAACTGTAAATAGCAATCAAATGCCATATAATAATATTACCATAATATAGTCTTATATGAGTCTAAAGTTCAGGTTCCACAAAGTCCTCCGAAGGTAGTGTCAACTTGCAGAATTATATTTGACTTTATCCACACCAATATCAGCCACTTCTTCTGGTCTCCAATTGTGTGTAACTGGATTCACAAGAGAGAAAACAAATGGGGAACTATATTAATACCCCTGCAGGTTACCCATGCAGTGCCAGGAAAACACTGCATATGTTCCCAGAGGAGCCACACAATCCATTCAGTACTTTCAGCCCTAACAAGATCATGTTTTTCTAGATGGCTAGTTAGAGGACCACAGAAGACAATAGCCTTGCAGAAATATGGTTGTGTATAAGAAGTGTTTTCACTTTTTAGAATTAATGTATTCTCTCCACATATATGCTTTATAAATAGTTTTAATCATATAACAGATATAATTTTATATCCTGACTCTGGGGCCAGGTGACTCTACTTCTTTCTAGTTGTGTAATCTTGGAAAATTACTTAGCCTCTCTCTATCTCGGTTCTGTCATTTGCAAAATGGGAGTGATACTACTACTACCACTTCAGATTGTAGTGATGAATAAATGAGTTAAAACTTTTTTTTTTAATTGGAGTATAATTGCTTTACAATGGTGTGTTAGTTTCTGCTTTATAACAAAGTGAATCAGTTATACATATATATATGTTACCATATCTCTTTCCTCTTGGGTCTCCCTCCCTCCCACCCTCCCTATCCCACCCCTCTAGGTGGTCACAAAGCACCAGGCTGATCTCCCTGTGCGATGCGGCTGCTTCCCACTAGCTATCTGTTTTACATTTGGTAGTGTATATATGTCCATGCCACTCTCTCACCTCGTCACAGCTTACCCTTGCCCCTCCCCATATCCTCAAGTCCATTCTCTAGTAGGTCTGTGTCTTTATTCCCATCTTACCTCTAGGTTCCTCATGACTTTCTTTTTCCTTAGATTCCATAAATATGTGTTAGCATATGGTATTTGTTTTTCTCTTTCTGACTTACTTCACTCTGTATGACAGACTCTAGGTCCATCCACCTCACTACAAATAACTCAATTTATTTTCTTTTGATGGCTGAGTAATATTACATTGTGTATATGTGCCACATCTTCTTTATCCATTCATCTGATGATGGACACTTAGGTGGCTTCCTTGTCCTGGCTATTGTAAATAGTGCTGTAGTGAACATTGTGGTACATGTATCTTTTTGAATTATCGTTTTCTCAGGGTATATGCCCAGTAATGGGATTGTTGGGTCATATGGTAGTTCTATTTGTAGTTTTCAAAAGAACCTCCATACTGTTCTCCATAGTGGCTGTACCAATTCACATTCCCACCAGCAGTGCAAGAGTGTTCCCTTTCCTGCACACCCTCTCCAGAATTTATTGTTTCTAGTTTTTTTTCATGATGACCATTCTGACTGGTGTGAGATGATATCTCATTGTAGTTTTGATTTGCATTTCTCTAATGATTAATGATGTTGAGCATTCTTTCATGTGTTTGTTGGCAGTCTGTATATCTTCTTTGGAGAAATGTCTATTTAGGTCTTCTGCCCATTTTTGGATTGGGTTGTTTGTTTTTTTCTTATTGAGCTGCATGAGCTGCTTATAAATTTTGGAGATTAATCCTTTGTCAGTTGCTTCATTTGCAAATATGTTCTCCCATTCTGAGGGTTGTCTTTTGGTCTTGTTTATGGTTTCCTTTGCTGTGCAAAAGCTTTGAAGTTTGATTAGGTCCCATTTGTTAATTTTTGTTATTATTTCCATTTCTCTAGGAGGTGGGTCAAAAAGGATCTTGCTGTGATTTATGTCATAGAGTGTTCTGCCTATGTTTTCCTCTAAGAGTTTAATAGTTTCTGGCCTTACATTTAGGTCTTTAATCCATTTTGAGCTTATTTTTGTGTATGGTGTTAAGGAGTGATCTAATCTCATACTTTTACATGTACCTGTACAGTTTTCCCAGCACCACTTATTGAAGAGGCTGTCCTTTCTCCACTGTACATTCTTGCCTCCTTTATCAGAGATAAGGTGACCATATGTGCATGGGTTTATCTCTGGGCTTTCTATCCTGTTCCATTGATCTATATTTCTGTTTCTGTGCCAGTGCCATACTGTCTTGATTACTGTAGCTTTGTAGTATAGTCTGAAGTCAGGGAGCCTGATTCCTCCAGCTCCATTTTTTGTTCTCAAGATTGCTTTGGCTATTCGGGGTCTTTTGTGTTTCTATACAAATTGTGAAATTTTTTGTTCTAGTTCTGTGAAAAATGCCAGTGGTAGTTTGATAGGCATTGCATTGAATCTGTAGATTGCTTAGAGTCATTTTCATAAAGTTGATTCTTCCAATCCAAGAACATGGCACATCTCTCCATCTGTTTATATCATCTTTAATTTCTTTCATCAGTGTCTTATAATTTTCTGCATACAGGTCTTTTGTCTCCTTAGGTAGGTTTATTCCTAGATATTTTATTCTTTTTGTTGCAATGGTATATGGGAGTGTTTTCTTGATTTCACTTTCAGATTTCTCATCATTAGTGTATAGGAATGCCAGAGATTTCTGTGCATTAATTTTGTATCCTGCTGCTTTACCAAATTCATTGATTAGCTCTAGTACCATTCTGGTAGCATCTTTAGGATTCTCTATGTATAGTATCATGTCATCTGCAAACAGTGACAGCTTTACTTCTTCTTATCTGATTTGGATTCCTTTTATTTCCTTTTCTTCTCTGATTGCTGTGGCTAAAGCTTCCAAAACTATGTTGAATAAGAGTGGTGAGAGTGGGCAACCTTGTCTTGTTCCTGATCTTAGTGGGAATGCTTTCTGTTTTTCACCATTCAGGACGATGTTGGCTGTGGGTTTGTCATACATGGCCTTTATTATGGTGAGAAAAGTTTCTTCTATGCCTACTTTCTGCAGGGTTTTTATCATAAATAGGTGTTGAATTTTGTTGAAATCTTTCTCTGCATCTACTGAGATGACCATATTGTTTTTCTCCTTCAATTTGTTAATATGGTGTATCACATTGATTGATTTGTGTATATTGAAGAATCCTTGCATTCCTAGAATAAACCCCACTTGATCATGGTGTATAATCCTTTTAATGTGCTGTTGGATTCTGTTTGCTAGTATTTTCTTGAGGATTTTTGCATCTATGTTCATCAGTGATATGGGCCTGTAGTTTTCTTTCTTTGTGACATCCTTGTCTGGTTTTGGTATCAGGGTGATGTTGGCCTTGTAGAATGAGTATGGGAGTGTTCCTCCCTCTGCTATATTTTGGAAGAGTTTGAGAAGGATAGGTGTTAGCTCTTCTCTAAATGTTTGATAGAATTTGCCTGTGAAGCCATCTGGTCCTGGGCTTTTGTTTGTTGGAAGATTTTTAATCACAGTTTCAATTTCAGTGCTTGTGATTGGTCTGTTCATATTTTCTATTTCTTCCTGATTTAGACTTGGCAGGTTGTGCATTTCCAAGAATTTGTCCATTTCTTCCAGGTTGTCCATTTTATTGGCATAGAGTTGCTTGTAGTAATCTCTCAGGATCTTTTGTATTTCTGCAGTGTCAGCTGTTACTTCTCCTTTTTCATTTCTAATTCTATTGATTTGAGTCTTCTCCCTTTTTTTCTTTATGAGTTTGGCTAATGGTTTATCAATTTTGTTTATCTTCTCAAAGAACCAGCTTTTAGTTTTATTGATCTTTGCTATCGCTTCCTTCATTTCTTTTTCATTTATTTCTGATCTGATCTTTATGATTTCTTTCCTTCTGCTAACTTTGGGTTTTTTTTGTTCTTCTTTCTCTAATTGCTTTAGGTGCTAGGTTATGTTGTTTATTCGAGATGTTTCCTGTTTCTTACGGTAAGATTGTATTGCTATAAACTTCCCTCTTAGAACTGCTTTTGCTGCATCCCGTAGGTTTTGGGTTGTCGTGTCTCCATTGTCATTTGTTTCTAGATATTTTTTGATTTCCTCTTTGATTTCTTCTGTGATCACTTCGTTATTAGGTAGTGTATTGTTTAGCCTCCATGTGTTTGTAGTTTTTACAGATCTTTTCCTGTAATTGATAGCTAGTCTCATAGCGTTGTGGTCAGAAAAGATACTTGATACAATTTCAATTTTCTTAAATTTACCAAGGCTTAATTTGTGACCCAGGATATGATCTATCCTGGAGAATGTGCCATGAGCACTTGAGAAAAATGTGTATTCTGTTGTTTTTGGATGGAATGTCCTATAAATATCAATTAAGTCCATCTTGTTTAATGTATCATTTAAAGCTTGTGTTTCCTTATTTATTTTCATTTTGGATGATCTGTCCATTGGTGAAAGTGGGGTGTTAAAGTCCCCTACTATGAATGTGTTACTGTCGATTTCCCCTTTTATGGCTGTTAGTATTTGCCTTATGTATTGAGGTGCTCCTATGTTGGGTGCATAAATATTTACAATTGTTATATCTTCTTCTTGGATCGATCCCTTGATCATTATGTAGTGTTCTTCCTTGCCTCTTGTAATAGTCTTTATTTTTAAGTCTATTTTACCTCATATGAGAATTGCTACTCCAGCTTTCTTTTGATTTCCATTTGCATGGAATATCTTTTTCCATCCCCTCACTTTCAGTCTGTATGTGTCTCTAGGTCTGAAATGGGTCTCTTGTAGACAGCCTATATATGGGTCTTGTTTTTGTATCCATTCAGCCAGTCTGTGTCTTTTGGTGGGAGCATTTAATCCATTTACATGTAAGGTAATTATTGATATGTATGTTCCTCTTCCCATTTTCTTAATTGTTTTTGGTGTGTTATTATAGGTCTTTTCCTTCTCTTGTGTTTCTTGCCTAGAGAAGTTCCTTTAGCATTTGTTGTAAAGCTGGTTTGGTGGTGCTGAACTCTCTCAGCTTTTGCTTGTCTGTAAAGGTTTTAATTTCTCCATCAAATCTGAATGAGATCCTTGCTGGGTAGAGTAATCTTGGTTGTAGGTTTTTCTCCTTCATCACTTTAAATATGTCTGCCAGTCCCTTCTGGCTTGCAGAGTTTCTGCTGAAAGATCAGCTGTTAACCTTATGGGGATTCCCTTGTGTGTTATTTGTTGTTTTCCCCTTGCTGCTTTAATATGTTTTCTTTGTATTTAATTTTTGACAGTTTGATTAATATGTGTCTTGGTGTGTTTCTCCTTGGATTTATCCTGTATGGGACCCTCTGTGCTTCCTGGACTTCATTAACTATTTCCTTTCCCATATTAGGGAAGTTTTCAACTATAATCTCTTCAAATATTTTCTCAGTCCCTTTCTTCTTCTCTTCTTCTCGAACCCCTGTAATTCGAATGTTGGTGCGTTTAATGTTGTCCCGGAGGTCTCTGAGACTGTCCTCAGTTCTTTTCATTCTTTTTTCTTTATTCTTCTCTGCAGTAGTTATTTCGAGTATTTTATCTTCCAGGTCACTGATCCGTTCTTCTGCCTCAGTTATTCTGCTACTGATCCCATCTAGAGTATTTTTAATTTCATTTATTGTGTTGTTCATCACTGCTTGTTTTATCTTTAGTTCTTCTAGGTCCTTGTTAAATGTTTCTTGCATTTTCTCTATTCTATTTCCAAGATTTTGGATCATCTTTACTGTCATTATTCTGAATTCTTTTTCAGGTAGACTGCCTATTTCCTCTTCATTTGTTAGGTCTGGTGGGTTTTTATCTTGCTCCTTCATCTGCTGTGTGTTTTTCAGTCTTCTCATTTTGCTTATCTTACTGGGTTTGGGGTCTCCTTTTTGCAGCCTGCAGGTTCATAGTTCCTGTTGTTTTTGGTGTCTGTCCCCAGTGGCTAAAGTTGGTTCAGTGGGTTGTGTAGGCTTCCTGGTGGAAGGGACTAGTGCCTGTGTTCTGGTGGATGAGGCAGGATCTTGTCTTTCTGGTGGGCAGGTCCACGTCTGGTGGTTTGTTTTGGGGTGTCCTTGGACTTACTTTGATTTTAGGCAGCCTCTCTGCTAATGGGTGGGGTTGTGTTCCTGTCTTGCTAGTTGTTTGGCATAGGGTGTCCAGCACTGTATCTCGCTGGTCTTTGAGTGAAGCTGGGTGTTGGTGTTGAGGTGGAGATCTCTGGGAGATTTTCACCATTTGATATTACGTGGAGATGGGAGGTCTCTTGTGGACCAGTGTCCTGAAGTTGGCTCCCCCTCCTCAGAGGCACAGCACTGACTCCTGGCTGTAGCACCAAGAGCCTTTCATCCACTCGGCTCAGAATAAAAGGGAGAAAACGTAGAAAGAAATAAAGAGGATAAAATAAAATAAAGTAAGGTAAAATAAAGTAAAGTTATTAAAATAAAAATATAATTATTAAGAAAAAACAATTTTTTAAGTTAAAAAAAACAAAACAAAATGGACAGATAGAACCCTAGAATGAATGGTGAAAGCAAAGCTATACAGACAAAATCTCACACAGAAGCATACACATACACACTCACAAAAAGAGGAAAAGGGGAAAAAATAATAAATCTTGCTCTCAAAGTCCACCTCTCAATTTGGGATGATTTGTTGTCTATTCAGGTATTCCACAGATGCAGGGTACATCAAGTTGATTGTGGAGCTTTAATCCGCTGCTCCTGAGGCTTCTGGGAGAAATATCCCTTTCTCTTCTTTGTTCAAACAGCTCCCGGGGTTCAGCTTTGGATTTGGCCCCACCTCTGCATGTAGGTCTCCTGAGGGCGTCTGTTCTTCTCTCAGACAGAACGAGGTTAAAGGAGCTGCTGATTCAGTGGTTCCGGCTCACTCAGGCCGGGAGGAGGGAGGGGTACGGAGTGCGGGGTGAGCCTGGCAGCAGAAGCCGGCAGGACGTTGCACCAGCCTGTGGCACACCATGCGTTCTCCCGTGGAAGTTGTCCCTGGATCCCAGGACCCTGGCAGTGGCGGGCTGCACAGCTCCCCGGAAGGGAGGTGTGGAGAGTGACCTGTGCTCGCACATAGGCTTCTTGGTGGCGGCAGCAGCAGCCTTAGCGTCTCCTGCCCGTCTCTGGGGTCTGTGCTGTTAGCCGCGGCTCACGCCCGTCTCTAGAGCTCCTATAAGCAGCGCTCTTAATCCCCTCTCCTCTGGCACCAGGAAACAAAGAGGGAAGAAAAAGTCTCTTGCCTCTTCGGCAGGTACAGACTTTTTCCCGGACTTCCTCCCGTCTAGCCATGGTGCGCTAACCCCTTTAGGCTGTGTTCACGCCTCCAGTCCTCTCCCTGCGCTCCGATGGAAGCCCGAGCCTCAGCTCCCAGCCCCCAGCCCGACCTGGCAGGTGAGCAGACAAGCCTCTCGGGGCTGGTTAGTGCTGGTCGGCACCGATCCTCTGTGCGGGAATCTCTCCGCTTTGCCCTGCGCACCCCTGTTGCTGTGCTCTCCTTCGCGGCTCCAAAGCTTTCCCACTCAGCCAGCCGCAGTCTCTGCCCGAGAAGGGGCTTCCAGTGTGTGGAAACCTTTCCTCCTTCACGGCTCTCTCCCACTGGTGCAGGTCCCGTCCCTATTGTTTTGTCTCTGTTTATTCTTTTTTCTTTTGCCCTACCCAGGTACGTGGGGAGTTTCTTGCCTTTTGGGAGGTCTGAGGTCTTCTGCCAGCATTCAGTAGGTGTTCTGTAAGAGTTGTTCCCCGTGTAGATGTATTTCTGATGTATCTGTGGGGAGGAAGGTGATCTCCGCGTCTTACTCTTCTGCCATCTTCCGAGTTAAAACTTTTAAAGGACTTAAAATGAGATATTACCTAATAGGTACAAAATAAATGTTAGTTATTATTATCCTAAATGTTCCATTAATCATAAGTTTCTGTGGTTTTTACATATTCATTATATAGTCTTCATAACCATCATTTTATTGATGTTTAATAGAACATAAATAGCATGCTCTACAAAATGTCTCTATAAATGTCATTTATTTGTACATTATTCTGTTTGCTTCTTGTTTTTCAAAATGTTTTCTATTGTACATTAACTTTTTCCGTATTCTGGATTATTCCCATAAGATAGACCCCTAGCCCGAAAGAGTTTAGAGGAAGAAAGAATATAGAAATCTTTGGGTATTTTGATATATATTGAAAGTAGGACTTTAGGTTATGAATATATCTTTAATGAGTCCTTTCTGATCTCCCTTCAGAACTTGACATGATTTTCTTCATCCAGCCATTCAACGCCTGCTGATGTGTTTATCAAGGTTCATTTAAGAAAGGTCATTATAGGAAATGACTCTATTAAAATTCATATATATATAAAAGTATTTGAGTTTCAGATCTTTAAAACATAGTTCCCTAAGTATAATCACATCATGTTAGAATTTTGCTGCCAGTAAGGAAACTTTGAACTCAAAAAAAAAAAGGAAAGCCCACTTAATGACATTTTTAGCACATAAAATTCCCCCTCTGAATCATGCACTCACAAACCATGCACCCCTAAACATTTAACTCCTCCTGACTCATTCTGAAACACTCTGACAACTTCTCCATTGAAATTCAAAATGTCCCAATACGGTAACATCCTCTTTTCCTCTAATTAATTTCCCACTGGCAAAATGCAAGAGTGATAATCTCTGTATTTACAGATTGTGGAATGAAGCACACGCCTGGAATCTTCCACTGCCCACTCCTCTAAGCATTCCCATCTTCCAGGCATGCCTGTCTCAATCCTAATACTGGATTTTCATTGTCCTCCTTCCCTGCCACCCCACCAGCACTGCCAATAGGTGACATCTTATCCTTCAAAATCCCGGATGTTCTTAAACCCCATTTCCATCTGTGGATGCTATAATTTCTGTGCCCTCTCTGCACAGTTTGCATAAGGAGACACACTGTCCTCACTAATTTATGTGGATTGATCCAGGCTTCCAAGACACAGTTAGCTCTCCCATGACAATCTGCTTACTTTCCTCTTCTACCAATACACTCTGAGTGTTCCATCTTGTATAGGGGGTCTCTCTACATGGAGAGCTCCCATCATGCCAGAGAAAAATTGAATCCATTGTGTTTGCTCTCAATAGCCCCTTTCCCTTATTGCTAATTATTACAGTACCCAAGAAATGAACATGAGACTCATTCCTCAGGTATTTTTCTATTCTGTTGCTACAACTCACACTGGGCTGCTGGTCTGGCAAGCTTTCAAGTTCCTTTGCCACCAATTATTGAATTAATTAATTTTCCAGCAAGCTCACTCTTTGTTCTGTGTAGCACATAAGTGGCACTCAGGGATGGCAAGTTTATACTAAGAAAGCAAGACAAGTACTAATTTAAGTCACTATGAGAAGCACTTAAAACCCCACACCTTCCTAGCAGACCCTTACTGACCATTATCAACCTCCCAAGTGGGACCAAGTGAATGACTTCAGAGACCTGAAAATTTCACCTAAGTGGCCTTGCATGAACCCAGACTAAATTTGAAATTAAAGTCATTCTTTGAAACCCCACTGGAAATTCTAGCAATGTGGCTAGGGAGATGCTACTGGTTGGCAAAATGGCAAGTCATTTATCCTCTCTGCCCTTGTTTCCTCACACATGAAATGAGGAACACTGATTTGCTTCACAGGAAGGCTACATGCGTTTAATTAATTAACAACACAAATCAAAAATAAAAGCTGTGGAACACCTTTGCTGAGCCCCTAAACTTGGTAAATCTGCCAATAGCATTCATTGTTTAGTTGATCTAACCTAGGTCTTTCCTTAAGTTGTGGCTCTGGTCTGGCCCATAAGTACGTTTTTGTCTACATTTATAGAAATTTATAGGCACACATGTGAGTTTTGGTTTCCTATTTTAATGTTTTCTTTTCACTGCTGCAATTGTTGAGGTCTTACGTTTTCTTCATCAAATGCTCACTGAGCTCCCCATTTACTACAGAAAACACTAGGCAGACATGCCAAAAACTTGCATGTCCGACTAGCGTGTATCTAGCCAAATGAGCCCACATCAAACTCAGTTTTCCTTTCCTTACTCCAAAGTACCTTCTGTGACTAGACAAAAGGTGATGGAAATTTCATCCTAGAACATCAAACCCTGCCAGGCACATTTCCATCTGTCCTGTTGAAGATTGCCAAAAACAGTTTTTTAGGGTTTTTTTTTTTTCCCTTAGTCAATCAAAAATTCTCTCAGGCAGAAGTTATTTTAGGACTAGGAAATGTGTTAGTTCCTACCCTGACTGACTTCTTGGACTTTGCAGGACATACCTGACCAAAATAGGGGGCAGAAAAACAACCGATGTACAGAAGTGGTACCTTCAGAATCTGTTTACTTCCTTCTTTTAGCTACAATAAAACACCCAAAGACATTCAGCCTAAGTGATGAAGAATCATGTCTGTAAGGAGAGAGAGGAAATCAGATGTCTTAGATCCTAAAGAGGTAGGAAGCTTTACAGCTAGAGCCTAGAGCCAAGAAGATTAGAAGAGAAATGATATTAATGCCAAGGAGGGAAGGTCAAGGCCAAGGACTTGGGGTTGAATGATCAATGGCTGGTTGTCCAAGACAAAAAGTAGACTGCCCATTTTGATACTGGGACAAGGAAAAGTCTTACTGATAAACAGGGGCAGAGATAGGAAACATTCATGTTAAATGTGTTTATTCTCTTCTGTAAAGAAGACCAAATTGTTAAAGGGGAAAGGTTTCTTAATACCTCTCCCTGAACTGACGCTGTATCAGTTTGCTAATTTGTGCCAAATTAAGTCATCTCTCATCAGTCAACTTTAATTGATTCTCAGGACCACCAAGTATTCCCAAGACCAGTTCCCGCCCTGGTATAGGCTTTATCACTTAAGAGGGGGAAGTGTAAGCTGGGACGAAGTGATAGAGTGGCATGGACATATATACACTACCCAATGTAAAATAGATAGCTAGTGGGAAGCAGCCGCATAGCACAGGGAGATCAGCTCAGTGCTTTGTGACCCACCTAGAGGGGTGGGATAGAGAGGGTGGGAGGGAGATGCAAGAGGGAGGAAATTTGGGGATATATGTATATGTATAGTTGATTCACTTTGTTATACAGCAGAAACTAACACAACATTCTAAAGCAATTATACTCCAATAAAGATGTTAAAGAAAAAAAAAAAAGACTGTTCTATGAGTCTTTTTTCATGTTTTTCCTAAATGGCCACAGCAGGATTATGCCTGAACATTGTAGTTTCTAGATGCACAGAGATGTTAGTGAGTCTTTATTAAGAAATCATAGTTTTGATCACCATGCTACACACTATAAGAATTTTTTTTAATGAGGTTCTTCCTTCCACTAATAAAATTTGATTTTTAATTGAAAAGTCTGTACTCCCACAACTATAACAGCACTGAACAAATGCATTAACAAAGTGATTTATAGTCAAATGTAAGTAAAGATAGTACTGATAAAGCAGAATCCAGAGTTCTTGAATGAACACCCTCCAACCACAAGACCAGGAAATGAGGTCAGACCTAACTGGGGAAAGTGACCACTCCAGCTGCCTTCCTTTTTTACTTCCCACTCACTCTTTAACCCTCTGGCATCTGTCTTCCCTCCACCACATGCTGGCTATATGGAAGTTGGTGGTTCCCAAATTTAGTGTGCATCAGAATTACCTGGAGAGCTTGTTAAAACGCAGATTGCTGGGCTCCACCCCCAGTGTAGCTGATTCAGTAGATCTGGAATGGGGCCCAAGAATTTGCATTTCCAACAAATTCCCAGGTTCTGCTGCTGCTGCTGACCTGGGAACCTCATTTTTTTTTTTTTTTTAATTACCGGTACACGGGCCTCTCACTGTTGTGGCCTCTCCCGTTGCGGAGCACAGGCTCTGGACGTGCAGGCCGAGGGGCCATGGCCCATGGGCCCAGCCGCTCCGCGGCATGTGGGATCCTCCCAAACCGGGGCACAAACCCGTGTCCCCTGCATCAGCAGGCAAACTCTCAACCACTGCGCCACGAGGGAAACCCCAGGGAACCTCATTTTGAGAGCCACTGATCTATGGAAACTGCGGTGTATCCTTGACCCAATCTATTTTCTGAAAATGAGAATACCTACTACCTCTTCCTCAGAGAATTATGGAGAAGACCTGAAACTTGTAAATGAAATGAATCACTGTGAAAGAACTTTATAAACTAAGCAGATACAGTACTAGTGATCTTCAGTATGGACCTAATTGTCTCTCTGTTGTATTTGATCACAAGGAACACTTTCTTCTTGAAACTCTGGTCTCTGTCCCACTGTTCTTTTCTGTCTCCTTTATCATTCCTCTTTCTCCTTTATTCCCTGCTCTTCTCTCTCCATACTTTCTCTCTACATATCCATCTAGTCTCACTGGCTCAAAAATCACTTATAAAAAAAATCTAACTTATCCTGTTCTGGTCATAACTTCTCTAAGATTAAAAAAATATATATCATATTTTACCCTCTCCCTTACCTAACTCTTCTTCCCAGATAC
Source organism: Grampus griseus (assembly GCF_964374135.1). NCBI lineage: Eukaryota > Metazoa > Chordata > Mammalia > Artiodactyla > Delphinidae > Grampus > Grampus griseus. The sequence continues at coordinate 82,130,201 of NC_139001.1, read as the reverse complement.
CAACAGTCTTAAATGCTTCCTATTACAGCCTTTAATGTCATCTGCCATATTGCCTCCCTTCCTCTACAATCCCAATGCTGCCACTCTTGTTGGCCTCTGTCCCACAGGCCTCCCACCTGGCCTCTCTACTTCCATAGCCTCCCTGCTCCCATCCTCCTAAATGCTCCCTCTTGTGAAGCTATTTTCATCAAGCCCCTTCCTCTCAAATCCACTCTGGCTCTCCATGGCCTAAATAATAAACTCCCAAAGCTAACTCAAATATTAGCATCTTTGAAATCTGCCCTCACTTTTGAACAGAAGCTGGATGGGTGTCTGTCAAAGGCAGTAGTAGAACAGATTCCTGTACTGAGTGATCTTCCCTTACCACTCTCCAATTAGGTATTTACAATCTTTAGTACTACTATTTCTCTAATAAAGCCATGGCTACAATCAATCCATCCTACTAACTTTTCATACCAAAATACCATCTTAAGTATTACAAATGTGCCTTTGCCAGTGATGTTACCTCTCCTTTCTGCCCACACAAATTAATTGAGGTCAAAGTTAATGCCTTTTCTACTGGTGCTTGTAACTCCATACATTCTAAAGTACTTTGTACTTAAAGTCTTCCCCTTCTTTCTCCTTTTCTTTTCCTTCTCCTCCTTCTCCTTCCTCCTCCTTCCTCCCTCCTTCCCTCTCTCCCTCTTTCCTTCTCTCCCCTGAGTCACTATACAACATGCTTTAGAACCTCTTATCCTTAAAAAAAATAATAACTTCATTGACCCACTTGCACCATCATCTACCTTACTGTCAATCAGACCATTTCTTTGCTTGTTTCTACAACTTCTCTATACACAGCTTCTCTTTTTTTCACTTCACATTCATTCCTTCCTCAACCCTTTGCAATGTAGCTTCCAACTCCACTGAATTTGCTCTTTTTAGTTTAACTAAGAACCACCTCTGTGCCAAAGTCAATGAAATTGTCTGTCTTCTCCTCTTATCCACCTTTCAGTAGAAATTAACATGTCTAACCATTCCTCCCTACTTAACTCTCTTCTTTTGGCTTCCAGCACTTCTGCTTTTTTCTTACCTCACTGGTCACTCATTCTCAGTCTTCTATCATGACTCTTCTTCTTCGATTGAGCCTCTAAGTTTTGGAGTGCCAGGGGCTCAGTCCTGGGCTCTCCTTCTCTTACTATCTACACATTCCCTAGATGACCTCATCTACTCACTGGCATACTATCTACCTGCTGGTGACTCATTATTTTTCCTCCAGGCATAACATCTACTTTAAAGCCCAGACTCTGTCTTGGTATCTTAACTATGATGTCTAATATGCACATTAAACTTACCTGAATAGAACTCTTAGTTCGCCTCTCCAATCTCCTTCCTGTTTCTACTCCAGTCTTCCCTCTCCCAACAAATGACGCTATTCATTTAACTCAAACCAAAAATTAAGACATCATCTTTAATATCCACCCACATTCAATCAGTCAGCAGATCCTGTGTGTTGTACCAGTAAAATATATCTCGAGCGTGCCCAATTCTCTCCATCTCCAGTGCTGCCACCCTAGACCAAGTCATCAAACTCTCTTTCCTGGAATGTTATAATAGTCCCCTAAATGGCCTTCCTGCATGCATGCTTGGCCTTCTCCCGTAGCAAATAGAGTGATCTTTATGAAACATAAATAATACCACATCACTCTCCTACTTAAAATATTGCAGTGACCTCCCATTTTATAAAACTCAGACTTCTTACTGCAGCTTATAACATTGGGCTCTTGACTTTCCCATCTCATTGGTACCACATTCACACAAGCATCTTATTCAAACCACGCTGGTCTTCTTTTGCTCCTCACATAAGCCAACCTCTTTCTTGATCCCAGGATTTTTGCTGTTCCCTCCTTCAGGAATACTCCCTGCTAGGTTTTCACATGGTAAATTCTTCCTTATCCTTCAGATTTTAGTTACTAATATCATCTTCTCCGAGAGGTCATTTTTGACTACCCTGTCAAAAATATTCCTTATTGGGGCTTCCCTGGTGGTGCAGTGGTTGAGAGTCCGCCTGCCGATGCAGGGGACACGGGTTCGTGCCCTGGTCCGGGAAGATCCCACATGCCATGGAGCGGCTGGGCCCGTGAGGCATGGCCGCTGAGCCTGCGCGTCCGGAGCCTGTGCTCCGCAGCGGAAGAGGCCACAACAGTGAGAGGCCCACATACCACAAAAAAATAAAATAAAATAAAATAAAAAATATTCCTTATTAAAAAGGTACTTTCTATCTCACTAAGAGTAATTATAATTCAGAATTCTCACTAGTTATGTTTTTATTTACATGTTTGTTATCTGTCTCTAGCTTCATCCCTTAACCTCCCTGAAACGAGAATATAAGCTCTAAAAGAAGAAACTTGTATGTATTCTTCTATGATTTATTCCTAGCCCCTAAGAATACTGCTTAGGTTCCTCAATAAATATTCATCAAAAAAATTTTAATGAATAGAAGGCCCACGCATGAGTCAGGATAGGCTATAGAAACACAAGTCCAAAATCTCAGTGGGCTAAAACCATAACAATGTATACCTTGTAAGGACTACAGGGCACTGCTCATTGTGGTCCATCAGGGACCACGACTGACAGATGCTTCCTCTCAACACATGTGTCCATGAGGAGCAGCACACCGGTGGGACACGGTATGTTTAATTGCATGCAGCTCTTAACACTTCCAACAAGAAGTGGCACATATCAATTTTGCTTGCTTTGGCCAAAACAAGTTATATAGCCAAGCCTAAATTCCTTTATTTTTTTTTTTATTGAAGTATAGTTGATTTACAATGTTGCATTAATTTCTGCTATATAGCAAAGTGATTCAGTTATACATATATATATATATATATATATATATACACTCTTTTTTATATTATTTACCATTGTGGTTTATCATAGGGTATTGAATATAGTTCCCTGTGCTATACAGTAGGACCTTGTTGTGTATCCATTCTATATATAATAGTTTACATCTACTAAACCCACCCTCCCATTCCTTCCCTCCCCTAATCCTCTTCCCCTTGGCAACCACAAGTCTGTTCTCTATGTCTGTGAGTCTGTTGCTGTTTTGTAGATAAGTTCATTTGTGTCGTATTTTAAATTCCACATATAAGTGATATCATATGGTATTTGTCTTTCTCTTTCTGACTTACTTCACGTAGTATGATAATCTCTAGTTACATCCATGTTGTTGCAAATGGCATTATTTCATTCTTTTCATGGCTGAGTAGTCTTCTATTGTATATATGTACCACATCTTCTTTATCCATGCATCTGTCAATGGATATTTAGGTTGTTTCCATGTCTTTAACCAAGCCTAACTTCAAAACGTGTGGGAAAGTATATTCATCCATGTGTCCAGAAGTCAGAAAGATGGAAATATTTGCTTATCAGCACTTGTGATTCCATACCTATCTTCTACTAGAACGTTTCTTACACTCAGAAGAAAGATGATAAAAATATTTGGTCATTGCACTTTTGACTTTCATATCTACCCTCTACTTAAAGCTTTCTTCCACCAACAGAGCCTAACATAAACTCTCTGAATCTGTGTAGCGTATATTTCTGTAATTCTCAATTGGTGTAACTGTTCAATCATCTGACTCCCCATCTACACTGTAAATAAGGAGGGCAAGGATCCATATCGCTTTCCCTCTGAACCTAGTATTCTGAGAACCTGGCTCAGTGCCTTTCACATAGTAGATTCTATGAACAACTATTTGTTGGAGGAATGTCTTGTAGCCTTTCATGTGTATGTGTTTTTATCTGCACAATTAGACTAAATATTCCTCTGCATATAGTACATAAATTCAAGAATTTGTATTTCATGTATCTTCTAGCTGACTCATCATGGAGATATTCTCATATTGGCAGGAACACAATAAATACTTGTTGAACTAAGCTAATTGATAGTATTGAGGCCTCATCAAAATACCCCTATTAAAAAGGCACGCTCAAATCCCCAGCACCATCATCTTTTGAACACAAACTCACAGAAGACACACATTGCCGTCCCTGGCTTCCAGCAAAAGTTCCATGGCCAGTTTTCTTTGGTAGGAAAAAACCAACAAATGATTGCTTGGGTCTTCTTGGTTCTGCTGGTGATCAATCTTTCTGGAAGTGAAACTCCCCTTTCCACAGGATTTCATCAGAGCAGTAACCACAGGACTCAGATTTTGGTCATTGATAGTGTCTCAGCTCAGCCATGTATCCTAAAGTGAAAATGAAACTTGTGTTCCATTCCCTTATGTTCCTTTTCCTAAAATTGCCAATTCCTAAAATGATGCTGAGATTAAAATCTGTTCCTTCTTGAGTGGGGTCATAATGTGTGATGACAGATCTGTCTCTAAGACCCTTGCTGTATGACAGAGAGTGGCAGTATTGTTGAGATTTTTATATCAGAAAATATCCTTTGGTTTCCAGGTGGTTTCTATTTCTGCTGACAAGTTCAAAGTACATATATTTGGACATCCTCCCTGCTGCAATACTATTGGATTCGTAGCCTTCTTCCTTAGAAAAATGTCATTTCAATTGACTGAGTATTCTCAATCTTCCAAATCACAGCCAGTATATCACAGTAGAAAGAGTTAGAGAGGCCTTCTTTAATTCCATAGCACATCTTGGGTGAATCTCGTAACCTGAATTTCAGTTTCCTCATCAAAAAAATGAGGATAATAATACATGCCTCATGGGATTAAATAACATAAAATTGGAAGTGTTTCTTTCTATTCCTGGCACACAGGAGATATTCAGTAAATGTTTGTGCTTTTCTAACAGCTACTTTAACTGTTAAGCAAGGTACCAATTTAAAGTCCCTTCAAATAAAATAATCTAACAATCATAGAATTGTTTTGAGCTAATTAACTTAAGGGCCCATAACAGAGCCCGATACACAATAAACTCTATATATGAATATTAGCCTATAGCATCTACAGCGGGACATGCTGCTGTGCTACAACCTGATTTTTGCCCCTTTCCCACATTTTCATCTCATTCATCTGGCTTTTCTAAAATGTATCATGCTCTCTTCCGGTGTATTTGGGAATGTATGTTGGTACAACTTTTTTCTATGGAGAGCAATTTAGCAATGTCCTTCAAAATTTTAAGTGCACAAATTCTTTGACCCAGCAATTCTACTTCTAGGAATTTATCCTTTAGATATGCTAACACATATGCAATATGATATATGTAGAAAAACATTCATAGTAACATTGTAATATGAAAAGATGGAAAATAGCCTAATGTTCATTAGTAAGAGGGTAGTTACACAAGTGATAGTATGTGCGTATAAAGAAATCTTATGGGTGAGGCAACTATAAATACTGACATGGAAAAACCTCCAAGATATGTCCTCAAACAAAAAGAGCAAGGTGCAGAGCAATGTCTATGATACGCTACTATCGCGTTACAAATTGTAAGTATCTACATACTTGTGTAAGAATAGACCATCCCTGGAAGGACACAAGAGACTGGTAATAGTGATTGCCTCTGGGAAGGGGAACCAGGTGGCTCTGGGGAAGAATAGAGAGATGATTAACTCCTATAATACCTTTTGAATTTTGTTCTACGTACATGTAGTTTCTTTTCCAAAAATATGTTCCTTAAAACTGTCCTTAATTCTATTGTAAATCATTGATTAAATCTGGGAAGAGAATGATAAACAAAAGGAATGTCTAGAATGCTTTCTTTTTTCTTCGTTTATTTTTTTAAAAAAGGTATTTGTATTCTGTAATTATTAAAAATTTAATATAAAAAAGGAAAATGACCGGAAAGGGAAAATATAGCTAGTTAAACCACTGTCACTTCCATACTACAGTGACTGTCCATCAGTCAACAGGCGTTGAATTGATTATTTATTAAGTCCTTGATGTTCTGGAGGATGCAGTGAGGGAAGAGATGCAAAAGAGATAGAGGGCCCAGTTTCTCCCCTCAAGGAGCTCACAGTCTGGTTGGATGGATGAGACTTGTAGGTGAAATGGTGAACACCATCCAGCAGTAAAGTATCATGCAGCAGTGAGGCTGGCCTGGGTAAGGAGGCTTTACAAAGGAGCAGTCTTTTTCTGTTGTAGAAACAGAGATAATGATGATGTTGGTGACAAGTTATGTCTCCTCCTTTATCTATTTCCTTGTCTTCAAAATGGAATAATCTGCCTTAGCTCTCCTCTCACAGGGATGCTGTTAGGATTAATGAGATAAAGTTTGTGCTTATACAGCATCTTTCTTCTGAGAACTCAGAGTGCTTTGTGTAAAGTATTCTTATTAACATTCATAGGGTGGTTTATATAGTTTTCCACCTTTCACTTTGGAATTTGCACATCTATACCTAAAGACTTGGATTCTTTTCTCACTCTTCCTCAACATCACTCTCATTTTTGCACCAAAATAGTGCAGGTTCAAGCTTTAAAGTCTTGGTGGTTTTATATAGCTCAGGGCTAATAACATCGCACAGCTTGTCTGCAGGAGAGCCCACCTGTACATTCTAAAATTTCTGCAGATTCCATTGTATACATATGCATGATAAACCTGAGCACATGGTAAGATTTCAAACAAGTATATAACAGGAATGGAAAAATCTATAACTAAGACTGCTCCCTAGGAAGGGTGAATTACAACAGCAGTAAGTCTTGTGAGGTTGTGCTTGCAAGTTTAGGGGTCCAGGCTGAACCCCACCCCCCTCCACTGTCCCCAGAGACCAAACTACACTGCATAACAGGAGTGATTTTAGGTTGGGGACAGAGGGTGTCAAAAGAGAGAGGAGGCAGAAGTAGAGATGGGAAGAAGGAAAATGGAGCCAGGAAGGTAGCGGGAGGCCATGCATAGCAGGAAATGACTTCTCCATATTTCCCCTCCCCAGTTATGAATAAACTTCACCAAAGCTTACAAAATGCTAGGAATGAGTGGATTTCTTATGTAAGCTTGGCTGCGTTTCCACCCAGAGAGATGGGGGTAATGAAGCAGAGACAAGATTATGAGCCTGGGAAGTGATAGAAATCATGGGAGAATCTGGACTCGCGATGACCTGGCACTGACTAGGCTCCAAGTTAATTAGACTAAATCTCTGAGGAAAAAAGGGACTTGGCTGACATGAGGATAAAGATCTGTGATGCCCATTGCTGCTTGTTGTTTATGCATGTATACCAATGTTAAAATCAAGTTTTTAAGAAGTAAAATTTAGGTTTAGAAAAGATGGCCCAGTCCAGCTCCTGTCTTGGACCAAGTGGAGAGCGGAAGGCAGAGAGTGAGTGGACTTCCTCCCTGTGCAGCAGCCAAGCCTGGATCCAAGGTCTCCTACCTCCCAGTCAAGTGCTGGCTACATGTAACCAAACTGTGCCACCGCCCCACACATCTTTCCTCAGACTTGTTTCTACCCTGTTTGCATGTTTGAGAACAGCACTTGGCTGAAGCCTTCAACTTGAGAGGTAGTAGGAGTGCTGCCTACTCATATCACGCTACCTGTTTGGCCCTAGGCCAGTATCACAAAACAAAGCTTCTTGCAGCAACTGAGAAGAAACAATCTGCATAACTTAAAGCTATGTTAGAGTGTTGTGCTTCATGTCTGAGCAGCATAAGTCTTGAGCTTTAAATAGCCCAACCCTAACATATATTGAAGAGCAATGTTCTAAAGGTTATATTACATAAAGTGGAACATTTAGTGACACCACAGCAAAGTGCCAGGTCCCCTTTCTTGCAAACTGACGGAAGCCAGCCTCAGTTAGGCAGCTGGGGAGAAAACTTCCCTGTGATATGAAAACCAAAAGAGGTCAGCTCTGTTTATAATTTGGAGAGCCCTACAGTATTCCACTGACCCCAAATAGCTCCTCCCCTTGTCTGCTGCAGTCTTGCCAACCCTCTGATAGAACCGTCATAGAGTCACTTCTCTGGATTAGACAGTAAGAGTCATAATTCCTGGACGGACATTTAGGAATACCTAAATGTGCCACAGGTACACCTAAGGGCACAGGCCTTAGCTGGTGGACAAAAGTTATAGACAATGTCTTTTTCCTTTGGCCTTCTCCCTCTAACGTAGAGACCCAGATGTGTTTTCATTACTCTCTTTGATATCCTAGTAGTTGCTTCACACAGTTATAAAGCATTAAATACCAAGTTATATACCAGAATCATCTATGGAACTTATGTAAGTTATAAATGCCTAGGGTCCACCCCAAACTTACCAAGTTGGAATTTGGAAAGTAGTAAATGTTTGAACAAGTATGTTTTGAAAATGGTCCCACAGAGATTCTGATGCAAGCTTCTGTCTCACAACCACCGGGGATAGGATGGGATGTAGGTGAAGGTCAAGGATGGGAAAGAGGTATCCTGGAAGACCTGGTGACTGGAGAAATATGCCACCTGGAAAGGATGGGTCCCAAAGACTGTACCCCAAAGCAAGTCCCTGATAGGAAGGGAGTGCAATCACTGAAAGGTAATCACTCTGGAAAGTGACTGAGAATTCCAGACCATGCTGGGGAAAGTCCCCCCAAAAGGACTGCCTGAAACAAATAAGAACCTTACCCAGTGTATACTGCCATATACATTTGTTTATGCTTTCAATTTAATATTTACTAACTAATAAATGCCAGGTGCAAAGTTAGGTGCTGGAATAGAATGTGGAGCAAAACCAGACAAAATTGCTTACCCTGTGGAGCTTCCATTCTGATAGGAAAGGCAAGGGATTAAAGAAGTGATTATACTAAATGTAATGAGTAACAGGGGAAGTACAGAATGCTAGAGGAATACATAATGAGGGAACTAACCTAGTCTAAGGGTAATCAAGGAAAGCTTCTGGAGCAAGTGCTTGTTAAATGGAGACCAGGAGGATAAGTGAATATTAGCCTGATAAACAGAATAGGGGATGAGAATCCAGACTCATGTGCAAAGCCTGATGGTTTTTTACCCCAAGGAAGATTTTTTTTAACTCCCCGCTGCCTTCCCACAAGTTGAATAATAATCTCTAGGGGTAGGACCCAGATATCAATAATTTTTAAAGCTCTCCAGGTTATTCTAATGTGCAAACAAGGAGAACCAGTGGTATAGAGACAGGACTTTCCATTCAGGATACTGAAAGAAATTCAGAGCATTTAATGCAAGTGAGAAAACGGCAAGAGATGAGGCTGGAGTGACCATATGCAGTAAGCAATGTGTTGGAATTCTCCAGAGAATCAGAAGAATAGGACATGCCAAATAGATAGATAGATAGATAGATAGAGGGATTTATTATAAGGAATTGGCTCACATGATTATGGAGGCTGAGAAGTCCTACAGTTTGCTGGTGGTATAGCTACAGTCCAAGTGCAGAAGAAGACTGATGTCCCATGTCAAAAACATGCAGAGAGAAAGAGAATTCTCCCTCACCTTTATTCTATTCAGACCTCTAACTGATTGGATGAGGCCCACCCTCAAGGGGAGGGCAACTGCTTTATTCAGTCTACCAATTCAAATGTTCATCTCATTAAGAAATACTCTCATAGGCGTACACAGAATGTTTAACCAAATATCTGGCTACCCTATGGCCCAGTCGACTTGACACATAAAATCGGCCATCACACCATTCTTAAAAAATTCATATTTTATCTTGAAGTCATGGGAATCTTTTAAGCCAGGGAATATGATCTGATTAGTACATTTTATATGGTCACTCTGGTTGTGGTTGTGAGAAAAGAATAAAGGGGAAGAAACTAAAGGTGATGAAATCATTAGGATGTTGTTGCAATAATCTAGGCAACAGACGTGCTGGAGAGAGATGGAGAGATATGAATCCATCTGCAGAAAGGAAGAATCAATAGGACATGGTGATTGATTGGATATGAGAGATGATGCAGAACAGAGTCAAGAGTGCCTTCCAGGTTTTAATTTGAACAATGTGGTGGATTGGAATTGTATTTACCAAAATGGGGAACATAATAACATCCCTCCACAGAGTTGCAGATTTCAGTATATGAGAGCTCCATCGTCTTTCAAAGACCACTCTCTTCCGAAAAGACTGCACCTCAGCTATCCCAAGCAGATGAGCATCCCAACTGGATTTCCCTATACCCTAAGGAAGTCGTTCCTCCACCTACTTCCAAGGCAGCCCTAAATTGAGAAAATCTGACGGTGAAGGTATCATTAAAAAGGGCTGGGAAGTCAGATATATAGAAGATACAAGTACTTGCCCTGAAGGGAAAGTGTTACTAAAATTTCATCCTTAGAAACACAAAATTTGCCCTTTTGTTTCTGATCATAATGCTGAGGTTCTACTTAGGGGCAAATGGAACATCAGTAGGATGTTTTCACCTGGAAGTGCTCTTCTGGGAAATGCAGCCAGCTGGTTTACCAATGCATCATGTCTTCTAACCCAGAGGACTAGTCAGATGACTACCAAGGCCTCTCATCTCTATTATAACATCTACTTAGATTCTCTACATGCCCTCCCTAAACAAGGAGCATAGGTCCTCCAAACATAGAGAGCAAGACCACAACTATCATTCTTCCGCACTAGAGATGGTGTAGGAATTGTTATTAAGCAGGGGCACAGGGCAGTGCACACTGGAGAGCACTGTGAACCCCTGTGCCCTGACCTTGCCACAGAAAACTTAGAAGCACTGGGTTCCATTTGCAAAACTGCTTTCATAGGATGGTCCCATAAATCCAGTTTCGACAGTGCTTGAAAGATTAAACTCAGGAAAATAATTGTGTTTCGTTTGGTAAAGCACCTGAAACTATGGCTACTTTTTTTTTGACACGCAAAAGTATTTATTGCAGCATTATTTGGAAACAAATAGTCAAAAGATTATTACACTGCAGTTAGTTACACTGATCGACCTACACATATCAACACAGGTGAATCTCAAACTACCGAATGGAAAAACTAGGTACAGAAGGATACTATGGTATGTTACCATTTACATAGTTTTAAGACATTCAAAACCAAAGATCTGAAACAGTAAATCAGCAGCCTCCTGTGTTTGCAGCAGACTGTTACGTAGGCATCCAAATGTCCATAGGCTAGACCACCATATTTCTGCCTGCCCCGTAAGAGATGAGGAGCTCGGGGCACTGACAGAATCAAAGCATCCACCGTCTACAACCACCGTAGAAAACCGCATCGCTGATGTTTCCAAAAACCACACTCAAAGTTTGGTTTCTTGGGTTGCTCAGTTAAAAGGCAGGATGTATTTGTGACCCCCAGATTTCTTAGGAAAGTCAGAGGTCTTGAAAATCAGACCAGGGACCGTCTGGAGGACTTGCTTTAAGTGGGTATCTTTTTTTTTTTTTTGGTCTGTGTCTTTTGTTCCTGTCATTAATTATTTTTTTCAGTTTACTTTTACTTTTTTTTATTGGAGTATAATTACTTTACAATGTTGTCTTAGTTTCTGCTAAGTTCACAATGAAGTGAATCAGCTATATGTATACATATATTCCCTCCTCTTGGACCTCCTTCCCATCCCCCCTCATCCCGCCCATCTAGGTCATCATAGAGCACTGAGCTTAGCTCGGTGTGCTATACCACAGGTTCCCACTAGCTGTCTGTTTTACACATGGTAGTGTATTTATGTCAAACGTAGTCTCCGAATTCATCCCACCCTTCCCTTCCGCACTGTGTCTACAAGTCTGTTCTCTACATCTGCATCTCTATTCCTGCCCTGGAAATAGGTTCATCTGCACTATTTTTCTAGAGTCCACATACATGCGTTAATATACAATATTTGTTTTCCTCTTTCTGACATACTTCAATCTGTATGGCAGACTCTAGATCCATCCACATCTCTACAAATGACCCAATTTTGTTCCTTTTTATGGCTGAGTAATATTCCATCATATATATGTTACCACATCTTCTTTATCCATTCATCTGTCAATGGACATTTAGGTTGCTGTAGATTGCTTTGGGTAGTATAATCATTTTCACAATGTTGATTCTTCGAATCCAAGAACAAGGTATATCTTTCCAACTGTTTGGGTCATCTTTGATTTCTTTCATCAGTGTTTTATAGTTTTCTGTGTACAGGTCTTTTGCCTCCTTAGGTAGGTTTATTCCTAGGTATTTTATTCTTTTGTTGCAGTGGTAAATGGGATTGTTTCCTTAATGTCTCTTTCTGAATTTTCATTGTTAGTGTATAGAAATACAAGAGATTTCTGTGAATTAATTTTGTATCCTGCTACTTTACCAAATTCATGATTAGCTCTAGTTGTTTTCTGGTGGCATCTTTAGGATTATCTATGTATAGTATCATGTCATCTACAGTGACATTTTTTCATCTTCTTTTCCAATTTGTATTCCTTTTATTTATTTTTCTTCTCTGATTACCATCCAGGACTTCCAAAACTATGTTGAATAATAGTGGCGAGAGTGGACATCCTTGTCTTGGTCCTGATCTTAGAGGAAATGCTTTCAGTTTTTCACCATTGAGAATGATGTTTGGTGTGGGTTTGTTGTATTCTTTATTATGTTGAGGTAGGTACCCTCTATGCCCACTTTCTGGAGATTTTTTATCATAGATGGGTGTTGAATTTTGTTGAAAGCTTTTTCTGCATCTGAGATGATCATATGGTTTTTATTCTTTAATTTATTAATATGGTATATCACATTGATTGATTTGCATTGAAGAATCCTTGCGTCCCTGGGATAAATCCCACTTGATCATGGTGTATGATCCTTAATATGCTGTTGAATTCTGTTTGCTTGTATTCTGTTGAGCATTTTTGTGTCCATGTTCATCAGTGATATTGGTCTGTAATTTTCTTTTTTTGTGATATCTTTGTCTGGTTTTGGTATCAGCATGATGGTGGCCTTGTAGAACAAGCTTGGGAGTGTTCCTCCCTCTGCAATTTTTTGGAAGAGTCGAAAAAAGATAGGTGTTAGCACTTCTTTAAATATTTGATAGAATTCACCTGTGAAGCCATCTGGTCCTGGACTTTTGTTTGTTGCAAGATTTTTAATCACAGTTTCAACTTCATTACTTGTGATTTGTCTGTCATATTTTCTGTTTCTTCCTGGATCAGTCTTGAAAGGTTGTACCTTTCCAAGAATTTGTCCATTTCTTCCAGGTTGTCCATTTTATTGGCATGTAGTTGCTTATAGTAGTGTCTTATGATCCTTTGTATTTCTGTGGTGTCAGTTGTAATTTCTCCTTTTTTATTTCTTATTTTATTGATTTGAGTCCTCTCCCTTTTTTTTCTTGATGTGTCTGGCTAAAGGCTTATTAATTTTGTTTATCTTCTCATAGAACCAATTTTTAGTTTTATTGATCTTTGCTATTGTTTTCTTCATTTCTATTTCATTTATTTCTGCTCTGATCTTTACGATTTCTTTCCTTCTACTAACTTTGGGTTTTGTTTGTTCTTCTTTCTCTAGTGGCTTTAGGTGTAAGGTTAGGTTGTTTATTTGAGTTTTTTCTTGTTTCTTGATGTGAGATTGAATTGTTATAAACTTCCCTCTTAGAGCCACTTTTGCTGCATTCCATAGGTTTGGGGTCGTCGTGTTTTGATTGTCATTTGTTTCTATGTATTTTTTAATTTCCTCTTTGATTTCTTCAGTGAGGTCTTGGTTATTTAGCAGCGCACTGTTTAGCCTCCATGAGTTTGTGTTTTTACAGGTTTTTTTCATTTAATTGATTTCTAATCTCATAGTGTTGTGGTCAGAAAAGATGCTTGATATGATTTCAATTTTCTTAAATTTTCCAAGGCTTGATTTGTGACCCGAGATGTGATCTGTCTTGGAGAATGTTCCATGTGCACTTGAGGTGAAAGTGTATTCTGCTACTTCCAGGTGGAATGTCCTATAAATACCAATTAAATCTATCTAGTCTTTTGTGTCATTTAAAGCTTGTGTTTCCTTATTTATTTTCTGTTTGAATGATCTGTCCATTGGTATAAGTGGGGTGTTAAAGTCCCCCACTATTATTGTGTTACTGTTGATTTCCCCTTTTATGGCTGTTAACATTTGCCTTATGTATTGAGGTGCTCCTGTGTTGGGCGCATAAATATTTATAATTGTTATATCTTCTCCTTGGATTGATCCCTTGATCATGTTGTAGTGTCCTTCCTTATCTCTTGTAACAGTTTTATTTTAAAGTCTATTTTATCTGATATGAGTATTGCTACTCCAGCTTTCTTTTGATTTCCATTTGCATAGAATATCTTTTTCCATCCCCTCACTTTCAGTCTGTATGTGTCCCTAGGTCTGAAGTGGGTCTCTTGTAGACAGCATATATACAGGTCTTGTTTTTGTATCCATTCAGCCAGTCTATGTCTTTTGGTTGGAGCATTTAATCCATTTACATTCAATGTAATTATCAATATGTATGTTTCTATTACCATTTTCTTAATTGTTTCAGGTTTCTTTTTGTGGGTCTTTTTCTTCCCTTGTGTTTCCCACCTAGAGAAGTTCCTTTAGCATATGTTGTAAAGCTGGTTTGGTGGTGCTGAATTCTCTTAGCTTTTGCTTGTCTGTAAAGCTTTTGATTTCTCTGTCAAAACTGAATGGGATCCTTTCTGGGTAGAGTAATCTTGGTTATAGGTTTTTCTCTTTCATCACTTTAAATATATCCTGCCACTCCCCTCTGGCCTGCAGAGTTTCTGCTGAAAAATCAGCTAATAACCTTATAGGGATTCCCTTATATGTTATTTGTTGCTTTTCCCTTGCTGCTTTTAATATTTTTTCTTTGAATTTAATTTAACTATCATTCTTCCACACTAGAGATGGTATAGGAATTGGTATTAAGAAGGTGCACAGGGCACTGCACATTGGGGAGTGCTGTGGACCCCTGTGCCCTTACCTTGCCACAGAAAATTTAGAAGCACTGGGCTCCTGTTTGCAAAACTCCTTTCATAGGAGGATCTCATGAATCTAGTTTCGACAGTGCTGGAAAGATTAAGCTCAGGAAAATAATTGTGTTTGATTTGGTAAAGCACCTGAAACTATGGCTATTAACTGTTAAAATAAAATTGTTAAGCAACTGTATTAGTTTCCTAGGACTTCCATAGCAAATTACAGCAAACTTGGTGGCTTAAAATAACAGAAATTTATTTGCTCACAGTTCTGAAGTCCAGAAGTCCAAAATCAAGGTATCAGTGAGGTTGGCTTATTCTAGAGGCTCTGAGGGAGAATCTGATCCATGCTTCTCTCTTAATTTCTGGTGGTTGCCAGCAATCCTTGGTGTTCCTTGGCATATAGATTGCTGACTCCAATCTTTGCCTTCACATTTCATTCTTCTCTGTGTCTCTGTGTCCTCTCTTCTTCTCATAAGGACACCAATCATTGGATTTAAGGCCCACCCTAATCCAATATGACCTCACCCTGATCCTTAACTAGTTACATCCAAAAATAACCAATTTCCAAATAAGGTAACATTTTGAGTTGGACATGACTTTTGAAGGGACTACTGCATTTGACTGCAGCAACATAATCAGTTTTTGATGTTACTGAATGATGGCTACAACCAATTACATATGCAAAGCCTGAAGTTTTTCTAAAAATATGTCAATCCTGCTATTAGTAAGTATCAAACAGGGAATTTCAAAGGGCATGTAGTCTTTATTTCTGGTACTGAGATAAAACCAAAAGCTCCCTTTTCTTGCAAGCCAGTCTTGGCCTCCTTCCCTCCTTTTTCCCGGTCGTTTTTTATGAATTAGAAACTTAAGTTGTTCTCCTCACCCCATCCATCATCACCTTTCTTTCCCTGCCCTAAATCCCAACCTCAAAGAAACAAAACTTAGCTGAGGTCAGGGTCTGACCATTTCTGAAATAATCAAATGAAATAGATTGCCATGGTTTTCCAGTTATCATACCATTGAAGGTATTTTAAGGTCTTACTCTTTTTTGATGTGAGAAGGTTTGAAGATGCGGGGTGGGTCACAGGACCTTTTGGGTGAAAAGGGTGTTCAGGATTTAAAAAGTGTGATAATCTGTTTTAGAAGTTGTGACCTTCTTGTGGTAATACCTTCAGATACAGATAGCAATGTTATCTGAAGGTATTCTGGTTTAAGATGTTTAAATAGTCTAATGTATCACAGTCTGTTTTAAATGTAATACATTTAAACACACCTCCACACAAGCCCATAAATGAAACAAAGATGTCTTAGAGGAATAGTTTAGCTCTGCTTCTTTGCAGCCTACATGTAAACTCTCCTTTAGTCTAAAAGCATTAAAATCATAGTAATGAAATCTTGCCATTAAGAATCAGAAAGCACTTTTCTCTTTAAAAAGACAGATGCATTAAAATTTAATTATTTTCTCCCTATCTGATTATCAGACAAGAATAAAGCACATTTGAGGGGAAACTACACATATGTTCACCCAGTGTAGGAATGTTTTTTAAGACTTTTCCAGGAGTTGTTCCCTAGCACCCACCCGAAGTGGAAAAAAACATAATTGGCTACATGTATACACTTTGAAACAAAAGAGCCAATGCACCAACTGAACAATCAAACAGATACAAATCAGGTGCTTAGGAGATGATTTTGGTTTCCTAATCCTGTGCACATTCTTCCTGTCTCTAAATATATATATATATGTGCATTTGACTTGGTGTGGCATCCCCTCAGATGGTTCCTTGAACCACTTTTTCTTCTTCTTTAGGATAGGTAAGTAGAGATTCCTTTCTGGAGTGTGAAAGCTTGCAGCAGCAGGAACACAGCATATCTCATCTCTAATTTATGACTGACTAACTGAAACTCCGCACTGTCGGCAAACTCTGCCGTGTTTACTGGTGTGACAGCATACACACATATGGCAGAAGCCAGATGGACCTTCTCCCCCAGCTTCAAGCTAAGGGTGCTTCATTAGGAAAGAGATGCAGCCAGGCTTTGAGATCTTTGAACAAGGCTTTCCAGCACTACAGGAAGGAAATCAGTCAGCAATCTGGAAAGAAAATAACACTTCCCTAGGTGAGAGATTAGGTCAGAAGAGAATTTATAGTTGCCCTGTTGAAGCCCATCAAGTTTTAAAGAACGAATGGCCTGTCCTCCCAACCACAGAAATTCGGAAGCTACTTCCAAAGAAATCAGTTGAAATGAAGTTTGCATTTCATCTACCCAGACAAGGGTTAATAGGACAATAAATCCACTTCCTAAACTCTGATTTATAGTTAAGTGTTAATAGTTTCAAAAAGTTCTATTAAGCTCCAAGAAAACAGCAGTCTTTTGCAACTATGAAGATTTGCAGTGAAGAACCTTCCTACTTCAATGAAATGTTGCTCATAAGTTATAAAATAAAATATAACTCTCTAAACCTAAACTTTCATTCTAAACTTTCAAGAAAAACAATGTTTTCTTCAATTTATCCAACACTACTGTGTTTTAGTTTTGGTTTCTTTTTTCCTGGCATGTGATATCTGTACCTTTTTTGACTTATTAGCCTGAGGGTTTTTTTTTTTCCTTCTGTTTATACTCTAGCCTCCAAATTTTGGAGTGTGTCTCAGGAGCAATGGGCTTAGATTCCCATCAGAGTCCTTCTTATCCACACTTGAACCATCTGGAGCAGAGATCTCTGAAAAGTAATCTGAGATCTTCTCTCTTCCTAAAAACCCAGAAACAAGGGTTCTGGGAGTAGTAAAGGGGTGACAAGAAGAATTGAGGGAGAATGGATTCTTAGCCAAGGAATAAACTGCCCCACTATCTAAACTATCTGAACCTCTGATTCAGGTAAATCCATTAACTCCACATGTCTCAGGGCCTAGTTCAAACAGAGAAAGGCCTAATTCCAGGGCAGAAGGAGTGCCAGGGAGGAAAGAGGTTCTTGGTTTGAGGAGATGATCCATTCTCAAGGACCTTGTAGATTTTATAGGAAATCTAGATACCCCTCCACTGCCTCCAAGGGCCTTATGGTGATTAAGCTCTGATGAAGAAAAGCAGTGAGGAGGGATCACTGGACGTAGTTAAAAACTACTTCTTTACACCCTACAATTGGTTCACACTGACTAGAAATTTTCCTCTCCAAGAGGCAAAAAAATTACATATTGCTACAGAGTGGGCCATAGAAGCAACTAACAATTCTCTCAATATTCTACACTGCAGAAAAAAAAGTCTACTTCTCAAGAACAGCCCTTTAATTTTATGTTGGAATATATAGGGCCACTTCTAGTCTGCCTTTCTACAAAGAGTAATTAGAACTAATGCTTTTTGTAGGCACCAGGACTCCAGGTTTAGTGTAAGGCATTAACCTTCTGTTTAAATGTTATTTCACACCAATAGAGAAGCCCCTAGCATGAGACTGTGGGTAGATTTTAACCTGGTCCTTTTCCTCTCACTGGGAAGCTGTGATATGATTTGAAACTCAGTGGTCATTGTTGGTGAAACTCCATGGAACTAAAGCTCCATCATTAACCAAACAGAAGCTGAACAGAGTGCTCAGAGGCAGTACTGCCTGGGGTCCTCAGGGCACCATATTTCATAATGGTCCAGAATATGATACTCCTTAAAGGGTTCTACACCCATCCTACCCTTTGCACCTCAGAAGAATTCTGTGAATTAGAAACATTGTTATTGGTCCCCTTTTACAGACAAACTGAGGACCAGAAAGGTACATGATATGCACCCAACTGGTTAATGGTAGGGACAGAATTAAATCCCAAGGATTCTATATTCCAGAATCTAATAGTATCCTCTTATACAGAGTTTCTTCTCCTGATAAGTGAGTGCAACTACTATTTAAAGGTCTAATATTCGGTTAATGGCATTAAGCAGCCAGAGGAATGGAAAACATAGGCTATGTTTGATCACAGTTTAGAGCATCTAAATATAATAAGACAACTCAGGTAAGGGGAGGGAGGGATAAGATGAAACCAGAAGAGCCAAGTTTACTGTTCAGCAAACATGCTCCTGAATCTCTCTATGGTTTACACCTCAGACAGCCCCAGTCCAAGAGAATGGAAGTGAAAAGAACATGCAAATGTGCATGTTACATCCACAGCAAATGCAAAGACAAATTAAGAATTAAAGACAAATGCAAATTACTCTGCTCATAAAAGAAACCTATGCAAAAGACAGGGAATGAAAAGACTCTGACAGTTACGGATGAATCTCTGAAGAGGCACACAGCGACCGTATTTCCAAACTCAAGCCTTTTAAAACCGGTTAGCAGTATGAGAACAGCTGCTGCAAAGAAACGGGGGAAACTTCGGTTAACAGTAAACCAAGCTGAGAGTAAAACTGAGAATTATGTCCTTATTGTCAAGGTGAGAATAAAAAGCAACAAAGGGACAAAGCCAAAGGAATTCTCTCTCCAGAAAGTATGGCAGATTTTAAAAGCTAAACCCACAGCAAGCCTTTGGCTGGGGGATATGGAGACAGGAAGAGAATAAAGAAGGAGGCAAGGTGGAAGAAGATGTGAGTGTTGGAAGAGAAAAAAACCACAGGACATCCTAGCAGGAAAGGGACCTAGAGATCAGGGGCCATTCTTTAACTCAGTGACTGCGAGACCAGGTAGGTAAGGGAGAGCCTGCTTGGCTAGGAGTGGTGGAGACAATGGAAAGTGGTGAAAGGCATTCAAATTCACCCTTTTTTAAGAAGATGTTAGACACAGTCACAGAGCATGTCACACAACATCAGTTTGCGTTTTTTTATAATTGAGTCCTTTGGTGCATCTTTAAATCTGTGCAACAGAATAGATGTGTTTTAAAAGGCAATGAATCAATGAACCCCGAACCCCTCATTTTACACATAAAGAAAATGAGACTCTGAAGGATTAAGAGGCTCTCGTGAATTCACTCAATTAGGTAAAAGAAATTATCACTAGAGCCAAGTCCCCAGCCCTCAATCCAGGGCTCCTTCATCTATGGCATAATACCTCTGTAAGAAGAAGAAAAAGAAAAGAAATGTCTTCACCAGGGTATAGAAGAAAGAGGCACACAATTGTCTCCAGTGGCACCAGTTGGCATTCCTGCCACAGACTGTCACCTCTGAGCTAGTGTGGAGCATTCAGGCTCTGGTTTTTGGTCAAAACCAAAGATCTGCAGTTGTCAAGGAGGCAAACATAGAGCAAAGTGGGTCTCAGCCAACCTGTGCCAAACTGGAAAGTATGTGCCCCAGAGAAGGGGCAACCTCTCCCCAATTCCACCCAGTCAAGAAAGTGGGAATGTGGCCAATCCTTTTAGAACCTATCATTTTTCAAGAGTCATAAATCTGTATTTTTTTTATTTGAAACACCCTCATTTTAAGATTTTACAACTAATTATTTCTAAATACAGTGAGAGCCAAACAATACAACTTTTGAGTCAAAGGCAGCCTGAGCACAGCCAGCTGACAACCTCTGACAATAGTGATGGCAGCCATTTTAAGACAAGGTACAATGTCTTAGTTCTAAAACACCCCAACACTTCAGCTATCCAGAAGCTCTCAGTCTAAAATGTCTACTTTTATTAAAGGATCAAATATATGAAACCTACATTTTAGTTGAAGCAAATGCCTTCAATGAGGCCTTAGATCTATATACTTGTTTATCATATTTCCTGGACATTCATGTTTTCTCTATCCCTGGGTGGCATTAACTTGTGTTTGCTTTTCTTATCTACCTACAGTTGGTAAGGTTGTCAAAATGAGACTCTGTGGCTTCCACCTTTCTCGAATTTGTAAAATACCAGTCCTCACATAGCAACTCGTTCAGCCAAGTTCAGGCTCCTTAGTGGTTACACAAGCAAGACAATAGAAATTTGAGTCCAGTCTTTGTAAAAGTGCAATTTTTATTTAATAAGATTGGATTAGAAAATGAAAACTTGTTGCATTTATTATGACACAGAGTGAAAGAATTCCAAAACTTCCATCCAACAGATAGCAACTTTTATTTTAGGGCTGGTAATTTATTTAGGGCTGGGAAATTTTTTCTCTTCCGAAGCTATTAGAAGACCAGTTTCAGGAATTATCCAAGAAATAGAATTCAAATTGTTTATGAGGCAATCAGCCCCTGAAGTATGATGTCCATACTATAAACTTAGCCTTCTGAGAGGAAAGGCTGCGTTTTAAAACCTGTAGGAATGCAGCTTAGCTTAAAGGGCCTGTTGTTTCTCCTCACAAAATCCTGGGCTGTAGAAAATACAAGTGGTAAATGTTATATAAATAGTGTGTGACATTTGCAAAGGTTAAGAAGAGTCTCTTTACTCCTTTTCTTCTTTTCCCAAGTATTATATTTGAGCAGTGAACCCCAAGGTTTCAGTATTCAGGTACAAGCCTGCAGGTCAGATTACTGGTGATAACGCAGTAGATCAGGAATTTCCACCCTGTTTGTTCTTTGGAGGAAAGCAAGGGCTCACCAAGTAAGATTTTGCACAAACATTGCCCAAGCAAGGGGTGATGTGGCATTCTGCCAAGGGGTCTCAGCGCTGCTGAATTTGCACAAAGCGAACTTGGCTTTGTCTTTAGTTTTCATGAGGAATACAGGCACAATTTAGAGGCACTGCTTTACAAAACAAGCCTCATTCCATCTATTCGTAGCAAGTCTCTGATTTTTTTTTCCCCTTTAATCCTCCTTTTCAAGTGGCTAAACAAAGAGGTAGGGTGTTTCTGCTACCAAATCTGTGAAAAACATTCAGTGTCTAGGATATCTGAGCAGTTAAGGTGTTGGGTTTTCTAAGCCATAAACACAGAACTAAACTTGGAACTGGAAGACCATCAGAGAGGCCATCTCAGTCCTACCCTGCCTCCAGGCCAAGCAGAATTTAAGCCGTGAAGAAAACTTTGAAATTTGCAGGGAATAAGGATCTAACAGTTCCTTTCTTAGTGTCCCATCACTGACTCCTCAAACTTTGGGGGAGGAAATTCTCCCTAATATCTAGTTCACTTAAAGTTGTTTTCTGCTTTTTCCCTATAGAGGGACACATCTCCCTCTCATTGCTAATATGAACACCAGATATTCTGAACTACATCCATATTCATGCAGGAGTGTGTATATGGAGTTCCAGGAGATTGCTTGACCAAGATGTAACAACTGTCAATAATAAATCTCTCATGGGTCCTTGCTATGGTTTTTGTTGATTAACTGGGAACTCAGTTCAGCTCTCCAATGGAACTTTGCAAGCAGGGTTTCTTCTTCGGCTCACAAACGTTTACACGACTCATTTATCCCCCACACACCCTCCCATAGGACACACACCCAGCTCAGGGTTGCTAGGTAATAGATAGTGAATAGCTGAATATTGATTGATAAATGGTTGTTGACAGATTGGCTTCATGGGAAGCCATCTTGGCTGTTTCTAAGCCCTTGGCTAAACTTTAACAGTTCCCTCATCCCTTGCCCTCACCCTCCTTTGCCCACTTAGTGCACCCCTTATTGTACTAGCCTCTAGACCTTAACCAACCTTGCCACACTCTCCATTGTGGCTCACTTTGGATCCTCTGGTGTTTTGGTTGGTCTCCTCTGCTGCCCTGATTGCTGGTCCAAGGTCCTATTTAAATTGTGCCCCAAGCTAGGTCTTCTCCTACTCTGCTTCCTAATCTCTGAAAACCTATCCAGAGATGAACCAGAGCCAATTGCCATACCTAGCAGTAAAGATGATGGTGATAAGGGCCAGTCAGGGCACAGAACTGTAGATCTATAGATGCTGAATTGAATGGACAAGGGAAGCTGCATTTGGCTACTCTATGCTTGATAACAACAAGTGTCTTTCTTTGGGCCATTTAGATTTGGTCATGTAGGATATAGGCTCCCTACTGTAAGTCCTTACCCTCAGCTTTATCACCTGGATGTCACTGAGCAGTGGGTTCTACAACATAGGATGTTGTGACTGACTGACTCTTAGATAAGATTTAGTTGCACAAGTAAAGCAAGAAGGAAAAAGAGAGAAAATCTGGAGATCTGAGGAACATGGCATCATTATTTGCAAATTCTCTTCCCATGATGGTACTGAAAACTGAGGGTTTTTTCTTGAAAACAAATAAATGTAGAAATAAAGAGCCAGCCCCTCTGTGTGTGTGAAGTTTTTCCTGCTACCTTCCCCAATGCAATTGGCCACCACCTTCCATAAGCCTTTGTTCCCTTAACCCTAGATCTGGCACATGCCTGCTCTGTTGTCAGGTTTAGTCCTAGGCTAATTGGATTCACTACATGTATTTCACTTTAATTTTTTTTTTAATTTACAAAAATAGATATGGTACTGATGGAAAAGTACAGACATGCTCAAAGAAAAAAGTTAAATCACCCATAATCCTATCACTTGGAGATAACCATTAAAAACACTTTAGTTCATTTCTGTCCCATTTTTTTTTCTAAGCATACATTTAGCATACTAAAACTGTTTATAGAACAAGATTGCACTGTGTATATTTATTTGTAACTTGCTTTTTACACGTATTTATTTATTGGATAAGACTAGTTCCTAGTGATTCTTTTTTTTTTTTTTTAAGAATGAACAAGGAAGTAATGGAAAGATAGAATCTAGAGCAGCCATGTGCTCAGAGAAATCTAGAAACCCATTCTTCAGAGAGTGAGAGACACACACACACACAGATGAAGCAGATGGGCAGAAAGAAGCAAAGACAAAAGACCACAAGATTCCAGAGAGCTGGAGAAAGTAACTTCCATTCTTTATGATTGCCTACTTGGGGTTCTAGTATCTCATGAGCCCCAACTGACTTCCTTCCCTTAGGTCCGATGCTATTGCCTTATCTCTCCCTAATTTCTCCGGGTTTTCTTAAGATTGTTTGAATGGGTTCTTTTTCTCACAGACAAAAAAAAAAAATCCTAACCATGGCAAAAACCTGAAATATACTAGAGAAGATTCAGGCATAAGAAGGCAGATGGATAATGGCTTAAGTAAGCAAGTGACTTTCGTCTTGAAGGTAAAATTTCCCCCAAATAGCCAATTCTATTCTTGCTGAAGCTTCTATGCCATGTTACTTCTCACCTTCAGATGTGTAGATGAGAAATTTTATTTAACACACTATGACAACCTGTCAAAAAGAATAACTTCAATGCATTGTGTGGTCTGAGCATCTTAATTTGTTTTTCCCTAGAGTTGGATAATTGCCTGGCTTGTTGCTGTTGTCATTGGGACTAGGTGCAATGATAAACTAAATCCGCGTCCAAACTGGGATTGTTCAGTGGTCCTTATCATCACAGATTCATATTATTAGCAAGCCTATAGAGCTCTGCAGAGTTTCAAGACCAAGGTATGGTAGCTTTCTGGCAGCGAGACCCTATGAGTGCTCAAGGGTCTTTTCTAAATATCCATTTAATAGTATAGCCAAGGGCACTGCTGGAGTTCAAATGGAATTCTAGTGAACTGTCTCTCTTAGCTCTCCTGTGACCTAGGTTCACAAGTACATTGTACTTGTTACTTTTTACTCCATTGAATTTTTGTACAAACCCCTCCTTTATTCAAACAGTGCCATCTCAGAGAGTCCTTCCCGAATCACTCTGTATAAAAAAGCACTTCTCTCCCTCTTCCTGCTCCTCTTTCTCTCCCTCTCTCTCTTTCTTTTTAATATCACTTTGTATCAGCTGACATAATACCCTATGTGTTGGCTGTCAGTCTATCCCAAATGAATTTCAGTTTCTTGAGGACAGGGACTACTTGATTTACTGCTTGCTGATTGTACCTCAGAGCCAAGCACATAATAGGCCCTTAACAAATATTTGTTGAATGAATGAACTCCTAGACATAGCATCCTAAGACTTGGCAGGGATTAAATTCCTGACAGAATGGGATGACATAGTGTTTTCCTTTCCTGCAATTACACTAATTCCTATTTAGATTTGGGCAAGGAGCCCAAAGGTCTTCCCACCTCTCCTCAGACCTGTCCTTTGGATCACTGAGCTTCCTTTCTTTTTAACCTCAGCTCTTTAAACACTAGATCCAGCTGTTCCTTCTAAGTTAAAAATGGAAGGAGGTAGCACGTGGGTTTCATTTACATAATACCATAATTCCCAGCCTTGGGATGCCTCCCACCACAAAGTACCTCTAATTACCTCAAGGGAACATCATTAAAACTTCAGAGAAAGAATCATTTTAATTCATTTGAAGTTTTAAATAAACATAGGCCACATGTGACAAAATCAAGCAAACAACCATGCAAGTATTAAAATGGTAAAAATGCTGGGAAACCCCACTCTAATGGATTTCAGGGGTGAGATCCACAATTCTGAGCTGCAGTTAGTGTGATATATGCCTACTATACATTTCCAAAATGACTCACCTTTGAATTTTCTCTAATTTACACACTTCACCTACTCTCCTTCCAAATTACCAGGTCAAGAAATGCCTCTCATTTTCCTCTGTTAATATGCTGCTTCGCCCATTAAGCTTCACATATTAAGTTTTAACTTATTGGCTTCAGTGACACTCAATGATCCCAAAGGGGGGTGGGATAAAATATGTGTTTTTCCAAGGTGCCTTCATGCCTGGATTGCAGTTTCTAATCTCTGAACTATTGCTTGCTCTACATCTGTGTCTTGTGGAAGAGCTATTGATCTGTAATCACGCCAGTGCATTTTCCCCCTGCTCATAAAATCCCAGGGACATTCTAACTAAGGACAGACTCTGGCTGCAAACAGAAAAGGCAGCACCCAGGTATCCAAATAGAATTCAGACCTTTGGTCATTTACACCCTGGGCAATTGGGAAGGAAGCCTGTGTTTGAACTCTCCTTAATCAGTCAGCCAGGTTCTACTGTGTCCCAAAGGCAATAATAGTAAGTAAATAATAAACAAACAAATAAATAAATGCAAATTAGATTCTTGTGTTGTTGTAGATAACGCTATTGATCCCATGGTATACAGTTTGTGAATTATGAGAAGCAGAATGAGGTAGCAGGAAAACAGAGGCTCTGGTGTCAAAACAACCTGAGTATCTTTGAATCCAGACTCCTCCTCTACCAGCTGTATGCTAATTTTCTCTCTAAGCCTCAGTTTCTTTATCTGTAAAATAAAAATAGTACTACTTAGCTCACAGACTTCTTGTGATGAAAACTGATTACATTGTGTATAAAGAGGTCCTGTAATATGGGCTCTGATAGCAATGATAGTCACTGCCCCTACTTCAGATTCCCGTATTCAAGACTACAGGTCAGAGTCTGTATGTATGTTCTTATCATTCAAAGGAATAGGAAAGAAATTTCTGAAACAGTGAGATGCCTGAAATTGGTCATAGGAATAGGAATGAGCTGCTGTAAATGCCTGATAAAAAGTTGAGTGGAGGAGTTGCACTTGGCCAAGAGAATGAGTGGGCTACCTGAGGTCAGGCTTGATGAAAGATGAGATTCTCCTCCTCTAGGCCGAGATTACCCAGGCAGGAGGAAAGCATTTCAATAAATGAATAACCAGAGCTCTTCAACACCAAGCAATGAGGACTGAATAGGGTCCACTGGATGTGGCCATCTCAGGTCACAAGATGACCAAGGTAGAGGTTGGGAGTCAGGCTGCAGCAGTGGATTAAAGCAGTAGGAGAGGAGGAAGCAGAGTTAACAAATGGAGACTATTCTTTTGAGTACCTGAGTTGTGAAGGGAAAGTAAGTCTCACCTTCCTCATTTTGAGGACTAGAAATTTTAATGCCAGAAATAGTGCAAATGGGAGTGCTGAGCTATACAGAAGATCTCAGTTATTAAGACAGTCTTCCCCCTTGCCTCTTCCCTCAGCAGTTGCTCAGCTATTGCTTTTTGGGTACCACACATGGCTTGCTTGAATCTTCCTTGCCTCTCTGGAAACTTCTGACTTGCCTCACTTGCCTGACATTGGCTCCTGCCTGGGATCAACCCAGGGTATCATGAGGGTGCCAGTAGCTTGGAGTCAGGAGTGAGACAGGCCTGGTTGGTATCACACCCATGGGCTGTGCGGCCTTGGGAAATGTGCTAAAATCTCTTTGTGCCTCAATTTCCCCAAATATAAAAGGGGGATAACACCTAGATAGAAGCGTTATGAGGATTAAATGAGTTAGTAACTGTAAAACACTCAGAACAGTGCTTGGCATATTTTAAGTGCTCGGTAAACGTTAACCATTATTGTTGGTAGAAGACCTGTGCTGACCTGTGTGCCTAAACCTCTGATGAGTCCCTAGTCTGTCTGACCCTAAATTCTGTCCTGCCCTAGTCCACTACATCATGCTGTAATAACTTTCATTTTTCTCTGCCAACCTGAGCCAACCTCTCTCTTGCCCAGCCTTCAGTCTCCAGTCCTGATCAGTCCTGTCTCCAACCCAGGCCCTATGCCACCGAAGTATCCTATAGGGATAACAACTATAACAGCTGCCATTTATTATTACTTAGCATATGCCAGGCACCATGCTAAGAGTGTTACATACATGCAATCCTCACAAACCCATGAGATAGTCATTATTAATGAGGAACCCAGCCAGTCAACAACACAGTCAGGATTTGAATCCAGTTCTGTATAAATGCACAGCCATACTCCTAACCCCTGGGTTACATTTCCTGCAGAGGTTGTTCAGATATCTTGCTCCTGCTGGAGCATCTATTCCCTTGTCATTTCTCCTTTAAATTAGATCTTTAGGTGTCTGTGTGGTAGATTGCAAAAAAAGCTACAAATTCTCCCACAATTTCTTTAAATCCATCAGGAAATAAAATTTATTATTTTACCCCTTAAACCTAGGCTGGTGTGCGATTTGCTTTGGCCAGTAGATATGTACAGATACAACTGTATGGTAGTTCCAAGCCTAGGCCTCGAGAAGCTTTGCATACTTCCACTCACTCTTTTGGGACCCCTGCCACCATCATCATGTGAATAAGTCCTGGAGAATAAGATACTGCATAGAGGAAAACCAGAGCACCCCAGCCAAAAGTCCATCAGCCTCAGCTTCCCTGGCACCTGATCACAGAACCTGAATGAGCTCCAGCCAAGTGTAGCCAAGCCTAGCTCAGATCACTGGAGAAGCCCATGTGAGCACAGCCCAAATTACCAATGTGGAAAAGCATAAACCAGACAAATGCTTATTGTTTTAAGTCACTACATTTTGGGGTGATTTGTTATGCAGCAAAAGCTCACTGATACTATCTGCAAGTATTTTTTAAAAATCACTAATTCATTTCCTTGTCTTCTATTGGAGTTTCTGTTGTCCACTCAATCTCAGATACTGATCTTCCTGGTCCCTGCCTTTGCGTTGCTCTCGATCAGGTCTTGGGCAAGAGATAAACAGTATTAAAGCAAGATTCCACTAGCACTCCAGTAATATACTTCTTTGATGAGATCCAAAACTACTCTCTTTATACCAAATTTCATACTATAATAGGTTGCATTATGGTAAAATACCCAGGTAATAACCAAACACAGAATAAAATAATTGAATTCAATTGCTAATAACAGAGATCCAACAACAACTTAAATACACATAGACTTCCACCCCCTTTTT
Source organism: Grampus griseus (assembly GCF_964374135.1). Lineage (NCBI taxonomy): Eukaryota > Metazoa > Chordata > Mammalia > Artiodactyla > Delphinidae > Grampus > Grampus griseus. The sequence continues at coordinate 82,101,912 of NC_139001.1, read as the reverse complement.
AAGTAAAAGAAGACTTTAGTCAACCTAAGGTTAATATCAGGGCTCCATGAAGTCATCAAGGACCCATGGTCCTTCTACTTTTCTGTTTTGCCACACATGATTTTCATAATCCAAAATAGCAGCTGTTTTTCCAGCTGTTACATCTGGATTCCAAGCAGTAGGCAGGAGGACTTGCGCTTCTCCCTACCCATTCCTTCCACCATTAAGATCTTTGCCCACATACTACTACTCTTCACATCTAACTGTCCAGCACTTAAGTCGTAGGGCCACATACCACTTCAAATGGTGCTAGGAAATGTAGCCCAGGTCTGTTACTAAGGAGGAAGAGTGAATGGGCGTTGGGAGGCAACTAGCAATGTTTGCAACAGACACATTTCATTATCATCTTAACTGTGTACCAGGTTGTTGGCAGTACAGACCAATTTGGCAATCTTAGTCTGAGTTTTAATATGAAGACATTGTAAAAGCCTCGTAATCTGTCAAGAGGCATTGAAAATAATGTGAATTGTAATACTCATTTCATAGAGAGGGCTGATAGGATGCTTTTGCCATCAGTCAAGATCTGAAGTATTAATTTCAATATCTGAAGTGTTTACCCAACAATGATTGAGGTAGTTAGCAGCAGCAATTTGCAGCTCAAACTTTACCTCTGACCTCCAGATCTGTATATCCAACTCAATACCTTCTTCTGGATGTTTTAAAGGAAGCACAAATCCAACTTGTTCAAAACATAAGTCATTTTGTTTCCCAAACATCAATCCTCCTCCAGTATGCCTCATCTCAGTGAAGGATACCACCATTCACCCAGGTGCCCAAGCCAGAATCCTTGATCTTCCCTTCTCCTTAGCACCACTACCCACTCAGTCACCATCCTGCCAGTTTTAATCCCTAATACCTGTTAAATCCATATATTTCTTTCCATCACCTAGGCTACTACCCTAATCAAAGCTAACTTCATCTCTTGCCTGGACAGCTATAATAGCTTACCAGTTGGTTTCTCCACTTCCATTCCTGCCATTCTTCCAACCCATTTTCTATATTGCAGCCAAAATGTTTACTTTGAAACATAAATGAGATCATATCACACCCCAACATAAAACTCTTTGATGGTTTTCTATTACCTTTAGCATAAACACCCAAATCCTTTACATGGTTTATAAGATTACATACATCTCCAGCTCAACCTAGTTCCCTAATTCCACTCATTTTTTATGATCTGGTAATACCACCCTTTCCAGTCCCTCAAATATGCCAATTTCTCTCCTGCCTTGGAGCCTTTACACATGGTGTTCCTTCGCATAGAGTGTTCTTACTTCCCTCCTTCACCAACTAATGCCACTTTCCCCCCACATACAACTATACAAAACTCAGTTCAAATGTCTTCCTCAAGAAAGTGAACTAATCAGGCAAGTCTAAGTACCTCTATTAGAGACTCTGCTATTATGGCACACTTTTACTCTGTGGTCCTTTTCACAACTGTAATTGAGCAATTGTGTCCACTGGCTCCCTCACTAGAAAGGATGCTCTGTGAAGACAGCGTCATTTTCAGTCTTATTCATAGTTGTACTCTCAGTTCCTACCCTGGTGACTAATATAATGCTTTCAATACTTTCAATATATATTAGTTAAAGGGATGACTGAATGAATGAGTGAGTGAAGGTATACAATGCAAGCAGAAGGTATCCTCATCCCAGGAGGCTGGCAGTAGATTTGACATAGTCATGAGAGAAGACTCAGTTATTGGGGAGGGTAGCATAAAGAGGATACACAGAAATGGTGTTAATATGGAATACTTTTACATACTCTAAAATCAGAGGTGGACAAACAGCAGTTTATAACCAGCAAACAACTCAAACACGGGTCTTCATACTCATCCTGCCTAGAACCACCTAGGACCAGTTCCATGTCCTTAGGCAGAGCTGATAGAAATTAGATCGACTTCAGTATAACCAGAAGCATCCTGCTATACCAATTTGGCCTTACTAAAATTTAAACTCTGTGAGAACAGGAGTTTTGTGTTTATTCATTGAGTATTCCAAACACGTATAATGGTGCCTGGCATAGCATCAATGCTCAGGAAACATTTGTTGACTGAATCTCAGCATATATGGCCACAAGTAAGAAAGAAGTGAGTTAGCAGCCACAAATTCAAAACAGGCTCAAGAGGCAAGAGTTGGTTGAACGATCTACAGGCTAACATTAAAACATACTCACACACACACAAGCATTTTCAAGGGGACACTGGACACTGTGCAGTCTTTAGTCCTTTTGACCCGAGTACAGAAGCTACAGAGCATCGCACTTTAATCACACTTTGGATGCCTTTTACACCCCGCCTGCAGTTTTGCCAGTTTACTTTGCTTTAAGTATAGTTTTTCAACACTAGTTAGTTCCATTCCCTTTATAGACCACATTCTCATACCATCTGAACCACACCACAAACCAATGAGTAAGGAGTTTTCAGTCTCATTTGTCACATAAAATAACTGAGCATCAGAAACATTAAGGCACTGGCCCAAGGTAGCACAGTTCACAAAATGGCACAGGTAGGTCTTTACATGGTCTTCTGCTTCCAGATTCTATTATTCTTCCACTATTCTCACTTCTGAGTAACGGTCACAGTAAAGAGAATAGTACATCCAAAATCAGTGATTAGGTCGGGGGAATGGGGAAACTATTTAAAAATTAAAGAGATCATCATTAAAAACCTGCCTATAACATTTGCATAATTTCTGTCTCTCTGACAGCCTCTTTCACTGTGGTTTAAAAGCAATGCATGTGAGTCTCACCTGAAGTTTAGTGATATGAAAAGGTTGTGGTGACCAAATGTCCTACATTGGCTAATATAAGATATGGTCACTTTGGGAAAGATATTTACTTTCCCACAGCATGCTTCAATACATTTCAAAGATCCAGTCCTCTAGGGCTCTGCTTCCAGCTAGTAAAACATAGCCAGCAAGCAGTTTCCCAGCTCTTCTACATGAATTATTCTAATTTCCACACTCTGTCTTGCATTTGCCCTAGAGTCTTGCCTGCAGTGTTTGCTCAAGCAGCGTTAAGAAGTGGGCATTGCGGGCTTCTGCCCACGGCCTGCTGTACTGAGGTGTCCGCACAGCTATTTCGCATCAGGAACTCTGGCTGGAAGGGCCGGTTTCAGGCCTCTGCAAGCGTCCCCCTATGAGCAACTGACGCTACTCTAAGCACAAAGGACAAAAAAAAGCCTCCTACCTGTGCAGCTGGCCCATGAGGCCCGTCGCCCCACAGAATAAGAGGACAGTGACAATTCTGCCTGGAACAAAGAAATCTTAAGAGACTGGCTAACATTGCTTCCTAAATGAAGAAAGCAGAAGAGAATAATTTGTCTGAAGTCACAATAGATACCTGGCTAAACTGATATACTCAAGGTCCTAATCACATCACATCCTTGGGGAACTTCAAGGCCACCTTTACTTCTAACTCCGTGTGGATGACAGGCTCTTGGTGCTGCAGCCAGGAGTCAGTGCTGTGCCTCTGAGGAGGGAGAGCCAACTTCAGGACACTGGTCCACAAGAGACCTCCCAGCTCCACATAATATCAAACGGCGAAAATCTCCCAGAGATCTCCATCTCAACACCAGAACCCAGCTTCACTCAATGACCAGCAAGCTACAGTGCTGGACACCCTATGCCAAACAACTAGCAAGACAGGAACACAACCCCACCCATTAGCAGAGAGGCTGCCTAAAAGCATAATAAGTCCACAGACACCCCAAAACACATGACCAGACATGGACCAGCCCACCAGAAAGACAAGATCCAGCCTCATCCACCAGAACACAGGCACTAGTCCCCTCCACCAGGAAGCCTACACAACCCACTGAACCAGCTTTAGCCACTGGGGACAGACACCAAAAACAACGGGAACTACGAACCTGCAGCCTGCAAAAAGGAGACCCCAAACACAGTAAGGTAAGCAAAATGAGAAGACAGAAAAACACACAGCAGATGAAGGAGCAAAATAAAAACTCACCAGACCTAACAAATGAAGAGGAAATAGGCAGTCTACCTGAAAAAGAATTCAGAATAATGATAGTAAAGATGATCCAAAATCTTGGAAATAGAATAGAGAAAATGCAAGAAACATTTAACAAGGACCTAGAAGAACTAAAGATAAAACAAGCAGTGATGAACAACACAATAAATTAAATTAAAAATACTCTAGATGGGATCAATAGCAGAATAACTGAGGCAGAAGAACAGATCAGTGGCCTGGAAGATAAAATACTCGAAATAACTACTGCAGAGAAGAATAAAGAAAAAAGTCTCAGAGACCTCTAGGAAAACATTAAACGCATCAACATTCGAATTACAAGGGTCCCAGAAGAAGAAGAGAAAAAGAAAGGGACTGAGAAAATATTTGAAGAGATTATAGTTGAAAACTTCCCTAATATGGGAAAGGAAATAGTTAATGAAGTCCAGGAAGCACAGAGAGACCCATACAGCATAAATCCAAGGAGAAACATACCAAGACACATATTAATCAAACTGTCAAAAATTAAATACAAAGAAAACATATTAAAAGCAGCAAGGGAAAAACAATAAATAACACACAAGGGAATCCCAATAAGGTTAACAGCTGATCTTTCAGCAGAAACTCTGCAAGCCAGAAGGGACTGGCAGACATATTTAAAGTGATGAAGAAAAACCTACAACCAAGATTACCCAGCAAGGATCTCATTCAGATTTGATGGAGAAATTAAAACCTTTACAGACGAGCAAAAGCTGAGAGAGTTCAGCACCACCAAACCAGCTTTACAACAAATGCTAAAGGAACTTCTCTAGGCAAGAAACACAAGAGAAGGAAAAGAGCTACAATAACAAACCCAAAATAATTAAGAAAATGGGAATAGGAACATACATGTCGATAACTACCTTATATGTAAATGGATTAAATGCTCCCACCAAAAGACACAGACTGGCTGAATGGATACAAAAACAAGACCCATATATATGCTGTCTACAAGAGACCCATTTCAGACCTAGAGAGACATACGGACTGGAAGTGAGGGGATGGAAAAAGATATTCCATGCAAATGGAAACCAAAAGAAAGCTGGAGTAGCAATTCTCATATCAGACAAAATAGACTTTAAAATAAAGACTACTAGAAGAGACAAAGAAGGACACTACATAATGATCAAGGGATCGATGCAAGAAGAAGATATAACAATTGTAAATATTTATGCACCCAACATAGGAGCACCTCAATACATAAGGCAAATACTAACAGCCATAAAAGGGGAAATTGACAGTAACACATTCATATTAGGGGACTTTAACATCCCACTTTCACCAATGGACTGATCATCCAAAATGAAAATAAATAAGGAAACACAAACTTTCAATGATACATTAAACAAGATGGACTTAATTGATATTTATAGGACATTCCATACAAAAACAACAGAATACACATTTTTCTCAAGTGCTCATGGCACATTCTCCAGGATAGATCATATCTTCGGTCACAAATCAAGCCTTGATAAATTTAAGAAAATTGAAATTGTATCAAATATCTTTTCTGACCACAACGCTATGAGACTAGCTATCAATTACAGGAAAAGATCTGTAAAAACTACAAACACATGGAGGCTAAACAATACACTACTTAATAATGAAGTGATCATAGAAGAAATCAAAGAGGAAATCAAAAAATATCTAGAAACAAATGACAATGGAGACACGACGACCCAAAACCTATGGGATGCAGCAAAAGCAGTTCTAAGAGGGAAGTTTATAGCAATACAATCCTACCTTAATAAACAGGAAACATCTCCAATAAACAACCTAACCTTGCACCTAAAGCAATTAGAGAAAGAAGAACAAAAAACCCCCAAAGTTAGCAGAAAGAAAGAAGTCATAAAGATCAGATCAGAAATAAATGAAAAAGAAATGAAGGAAACGATAGCAAAGATCAATAAAACTAAAATCTGGTTCTTTGAGAAGATAAACAAAATTGATAAACCATTAGCCAGATTCATCAAGAAAAAAAGTGAGAAGACTCAAATCAATAGAATTAGAAATGAAAAAGGAGAAGTAACAGCTGACACTGCAGAAACACAGAAGATCCTGAGAGATTACTACAAGCAACTCTATGCCAATAAAATGGACAACCTGGAAGAAATGGACAAATTCTTAGAAATGCACAACCTGCCAAGACTGAATCAGGAAGAAATAGAAAATATGAACAGACCAGTCACAAGCACTGAAATTGAAACTGTGATTAAAAATCTTCCAACAAACAAAAGCCCAGGACCAGATGGCTTCACAGGCGAATTCTGTCAACCATTTAGAGAAGAGTTAACACCTATTCTTCTCAAACTCTTCCAAAATATAGCAGAGGGAGTAGCACTCCCAAACTCATTGTACGAGGCCAGCATCACTCTGATACCAAAACCAGACAAGGATGTCACAAAGAAAGAAAACTACAGGCCAATATCACTGACGAACATAGATGCAAAAATCCTCAACAAAATACTAGCAAACAGAATCCAACAGCACATTAAAAGGATCATACACCATGATCAAGTGGGGTTTATTCCAGGAATGCAAGGATTCTTCAATATACGCAAATCAATCAACGTGATACACCATATTAACAAATTGAAGAAGAAAAAACATATGATGATCTAAATAGATGCAGAGAAAGCTTTAGACAAAATTCAACACCCATCTATGATAAAAACCCTCCAGAAAGTAGGCATAGAGGGAACTTTCCTCAATATAATAAAGGCATATATGACAAACCCACAGCCAAAATCGTCCTCAATGGTGAAAAACTGAAAGCACTCCCACTAAGATCAGGAACAAGACAAGGTTGCCCACTCTCACCACTCTTATTCAACATAGTTTTGGAAGCTTTAGCCACAGCAATCAGAGAAGAAAAGGAGATAAAAGGAATTCAAATCGGAAAAGAAGACGTAAACCTGTCACTGTTTGCAGATGACATGATACTATACATAGAGAATCCTGAAGATGCTACCAGAAAACTACTAGAGCTAATCAATGAAATTGGTAAAGTAGCAGGATACAAAATTAATGCACAGAAATCTCTGGCATTCCTATACACTAATGATGAAAAATCTGAAAGTGAAATCAAGAAAACACTCCCATTTATCATTGCAACAAAAAGAATAAAATATCTAGGAATAAACCTACCTAAGGAGACAAAAGACCTGTATGCAGAAAATTATAAGACACTGATGAACGAAATTAAAGATGATACACATATATGGAGAGATGTGCCATGTTCTTGGATTGGAAGAATCAACATTGTGAAAATGACTCTACTATCCAAAGCAATCTACAGATTCAATGCAATCCCTATCAAACTACCACTGGCATTTTTCACAGAACTAGAACAAAAAAATTCACAATTTTTATGGAAACACAAAAGACCCAAATAGCCAAAGCAATCTTGAGAACGAAAAGGGAGCTGGAGGAATCAGGCTCCCTGACTTCAGACTATACTACAAAGCTACAGTAATCAAGTCAGTATGGTACTGGCACAGAAACAGAAATATAGATTAATGGAACAGGATAGAAAGCCCAGAGATAAACCTATGCACATATGGTCACCTTATCTTTGATAAAGGAGGCAGGAATGTACAATGGAGAAAGGACAGCCTCTTCAATAAGTGGTGCTGGGAAAACAAGACAGATACATTTAAAAGTATGAGATTAGAACACTCCCTAACACCATACACAAAAATAAGCTCAAAATAGATTAAACACCTAAATGTAAGGCCAGAAACTATCAAACTCTTAGAGGAAAACATAGGCAGAACACTCTATGACATAAATCACAGCAAGAGCCTTTTTGACCCACCTCCTAGAGAAATGGAAATAAAAACAAAAATAAACAAATGGGACCTAATGAAGCTGCAAAGATTTTGCACAGCAAAGGGAACCATAAACAAGACCAAAAGACAACCCTCAGAATGGGAGAATATATTTGCAAATGAAGCAACTGACAAAGGATTAATCTCCAAAATTTACAAGCAGCTCTTGCAGCTCAATACCAAAAAGCAAACAACCCAATCCAAAAATGGGCAGAAGACCTAAATAGACATTTCTCCAAAGAAGATATACAGATTGCCAACAAACACATGAAAGAATGCTCAACATCATTAATCATTAGAGAAATGCAAATCAAAACTACAATGAGATATCATCTCACACCGGTCAGAATGGCCATCATCAAAAAATCTAGAAACAATAAATGCTGGAGAGGGTGTGGAGAAAAGGGAACACTCTTGCATTGCTGGTAGGAATGTGAATTGGTACAGCCATTATGGAGAAACAGTATGGAGGTTCCTTAAAAAACTACAAATAGAACTACCATATGACCCAGCAATCCCACTACTGGGCATATACCCTGAGAAAACCATAATTCAAAAAGAGTCATGTACCAAAATGTTCATTGCAGGTCTGTTTACAATAGCCAGGAGGTGGAAACAACCTAAGTGTCCATCATCAGATGAATGGATAAAGAAGATGTGGCACATATATACAATGGAATATTACTCAGCCATAAAAAGAAACGAAATTGAGTTATTTGTAGTGAGGTGGATGCACTTAGAGTCTGTCATACAGAGTGAAGTAAGTCAGAAAGAGAAAGACCAATGTCGTATGCTAACACATATATATGGAATAAGAAAAACACGTCATGAAGAACCTAGGGGTAAGATGGGAATAAAGACACAGACCTACTAGAGAATGGACTTGAGGATATGGGGAGGGGGAAGGGTTAGCTGTGACAAAGTGCGAGAGTGGCATGGACGTATATACACTACCAAACGTAAAATAGATAGCTAGTGGGAAGCAGCCGCATAGCACAGGGAGATCAGCTCGGTGCTTTGTGACCCCCTGTGTGGGTGGAATAGGGAGGGTGGGAGGGAGGGAGATGCAAGAGGGAAGAGATGTGGGAACATATGTATATGTATAACTGATTCAGTTTGTTATAAAGCAGAAACTAACACACCATTGTAATGCAATTATACTCCAATAAGGATGTAAAAAAAGATATATATATGTATATCCCACCGAAAAAAAAAAAAAAAAAAGAAGTGGGCATTGCGGGCTCCCTGGTGGCGCAGTGGTTGAGAGTCCGCCTGCCGATGCAGGGGACACGGGTTCATGCCCCGGTCCGGGAAGCTCCCACATGCCGCGGAGCAGCTAGGCCCGTGAGCCATGGAGGCTGAGCCTGTGCATCCGGAGCCTGTGCTCCGCAACAGGAGAGGCCACAACGGTGAGAGGCCCGCGTAGCGCAAAGAATAAAAAAAAAAAAAAAAAAAGAAGTGGGCATTGCAAGGTCTCCTCATTTGAATAGAGCTGAGATTAAGAGCCACCACTGATTCTTTACAATTCCAGTAGGTTAGAGCTGGGAGGTCTGAACCACAGTAATCAGATTGAAAGTAGATGCTATTGCTGGTTCACTCCTGTGAGCTGGGAAGCTTGTCAAAATGCAGATTCTGAACCAGTTGTAACTGGGATGGGATCTGAGACTCCTTATTTCTAACAAGCCCCCCAGGGGATGGCAATGCTACAGATGCATAGACCTCACTTGGAGTAGCAAGACCTTGAAGTAGATGAACACAGCTCCCCATCCAGTTACATGCCTTCATTGTAACTGTGCTTTTAACATATCACAGAATGTCATTATGTATTTGTAGGACTCTTTGAATAATATCTGTCCCCCCCAAAAAATGTAAAGTATTGAGATCATACCACTCAAAGTCTAGTTAGGGAAAGAGAGACCACATCAGATGGTTTAACAGAAGGAATTTAATTTTAGGAAACTAGTTACAGAGGTGTTGAAGAAACTGAGAGTGAAACAACCCAGAGTTAAGCAAGAGCAAGAAGCCACTACCATCCTAGGGCTGGAAGGACAAAGAAAGCTGGGACTGTTACATGATTCCAAGATGTGGGCTGCCTAGGGGGAGCAGGACACATGACAGAAGCAGCCTGGCCGGAGGTAGGACACAGAGGAGATGTAGCCACTTCCCAAAGCAGGAGATGGGGACATAGTGAGAAATACCATTGCTTCTCTTCGTCTTCCTGCTCTACTACCTTCTTCTAATGTCTCCCATTGGCTGAATCTAGCAAGAAGCCACTTGGCAAGGGAACCTGGAAAATATAGTTTACAGGGGAAGATCAGGAAATCAACCTGCTTGCAAAAGCTGAATAGTGGAGGCATATCTACTTTACTTATAGTATAGTGCCTAGCATACAGTAGACATTTAGTAAATATTTATTGAAAGACTGAACAACCAAAGGAGAAGAAAAAGTCAGATACCCTTCTTACACACACATATACACCACATAGACACATACCTTGCATTCATTAAAAGTATGATACTAGTCATGTGTAGACACTGGCCTGTTGAAATGCTTGGTTTCTACAATATCCAAAGTTACCGTCATGCTAAACTCTAGCCAATGGGGGTGAACAGTTATCCCAGAGCAGTAAATGTGGTAAGCAGCTTCACAGTTGACCAGATTCCTTTTCTAGTAGACTGTGGTCCAGCCTTGAGCGAGTAGGGGTAGGTGAACATCAAACACTCTCAGAATAATTTGGTTGCCACCCACATTAGGGAAGATAGCAATGATGGCACAACAGCATCATCTGCAGCCAGTGCAAGCCTTATAATGGAACAAGCAATCCACCATTAAGCCGAACCTTAGCTTCCCCTAAAGATTGATCTCTTATAAACACAACATTCTGCTAATCATTCTCTTATAGGACAAGCTGAACCAGTTTTGCTTACTAACTGGTGTCAGTACAGACTGCAGAAATCCCTAATAATAACTGCCACCATTTACTGAGAAGTTATTATGTGCCAGATACTGTGTCATAAACTTTTCATGCTGTATCTCATTTTGTCCTCACCTCAAGTCAGTGAGGTTGGTACTATTCTCATTTCCATCTTACAAGGGAAGAAACTGAGCTTAGAGACTAAGTTTTTCTGCTCAAGATCATGAAGCAGATAAGTAACAGAATTGGATTCAAACCCAAGCAATGTGACTCCAAAGCCACTTTTCTTTTCTCTTTTCTTTTATTTTTTTTTTGATTTGAAAAATAAAGGATTTTTTAAAACATCATTATTGGAGTATAATTGCTTTACAGTAGTGCGTTAGTTGCTGCTGTATAACAAAGTGAATCAGCTATACATATACCCCCCATATCTCCTCCCTCTTGTGTCTCCCTCCCACCCTCCCTATCCCACCCCTCTAGGTGGACACAAAGCACCAAGCTGATCTCCCTGTGCTATGCGGCTGCTTCCCACTAGCTATCTATTTTACATTTGGTACTGTATATATGTCCATGCCACTCTCTCACTTCGTCTCTGCTTACCCTTCCCCCTCCCTGTGTCCTCAAGTCCATTCACTATGTCTGCATCTTTATTCCTGTCCTGCCTCTAGGTCCTTCAGAGCCTTTTCTTTTTTATATATTCCATATACACGTGTTAGCATACGGTATTTATTTTTCTCTTTCTGACTGACTTCACTCTGTATGACAGTCTCTAGGTCCATCCACCTCACTACAAATAATTCAGTTATGTTTCTTTTTATGGCTGAGTAATATTCCATTGTACATATGTGCCACATCTTCTTTATCCATTCATCTGTCGATGGACACCTAGGTTGCTTCCATGTCCTGGCTATTGTAAATAGAGCTGCAGTGAACATTGTGGTACATGACTCGTTTTGAATTATGGTTTTCTCAGGGTATATGCCCAGTAGTGGGATTGCTGGGTCATATGGTAGTTCTATTTTTAGTTTTTTGAGGAACATCCATACTGTTCTCCCTAGTGTCCAAAGCCACTTTTCATCTCTGATTCACCAAGGAAGAATCATAAGTGCAGGGATTCCCTTACATAGGCTTGGGTACATGATTTCATTCTTCAGGCCACAGCAGTGTTTTGACACTACATAGTGGACAGATATTCCTCACATCTGCGTGTGTGTGCCTTTCTCAGCATGTGTATATCACCCTGGCTTATTGACTTAAGAAGGAACTTTAGAAGTCCAGTAACTCTTGATGATCTAGGAGAGTTTTCCAGGAGATCTGAAGCAGAGACTAACATCAGTTCTTAGATTTCTAGTGGCACTCTGAAGTATAGCTACACACAATAGAGTGGAACTGAGTCTTTTGAGCAGCCTCGCTCATTCTGTTGTTGATGGAAAGTGACTGTGACACAGTGCCATCAACTCTGACCCACCTGACCAAAGTCCTTGAAGCTCAGCTATTTTCCCTGGCAGTCTACTTAGCATCTGTCAGAGCCAAGCCTTACTGGGAAGGACAGGCATTCTAGAAAAACTGTCAAATGAGATTTAGATTTCAGAATTTGTACTGGACATTTCTCCTATGTCAGCTACCTTGAAGGAGTATGTGTGCCCCCCTGTAAGGTATCCTAAATCCCACCAGAGCCCGGGGGACCAGAAAACCCACCAAGCAATCACACTAAGCCTCCTCACCTTTCCTCTTTCAGGGGCTGCTGATGGGTCCTTTCAATAGAGCAAAGGGGGAAAAAATAGGCAGTGTCTTTCTCCTTGCTGGAAAGTTTTAGAAAGGTTATCAACATTGGCTTGAGAAAGTTCCCATTTTTCATGGCTATAACTGTGGCATTAAAATCTTTGACAGCCCAAGAAAATCTAAATCTATTAATTACTAGTTGTTTATTGAGCACTGGGGAAAGGGTAGAAAAGACATGGTCCTGCCCTCAGGGAGCATACAGTTTGTTGGGTCATGTATCAGTTATACATTCCCACAATAATGCTCAGTAACAAATAATTACATGCAAAATAAGCATTCAGTGCTCACATATCTGGGATTGTTAGGTGGATTTGCTGAGCTTGGCTGGGTTCTCTCACATGTCTAGTGGTTGGCTGGCTATAGGCTAAGGTCAAGTATGGTTTTAGCTAGGTTGACCAGCGTGACTCAGCTCTCCTCACATGTCTTTCATTCTCCTTCTGGGAGCAGCAGGCTGGCCTGGGCATGGCCCTCCCATAACAATAGCAGAGTGCAAAAGCATAGGCAAAATGCACAAATACAATAGAATCTACTAACTTCTTATTAGCCACAGAAAGTCACCTGCCCAAATCCAGATTCATAGTAGAGAACAGACTACCTATTTAGTGAGAGGTACAGCAGCATCACATGGCAAGGGGCAAGGACACAGAAAAGTCTGAATTGGGTTCATAAATAGAATGAGTGTATAGCAGAGAGCTAAGAGAGAAAAGAGTATTTATGACCAAGCTTCTTAGCATGACTTTCACAATCTGGCCAGCTGTGACTTATAGCTCGAACTTCCTATCTCCTTTCCCACCCATACCACTTTCTTCATCTCACTAAGGGACCTAGGTATTCTTGCACTGCCTGGCCTTGGCCCATTTCTCTCTGCCTGGAGGATTATTCTTTCCCGTCGCACCTGACATTCGCCCAATAAACTCCTACTCATTCCTCAGGCAACTCAGGCTAAAATTCCTCTGGTAATCTTTTCTGAACTCTTGCACTTGAGTTAGGGGCCCATCTGTGTACCCTTCAGCACCCTGTTCTCAACCCACCATGGCACTTATGACCTGTATTGTCATTTATTGCTCACGTGTCTATTTCTTCCATTAGACTGTATCTTCTAAGAGGTGGGGGTGGGGGGGCTATAGGCGAGTCCAGCACAGCCTTTTGTTCAGAGCAATAAAATCAATAAGTGTGAGATGAGTGAAACTGCTCAGAGCCTTGGCACCAATGGGGATGGGGAGAAAAAGGGCAGCAAACAATGCATTCAGGGAGGGAAGGGGTAGTTTCTTCCTAAAACAGTTAAATGGGAATGCAATTTAGAGATGGCCTTGAAAGCTAAAAAGAACATACAGATTACATGGATGGGATTAAAGTACCACTAAAAGTTTTTGAGAAAAAGTGGATGGGGAAGATTTGTGTTCAGCAGATACTCAAGAGCAGCACTGTCCAACAGAAATAAAATGTAAGTCATAAATATGGACCCATTTAGGTAATTTTACATTTTCTGAAAGCCACATTTTAAAAAGTAAAAATAAACAGGTGAAATTCATCTTAATAACAATTTATTTATCCTAACTTGTCAAAAATACTGTCATTTCAGTGTGTAATCAATATAAAAATAGTATTGAGATATATTATTTTTTTATACTACATCTTTGAAATCTACCATGGATTTTACACTTAACACACATCTCAATTTGAACTAGCTACATTTCAAGGGCTCAATAACCATAGTGGCTAGTGACTACAGTGTTGAACAGTTCAGCTCTCGGGGCAAAGAAATCATCTGGGAATGACCCAGGATGATGATAGTCATGAAGTGATGACAGAATTGAGAATGGAGAGATAAGCAAGGGCATGACATTCCACTGGCAGAATTAGCACGTCAGTTTATCTAAGAGAGAGCCTTCAAAATGGTAATGTATATTTACACATTTGGCCTTCAATCTGCATTGGAAAGAACTGGTTCACATACAAGCTGTGAGTTTGTTTTTATTTCTATTGTCAAAAATAACTATTTGTTGGAGAAATCTACTACCTTTATCCAAGCCATGAAGATAGTAAAAATACTTTCTGAGGCTGATTTCCCTAGTGTGGAATGCAAGATTTGTGAAATTCAAGCACACTTGGTGGAATTTAAACACATTTTTATGTACTGTGGGTCACAATCAATTCAATTCAACAATCAGTGAATGAGTTCCTACTAATTGGGAGCTTGAGCTACTCAGCAATTATCCTTGGGAGACGAGTAAACAAGAGAATAATTTATTAACTTGCTACTTATTCTCCCAGTTGTATAATTAGCTAACTGTTGCAGACTTATATTGTTGTGTGTCTATATGATATAAATGTGTATAGATATATTTTATTATACTTTATTTTAAGCCATACATAGAGGTTATCTATTCTGTGTCCTTCCAGCTCTCATATCTCTATTTTACAAATGAAAATATTGTAAAAGAATAAAGGACTTGCCTAAAGGTAGTCAGTGGATGTTTGATGACAGAACCCTTCCTCCTCCTAGGCAAGTGCTTCTCCTGGGGTTCCTTCGATTTTTACATAATGCACTGAGGTTTACAGGCTTTGTTAATTCCATCCATTTTACATGTAAAAAATTAAATATTCACATACATCAGGTTATATGTAAAGATATTTCTATGGCTCTTGGGTGTACATGTATAATAAATGAATAAAATATATTTTATTAAATAACGTCCTATCTATGGGGATATTTTAAGTTTATATATTTCTATTAAAATGGATTTCAAGAAAAGACCTTAAGGCTTTAAACAACACTAAATTTGATTTGTCCCCAAACTGCATCTTCATATTAGCAGATAACTCTCATACTCTTATGAGCACCTTTAACATATCTTTTTAAATGATCTGGATTGACTGTCTAGACTGTTTCAAGTTCCCTGGATAATTTTACAACTCCCTCTTTGCTGTGACAGTGTACATGTGACCTTGAGTTAAATTAGAGAGATTTCTTTTCTTCTAAATGCTTCTATGTACTACATATATCACTTAATATTGGAGATTTTTTGCTTTTAAAGTATGGGGAAAAAATTTCCTGTTGAGCAATATTAAATACCACTTATCTGAGATTATCAGGTTACATGACTGCACATTTTCCAGCCCTTTCTTTCTGAAAGTGAATCCATTATTATTGAAATGTAAAGAAATTAATGCATTTTTAATCGGATCAACATACATTTGCTATAACAAGCACACAATCCATTTTGAATTGAGCACTGTTTTTCTGAAACTAATAAAATCACTGTAGGTCAAAAAACAAATGTATTGGAACTTAACTAAATAGGTATATCTATATTGCTAATAACAATGTGATTTCATCAGGAGCATCTGGTAAGTCTCAAAGCTTTGAACATTCCCTTGTTCTGTTTTTTCACATGACAATGTGAGCAATTAAGAATTCATAAATTAAAGGACATTTGCTTTCCACCAGCATCATGAGAATGAAAGAACTTCAAAGTTGAGACCCTTAGCTCCAATAGGGAGTCTCCAATTTTGACACTGAGAAACTTGTTTTCTTACAGGATATCAGCCTCTGAAAAGTAGGGATGTACCCAGAAGCATCCTATAACTTTCACTAATTATATACAAAACTACAGAATGTCAGATGTTTAGAAGTATTCTAATCCAAGTCTTTCAATTACAAATTCAATGTGGAACATAAACAAAACTAAACTCTTCCCCAAGTTTATTCACATGTCCAGCTAGCATCTCTTGAGGTAAACTTCTACAAATTTGCCAACCTAATCATCCTCTTAGAACTCTACTGTATTTCCTTTATATAACTAAACAAATGTTTGTTAAGGTGCAATTAAGTGCAGTGAGTTAGCCCTTGAAGGTTTAAGGCATTGCCCTTGGCTTTAGCTTTCAGAGATCTGGTGAGCATGTCTGTACTCACCCTGCTCAGACCCTTCGTGACTTTATAGACTTCAGTCACATCCCTGCCAGCCTTCATTTTTCATATTATTCCTTCCAAACTAAAGACATCTGAGGATTCGAAACATTTGGAAGCATTCCCTTTCATTTCTAGCCAAGACAAAAATAGAGAGTTCCATTGTGCTCTCAAGGAAAAACTTTATGTTTTTGGAACTTGGGGCTGCCTCCAAAAATGAGATCTTACAGAGTGTATCTCTATAGAAGGCATACAAATAAGAGACACATAGACCTACAAAATACCCAAAACCAAAAATCCTATATCCACTTTCACCTCTTGCTGGCGACAACCTTTCCAGACTGGGGATGCTGACCCATTTCCTTCTTTTGTATGTATTGAGGGAAACGTTCCCAGAGGAGGAAAGTATAGTGTCCCAAAAGATTTCTTCTACAAAATACTTTTTTTTATCTTTCTCTTCCACATAGATGTTCCTGATTTCTTTGATTGAACAAATTCTATGGATTTTTTTTCATGTAAGATGATTTCTCCTAGCATGAGTCGTAAAATGCAGATGTCTCAATTAATTTATCAGTTATCTAAATTTCATTGTGAATTGCTTTAATCAGATTGCTTTCCTTACTGATACTCAGATAAGATGAAGTCTAAAAGAACTGTGTTTCTATAAAGCAGAAACTAACACACCATTGTAAAGCAATTATACTCTAATAAAGATGTTTAAAAAATTTTTTTTAAATAAAGAAACTGTGTGTTTTTGACTAGAAACTTAGAAGCACAGGACACTAAAAAGAAGGTCAGGTCTGAACTGGCACATCAATAAGAAGCATTGGACCACCAGAGGGTAATGTAATGTCCGTGATCCTTGGGTAGGAGAAGAGAAGAAAGAGGGAACACAGGCAAGAGAGACAAAAGAATGTAGGAAAGAGATCGATGCACCCAGACAACTATAGGTATTTTCAAAAGAACATTTATTGAAATTTTACATTCATTATCTCATTTAATTCTCACAACTGTCTTGCAAATTACAGATTATTATGCCAATTTACAGATATGAAAACTGAGGCTCAGAGAGTCTAATGAAGTTTGAAAGGCCACATGACTAATCTACCAATTATTGAATATTATGTACTTTATATAAATTTCCTCATAGAATCCTCACAAAAATTCTATAAAGTATATGTTACTATCTGCATTTTAAAGTGGAGGAAACAGAGGAACTTCCCTGGTGGTGCAGTGGTTAAGAATCCGCCTGCCAGTTCAGGGGGCACAGGTTCGAGCCCTAGTCCGGGAAGATCTCACACGCCGTAGAGCAACTAAGCCCATGCTCCACATCTACTGAGCCTGCACTCAAGAGCCCACGTGCCACAACTACTGAGCCCTCATGCCACAACTACTGAAGCCCACGTCCCTAGAGCCCGTGCTCCGCAACAAGAGAAGCCACCGCAATGAGAAGCTGGCGCACTGTAATGAAGAGCAGCCCCAGCTCAACACAACTAGAGAAAGCCTGCGCACAGCAACGAAGACCCAACTCAGCCAATAAATAAATAAATTCATAAAATAACATAAAGTTGAGGAAACAGAGCCTTAGAAAACTTAAGGTGTTTTCCAGGCATCCAGAGCTAGTCAGTGACAGAGCTGGGATTAGAACCCAGCTTTTTCTGACTTAACAGCCAAGGCCAAGCCACTAAGAAGCACTATCCTTCTACCTCAAAGTCAGAGCTTTTCTTCTACTCCACAGCAGCCCAGTGGCTCGATCGCAAGGATCCTAGTTTGCTGCATGAGGCCTTGAGTCAGTGATTTTTCTAGGAGGCTTTTTTGTAACCCCATCTCCCTTTCTTTGCCAATTAAGATAACCTAATAAACTATCACATTATCCTCAGTTATTCATGTTTGCTCACAAAAGCCTTTGCCAGGAAATCAGATGTCCTGTGTATTGGTTCCAGATCTCCCAACGATTTGTTGTATGTCTTTGCATCAACCACAGGACCACTAGGGACAAAGTCACATCAATGAAATGAGAGGATTGGAACTCTCCTAGCATCACAATTCCATAATCCTTTTGCAGTCTTCTGTCATTGGTGCAATGCAAATCACTTCCTAAGTATTAAAACTTAGTGGGGACTTCCTTGGTGGTCCAGTGGTAAGTTCGATCCCTGGTCAGGAAACTAAGATCCCACATGCCTCAGGGCAACTAAGCCCACACACCACAACAACTGAACTCGCGCACCTCAATGAGAGAGCCCACGTGCCACAACTAAAGACCCAATGCAGGCAAAAAAAAAAAAAAAAACACCTTAGTGTATATTTAACAGCTACTGGAGGAGGTAGAAAATAGGAGTAGAGGATTTCTCATTAAAGCTCCATTGTTTCTCCCACCACACACAACGTAATGTTGGAGATAACATGCCAGTTGTTTCTAGGTATGGATACTGCACAATACTAGCTTTGAGGCTTGGTTTGTGTTCGTTTAATTCCTTTTGCAAGCTGGATTCCACACTGTCACCAAGAGTAAAGCGTTTTTTCATTCAACATTTGTTGAGTACAGAATATATGCCAGGAACTCAAGAAATAAACATGAATGTTGACATATGAATTGTGCCCTGTGGGAACTCACAGTGCAGAGGACAGGCCAGATAATTATCATAGCTAGCTAAATTTAATGAGCATCAAATGAATGCCAGGCAGTGTTCTGAGCACTTCATCTCATTTAATCCTCATGTCAGCTCTGTGAGGTAGGTTCTAGAGATATCCTTACCTGACAGATGAAGAAACCAAGTCTAAGACAGTTATTTAAGTTGTCTAAAGTCACACAGATGGTAAATGCTGAAGTTCGGGTTGGACTTCATGCTTTAGGTTTTAGCTTATACACTTGCCCTCCCTGCTGTGGTGCTACTTTCTTATAGTACTTGTAGTAAGAGTTATGATAAAGGCATCCATGGGAAGCCGTGGGAACAGAGATAAGGAACTCATGACCTAGCTAGGGCTTCAGAAATTTTTGGGAAAATGGTTCTTGAGTTTGAGCCCATTGATTTTTTTTTCCTTTGGGGAGGATTTTCCCCAATATTGATTATCAGATAAATTTGAATTGAATACTATTTTTACAACATTAATGTTAGGATTGAGAAAATTTCATTTCACTTAAGGAAAAGGGATTTGGGGAAACATGTCCACATTGAAAATTATTTAATCGGGTTGTTTGTTTTAAATCAATACAAACTTTAAAACTATTAGGACAAGTTATCATGAAGATAAATTCTGAATAAGTGCAGAGCTATAGAGCAAAGAATAAACTTAATGACTTCACATGCAGTGTTTAACAAATGAGCAAAAGGTGTTTCTTTTTAGAGCTCTCTTATTTGTACTTCAATTTAAAAAAGAAATTTATTTTAATGTGATTTTGCTTCATTAAAAAGAAAAAAAAAGGACATGCAGTCGATAAGAATCTACCTGCCAATGCAGGGGACACGGGTTTGAGCCCTGGTCCAGGAAGATCCCACATGTTGCGGAGCAACTAAGCCCACGTGCCACAACTGCTGAAGCCTGCACACCTAGAACCCATGCTCTGCAACAAGAGAAGCCACCGCAATGAGAAGCCCGCGCACCACAATGAAGAGTAGCCCTCACTCTCCGCAACTAGAGAAAGCCCATGCACAGTAACGAAGACCCGATGCAGCCAAAAATAAATAAATAAATTAAAAAAAAAAAAAAGAAACAACAAACAAGAGAGGTGGTAGATGTTTTCTGAAAACACCAACCTGAGACTCTGTCTCAGTTTACTTTTGACATCCTGGGCCAGCCTTATCTGACCTTTCTGTTATTTTCCTTAAGTACAGATCCCAATTCCAATTCCATCTTCTACTGTTGTTAGGTTATGTTGTTTAATTCAAAAATCAAAGATGAAGTTCAGACTGGAGAGCAAAAATGGATTTGTCCTCAGGTTACATTTGTGAGGGCTGAAAGGGCAAAGTAGTGAGAGCCAGAACTTCCTTGCCCATTATCATCCCCTCACTACCACCCCAGGTTACTACAAAGAACAGCCATTCATGTAACCTATGGGAGATGGTGCAGTTCTTGAGAGCATTCTCACCATAAGAAAGCTGGCAAGGAAGCCAAAATAAACAACACAACTTTTAGGCTCATGCTCATGTGTGCTTATGACAAAGGGTACTGATAAACTCATCTTCTCTACCACCACCTCTCACCCCACCCCCCACCATACCTTAAGGCAGAGTGGTGAGCCTTGCCTGACTTGGAAAACATTTCCTAAGTCATTAGGCACCATCTGTAGACTGAAGCCTACACAATGGCTAGCTGGAGACTTAGTGGTACCAGGTACCAGTGGGTAGGAGCTTTTAGACTTATTCTCCTTACCTTCCTTCTCCCGCTTAAGCTGTGGCCCATCTATACCTCCACAAATCTCCAAGGGCAGATCTTACTTACCTACCTTTTATCTACTAACAATAGTTGTTTATTTTTGAAGATGACTCGCTGAAGATATGTGACTAGGAAATTTCTGTGCTTTGAAACATCTCTAATTGCTTCCTCATTTTTGTCCAGTTTTTTTGCATGTTCCAAAATGCCTTTGAGATCTTTTACCAAACAAATCTTTTTATATTAGCTTTCTAATCATTTCACTGTTTTTGTTTTTAAATTTATTTCATTCTACTCCAGCCAAAAAGCAGAGGACTGAATAAAGCCATCCCATGATGTCACTTTCAATTCCAAGACTTCATGATCGCATAAGAATTTTTACTAGAAGTATTGGGGCCAACAAAGAAAAGCAACTATAAATGAAACAGGATTGGCTATGGTTTAACACAAAGAAGGAATTCCTAAAGATCTGAGTAAGTTAAACCTAGAACTTTGTATAATCCTTTTCATGGTAGACTTTGAGAGTAACTTCATCCAGAAGACTGGACTTGATTATTACCCACCACAGAATGTTTAAACTCTAAAGAGCCTCAGAGTCTGTTCTGATCCAAACTTCTCACTTTATAGAAAGGAAACTGAGAGTAGAAAGGTTCCAGCTCATCCAAGGTCAGTCAGCTAGGAGGGTCAATGGTAGGTTAAAATGAACCTCTTGGCTGTTCCTGTACTTATTCGACGTCACAAGGTGAATTTCTATCTATGTGGACTATTTCCGCAATGTGCACCTTTAACAACTGTTCCATGGTTTTTTCTTTTTAATGACTAAAATTTATTTTTAAACTCAAAGATGAGCAAGACAGAAAATGTACCACTCAGTATTACAACTCGAATTTTACTAAAATTTTACCAAGGATATCCTTTAGCACCCTGTGTGGGTGATGGCTACAACTATATTTTAGATAGATCAATCAATCATTTGATATAGAGATGATATACATACACATATGGTGGCTAGGGCAATTCTTAGAGACATTTCTAGCAGAGTTATTGGATATTCTAGAAACAGGGTCTCCTGTCATGCTGCTCATATGTTGTATCTAATATTCATATATTCATTTATTTAATCAATATTTGTTGAGTGCCAACCATGTGCCAGGTATTATGCCTTTCCTATGGCTTGCATCATTTTGTGGAAATTGGGTCCTAGGGTCAGCACTTGAGACAAAAATCATTTTCTGAGAATCAAAATTACCCTTGGGAAAAAATCCATTATGAAGGTATAACCCCATTTCCCCCAGTTTTTTCTCTGTTTGAGCACCAGATGAAGTTGTTAGCTTGTTTTTAGTGGCCCTGCTGTATGAAAATTGTCTCATTAAACATTTCAATCACCCTTGGTGCAGAGAAATACTCAGTGTGAGAAGAACATAAAAACTGAGACCAACCCAGGGAACAACTTGGGTTCACATCTCCTGTCTCTACTCATTTACTCGGTGGAATGGCAAGCCACCCCATTTAAATTGTTTCTCTCTCTCTCTCTCTTTTTCCCCAAGTAGATAGAGTTGAAGTCAAGTCATTTAAATCCAAGTATGTTTGGACCTCTTGCCATTGGTCATAATCTGTCCTCATTCTGCATTATCCTGCTTAATCTACATGGTATTTTATTATATTGGCTCATCTGTACTCACTGTAGGGAAAAAATGTAAGAGACTTTTTGTCAAGAGGGGAGCCTCAGTTTCAAACTCCCTGTTGCTAGTATCTTCAGTCTGCTATTCAGTTGTGTGCTAGTATTTTACTATTGGACCTTGACCCCCAGGCCTCACTCTGGCAACTCAAGCAGCTGCTGACCCCTAGAATGAGTAGGGTTCTCTGGCTTGAAGATTGCTGACCTATTTTCGCAGTGCTCTGTAAGTTGTCGATCCCAACTTTCTTTAACTTTCAAGATATTTGCTGTCTATCATACTCCATTTGCCACATGAACCCAAAATACTGGAACAACTCCAAATAACATATTTGGATCAGTAATAAAGTTTGGTTACACTTCTACAGTTTATCCTATCAAATTGCCTAAGCTCTGAGGAGGGAGAGAGAAATTGTTTCCAGAAACGGTTCGATTCACAGGTAATTTATCAATCCTGTGGAGCAAAGGATACAATGTAGCACTGAATTATGGAGATTCTTGTCCATTAAAAATAGGATTGACAGCAACAGCTTATTTCACAGGATCCTCTAACTGGAGGTCATTAAATCCAGTGACATCTTGATTGGCTCTGAATTAGAACCCAAAAGATGAAAGACTCCACTTTTCCCATCTCTAATCTTATAAGCCACTCAACCTAAATCCTGGGTTTTATTGTCAAGCATCATACTACGCGGAGAAGCGTAAAAATACTCCTAACTAGATCAAGCTCACCCAACCTATAGTATAACAGCATCAGGATTCGTAACTTCCAGGCGAGTGACCATAAACCATGAAGAGCTAACATTTCTCCACCTTTAGAAAATCTGAAAACATCATGCCACCAAGAGAAATAGTCATGGGACAGCTTGCAAGCACTGAAATTTGGGACTCAGTTGTATTTTATTTTGCTTTTATTCCCCAGTCTTATCGTTTCCTGCCCCCATCCTTTTCAATAAACGTATCTTAATGAAAGACGTTAAGAAAAAAAAGTTACTGGAAACATGTAAAGAAATATGCTTTAATACATAAGTGGTAATTAAAATGTGAACATGCCCTGAGGGCAGGAAATGGATACCTCTGTTAGGAATTTCAAAGCTAATAAACACAGCAATATAAATACACCATTAAATTGCATTGTAACCAACAAACAACATATGAATTATTGAGCCATACTTAAACTTTAGGACCTGACTGCAGAATAGGCTGAAAGCAAACAAAAAAGGTCCAAATTAATTGAGCAAGTAATAGGATACGGGAGGGTAAAATGTTTAAAAATGGAGTAGCTGAAGCACTGAAGTATATAGATTCTCAAGAGAAGAATCCCAAGTGGCAAGAGGAAGCAGAAGAGAAGCAACAGAGAAAAGTTCAGAGTTTATTCTGGTAAATGCATACCTGTGGTTTAGATCTCAGCACTGATGCCAGTTTGATTCTGAAGATAGAATATATTTCTAAAAGCATAGATGTAGAAAGAAAATGGGATTTAGTTTTGAATACAATATATAGCACTGTCCATGAACTTTTTTAAAAGTCTATCATGAGCTTCCACTTCTGGTCATGTTGGAGTATCAGGGACCAGATTTACCTGCCCACCTTAAGTAATTTTTAAAAACAGACTAAACATATGAAACAATTGTTTTCAGACATTGGACAACAGGAAGCAAGGACAGTAATCCCTGAGTGAAGGGAAACACACCAGGTGAGTTCCACCTCCAACATCCCCTTTTACTGCCTAGAGATAGTTTCTAGGCTGAAACAAAGAGAGGAAACCCAAACGGACTCTGGCTTTCTCCCTGAGTGGAGGAAATAGAGCTGATTATTTAAGAAAGGAGCCCAAGGTGGCTCAAATTCAGAGCACACGGTTCTGGAGAGAGGAGAGCTTCACTGAGATCATGCTCAGGAGATCTGCAGAGAGTTCTTTGTGTCTTCAGCTGAGTACTGACCTTTGACACATGCATATGAGGAAACTACAAGGCTAGCTAAAGACCACTGTAAGAAGCAATGCACAGAGGTCACACATGTCTGGAAATAGTTCCATTTCCCCTCTTCCCCACCAGAGTGGAAAATCTCATAACACACAGGTTACAAGGGCATCAGGTAGAGTACTCATAAGGCTATTGACTCAGTAGTGAGGAAAAATTTTCCCTAAAGTTTACTCTAGTCCCATCCAACAAAGTTTAAAAATGAGCCTATGGGATCAAACTGTTTCCAAGTAACTTAAATGTGTCCAGAACAAAGTTCAAGGATCTTTAAAAGAATAGAAAAATACTCCGCACCCAAGATAAGATTCACAACTGGCATCCAATGAAAAATCACTAAGCATGCAAAGAAGCATAATGAAAAGGAAAAATAATTAATAGAAACAGATTCAGCAGATAGGACAAGTGGACAAAGATATTAAAACAGATACTATAATTAAATTCAAGAAGGTAGAATATGGTTTCTCAACCTTGGCACTACTAACATTTGGGGACAGATAATTCTTCATTGCAGGGACTGTCCTGAGCATTATGGGATGTTTAGCAGCATCTCTAACCACTTGATTCCATTAGCATTCCCCTACCCACCTTGTGACAAGCAAAAATATCTTCAGACATTGTCATATGTCTCCTGAGGGGCAAGATCACTTCTGGCTGAGAACCACTAAGATAGAAGAAAGTATGAGCAAGTTAAGGAGAGATATGGGTAATATCCCAAAGACCTGGTTACAATTTCTATTGATGAAAAATACATCTGAGATGAAAAACACATTGAGTGAAATAAACAGCAGATTAGACACTGCAGAAAAAAATAATGGACCTGAATCTAAAGCAATAGAAATGCTCCAAAATGAAACACAGAGTATACCATGGAGTATAGTTATTTATTATGGTAGATGTTCTATAAATGGAGTTAGGAATATCAACTACAGGGCTGTTGTAGCAAACCAGTCTAATGAAAGAAGATGATAGGCTGAAAATCACAGTACTGATGGTAGGAAATTAATACAGCTACTACTGCAACTAATAATGTAGCAGTATAAGGATTATCTAACATTGAATTTTTTTGTACCAGTCACTTTGCTAAAGCACTTTATGTGCACTTTTTCATTTAATATTCACAACAATCTTTAGAGGCTAGTGTTACCATCCCCTTTTACAGGTATAGAAGCTGAATTTCAGACAGTTTAAATAAATAGTAAAGAGCTCAAGATCATAAGATCACACAGTACTAATGGTAAAGGAGGAATTTGAACCCAAATTTGGACTACTATAGAGCTTTCCCTCTTAACCACTAGGCTTCCCAATACTAGTGGTTGGGAAGGAAGTGCCTGGTTGAAAGGAAAACATTTGAGAGATATTTCAAAGAAGAATCAAAGTGAAACTGATGACCGACTTGGATGTGGAAGAAAGAAAATACAGAAAATGGCAAGTGTTTTATCCAAGAAATAGCTGAAGGGTCAAAAATATAAATAAAGCTGTAAACATGTACCGTCCATAGAACTTTAGAGCTGGAAGGAATATGAAAGATAATCTCTTCCAGGCACAGATGCGCACACACACACATACATAAACTTTTAAACAGCAAAAACAGTACAGATCTAGAGATTTTGCTTTGCTTCTCCACATTTGCTGAGTGTTTTAAATGACTTGCTTAGTTTCCCCAGCTAGTTAAAGGCTATGCCAAAACTGAAGCTGTAATTGTCATGTTCTTTCTACTCGGACACCCTGCTTCTCCTGAATAAATATGTAAACGTGCCTACCGCATGCCTAGCACATGGCAGATTCTTAATAAATATTAGATGTTTCTATTGACAACCAATTAAGCCATTCAAAATGACTTATGCATATAGACACAGCATTACTGCATGGGGGCAGATTCACTCTGAAACTGTCTCATTCTTTTCTTCATGGAATAATCTGATTTGCTATCAAATGTTGTAGCCAAGTCACAGTGACTGAGGAAAGAACATGTTTTCAGGATTATTTCCCTTCTTATAGTGTGTTCTTGAAACCCTCTCATGCTAAAGTGCCTAACACCTAAGCAGAATGGGAATAGAATAACTATCTCCACGTGACCAACATTACCCATGTTTACAATCCTTTCCACAGGAGGGATCGGCTGATGAAGGCAGACAGTCTGAATGTACAGTTACAGAAAGCACGACAGAAACCAGGTGAGCCGTTCTCCACAGGATTCTATATTATCCAGATCCCATATCGGCCCCAAATCAAACGGCTGGCCTTAATCGCTTTATCCCCTCATTCTGCTCACACAATTGGTATGCCCAGTTAGAGATGGCTTTCTCTGCATGAGATTGCTGTCCTGAGCAACATGTGAAATTGTTTTCCTTTAAAGAGCCTCTCCATCGCCCTTGGCACCAACATTTCCTAATGTTTATGTTTTTGAGAGGAGAGTGTCGGTGATAAAGCTCTCGGTCACACGGAGGTGCCTTTTTGCCCCAGCAGTTCACAAGATATTCAGTTTTATTTAATGGCTTAACTGCTTCATAATTGCTCATATTCAGCTGCTCCTAAGCCTGAATGATCTCAGCTTTTAATATGCCTTGTCTAATTTTTAGCCACATCAATCTATACAAATAGCTCATCACTACTCCGAAATGCTAATGCTTGTCACATATTTCAGTTGCCTCTATAAGACCTTGTTCCTGTGTTCATAAATCTTGTTAACATTTCAGGACCTTTATTTTCTTGTCCAATGATTCAAAGATATATATACACATTTGTAAAAGGCCTAATCTCCTCCAAGGATGAAATTCTTTTAAAATATGGAATAAAAAAGATGTGACCTCTTTTCTCACTACATCTACATAGCACTATTTGTAATTATTCATAGCATTTTACACCTTCTGCCTTTTTTTTATAGTTATTCTCATATTTTTCTTACCTCCTCTTCTTGTTTGTAAACACCTTGGGATAAACCAAGGAGATAAATAACAACCGGGGGGTGAAGGGTAGCTGGAGATTGGGTGGTCAGAGGCCACTCTGTGAGATGAGATATGAGCTGAGAGCTGAGAAATGGTAACAGTTAGCCACAGTGAAGACTGGTCCAGTTCCAGTACCCCACTTTCTATAGGAGAACAGCAAGCTTGTCATCATTCACTGTGTGTCATCAATCACTGTGTGACCTACTTCATCAGAATACTAATCTTTTCAGTAAGGTAACATCATCAGAAAGGGGTAGGGCATTAAGAAGAAAAAGTTTCCGGAGACACTTGAGTCAACTTGAAGTCTAAGGACTCCATTGTAAAATGCCCCATGATAGGGCACACTGGATATCAAGTAGAGATCCTTAAAGGTCCTCTAAATCACTGATAGTATATTACTATATTTATCTGATAAGTAAGTATATGCTGGTATATTAGTCTCTCCAATTACATTGAGAGCTCCTCCAAGGTAGAAACTATTTCTCTATATCCTTGTTATTTATTGTTTATTGTGTATCACCCCCACTAAATACAAGCTCCAAGAATCCAGAGACCCTGTTGTCTTGTTCATAACTGCATACCCAGTCC
Source organism: Grampus griseus (assembly GCF_964374135.1). Taxonomy (NCBI): domain Eukaryota; kingdom Metazoa; phylum Chordata; class Mammalia; order Artiodactyla; family Delphinidae; genus Grampus; species Grampus griseus. The sequence goes on along the minus strand of NC_139001.1, from coordinate 82,073,870 downwards.
TAGAATAGAGCACACAGAAGGCACTCAACGTGCCTACTAACTAAATGAATGGAACCAATCTGGTATCAATGTGAACTTAAATTGTTTGCCAATAAAACTGTATGTTCCTTGGATCTAAAGGAGAACCTTTATAACTGACCTAAATAGTTAGTGTCTATTTTTAAAGCCAATAAAATGTCCCTACAATAAATGACTATTACAATGGTCCTATATTCGTTAGGCTACAAGCGCTAGGTCTGGTAGAACTGACCAACACATCATACCTACCCCTCATCCAACTCTTTGTACCCCAGAAACCCAGGCCCAGGTAGAAAGCAAAAAACAATGGCCACAGGAACCCTCTCTCAGAAGCTGGTGCTCTTACAGGGCACCACTACTGGTCATAGGAAGGGCTGCTATCTGACTCACATCTCCCAGCTCTCCTCTTCCTTACACTCTATTCTAACTTGTGAAAATACAGGATTTCTCTCTCTTTTCAGGAAGCTAATAACATTCGGCATCATAGACTGAACATTCAGTGTTTGTTTCAATTTCTACATGTAAACATCCATTTTCCTTAAACCCAGTGTCATTACCTTCAAGGGCGTACTCATCCACAGGACTGTTTCAGTTGTATCTATCAGAATGCATCATTACCCAAGCACTGTAAAATCATTTACAGATCATGGTCTTCCCTGAGAGCTGAAACATAAAGTACGTGACATCATTTTTAACTGCGTTGACTGGACCTTCCACAAACACTCCAATAAAAGAATTGTGCTTTCTTCCTCCTCCCGTACTTATTACCCTTAATAATACCTGTTATGACTGAGGCCTTGAGCAGAAAGAATGTTAGCTTAAAATTGTATGTTGTTAGTTATAATTTGTCTGCTAGGAAAAATGTTGCCTAAGTAATAAATACATTTTATTAATGAAAACTAGGTCAGAATAAAAAAAAAAGTCCACTCTCCAACTACCTTTCTCCTCTTTCCCTAATGTGTGCTACTTTCCAAAAGCTTCAGGTGCTAGCAGAAACTATTATAGCAGCTGGGGATGGATTCTTCTTACAAGACCGTCCCTCGGAAAAATACTTGGCTCAGTCAAATTGGTCTCCTGTCTTCTGGCCTCACTTTCCGCAACAATTCACCAGCATTTAACATCTCTCCTCTTTCAAGAATGTCTTATGGCATCATGATCTAATAAACTCACTCACATTAAACCTGAGGTGTTAGAGGTATAATATATAACCTCACTCAGGAGTTATCTGTGTTTCAACAGGAGGTATGGGCAAAGAAAGGGCAGTGTTTAAAAGAGAGAAATGAATTCATAATGGTGGTCTTTTCCATCTACTTGTAAGATCCAACTATGTGCAAATCTCAGAAGCATTCATTTAGTCATTCATTCATTCAGTCAGTCACCAAATACTTTTTGAGGGCTTATTTATTATGTGCCAGTCACTGAGCGAGGTACTTAAGATGTTATGACAGACCTAGTCCCTGACCTTAAAGAATTTATAATACACAATTCTCTTGATTTTGGTTCACATAAGAACACTGAACATTTTGGCCAACATACTTCAAATATCCTGTACTTCTTTAGAGTCCCCCAAATCCTAGAAGTTTCTATACTAATTTTAGCTTAAAAGCATTACCTAGTTCTGACTTCTGTCAAGTCTTTCACTTCTCTTCAGCCTCTGTGGAGAAAAAAATAATCTCCCAGAATCTTTCCAAAGTTTTTCTCTGAAAGGCTTCAGAGTCAGTTTTAAACTTACAAACTGGGGAGACCCCTTAAATAGTTTCTATGTAAAATAATCCTCGAGATGTAGGTAGCAACTTTCTTCAAGGAGGAAAGCCATTCAGCACTTTAGGAAGCAAGACACCTCTCTTTCCAGCAGCCCATCAGAGATACGAGTAACAGACCAACTGTCCCCTGGCTTGAGAGAACTTGGACAATACCAACAGTCTAGAAAAGGCAATTGGTGTCAGGAAGCACTAGGATAGTTTTACCAGATGTTTACACCCGGCCTCCATATTGATTGTTGGTGTCCATGCCTTACCCCTGGTATACACCCGTTTTAATCATTTCCCTTAACACTCATATAGATTCTTTCTGTTTGTACTCAGATCACTAAATATTTTTCCATTTTGTTTAACCTCATCAGTTTAAACTGGATAGTATGTCTTGATCCCATCCTGTGGAAGATAGGAGAAAAAGACAATATTGCCATTGAAACCCAAGGTTTGTCATCAAGATATAATGAAATTTATTAAAGAAATTAGTGACAGGCAGGAGACCCATTCCTGTATTATCTGAAGGTTCCAGGTAAAATGTCAGTGTCTGTACAGGAGCATTATGGATGGTAACACTAGTCAAAAGTGCATTGAACCAAAGTTATGGTTGTAGTGAAGGAAAAGGATGCCACTTTGGAGCAAACACCTCTCATTAATTTGGGGACAGCTGATTTAAATTAGTAGGTTGCGTAGAAACTTATTTCTGGAAACAAGTTTCAGGGCTGCTCTTGCAGGCTTTGAAGACCAGGAATTACAGATACTTTTAAAAACTGTTCCCTCTATATATAGGGAAAAGAAGCTATATAAAGGAAGTAAAATACTCGTCTGGTTCTATATGAAGCAGACCAAAGTCTTCTCTAGTAATTTTTTGCATGTGAAACCATGCTGTAGTTACTTTAAAATGACTAAGGTTAATAGTTGGAGCATCCAAACAATATTACAGGTATTTGGAAGGTTATAAATAAATAGTTATTAGGATATTTAGGGGATAAATTTAGACATATTGTATAAATCATAATGACGACTAACAAAATCCTGACCAAAAATCTATAAATAATAATTATCAAGACCTTAAATTTTCCTTTGGATTTAAGCCAAAAAAATCCACATCTAAATTCAACCTACAAATTTGGTGTTCAGATATCTATTTTATTTACTTATTTTAATTTTTATTGGAGAATAGTTGATTTACAATGTTGTGTTAGTTTCAGGTGTACAGCAAAGTGAATCACTTATACATATACTTTCGATATAGGCCATTACAGAGTATTGAGTAGCATTCCCTGTGCTATACAGTAGGTTCTTATTAGTTATCTATTTTATATACAGTAGTGTTCATATGTCAATCCCAATCTCCCAATTTATCCCTTCCCCCACCTTACCCCCTGGTAACCATAAGTTTGTTTTCTACATCTGTGACTCTACTTCTGTTTTACAGATAAGTTCATTTGTACCCTTTTTTTAGATTCCACATATGAGCGACGTCATATGATATTTGTCTTTCTCCGTCTGACTTACTTCACTCAGTACGACAACATCTGGGGGCATCCATGTTGCTGCAAATGGCATTATTTCATTCTTTTTTGTGGCTGAGTAATATTCCATTGTATATATGTACCATATCTTTTTTATCCATTCCTCTGTTGATGGACATTTAGGTTACTTCCATGTCCTGGCTATTGTAAATAGTGCTGCAGTGAACATTGGGGTGCATATATCTTTTCGAATTATGGTTTTCTCCACATATATGCCCAGGAGTGGGATTGCTGGATGATATGGTAGCTCTATTTTTAGTTTTTTAAGGAACCTCCATACTGTTCTCCATAATGGCTGTACCAATTTACATTCCCACCAACAGTGTAGGAGGGTTCCCTTTTCTCCACACCCTCTCCAGCATTTATTGTTTGTAGACTTTTTGATGATGGCCATTCTGACAGGTGTGAGGAGATACCTCACTGTAGTTTTGATTTGCATTTCTCTAATAATTAGTGATGTTGAGCATCTTTTCATGTGCTTTTTAGCCATCTCAGATATCTGTTTTACATGAGCATCACCCATCTTCTGTCTTAAGCCTTTATGATTACTTAAAGTATGTAATGCCCTCTTGCTATTATCCTCAGCTTCTTTCTTGCAAGGAGATGGACAAGCCACATTCATTACATAAAGTTAAATTCCTCAATGCTCCATCTCTTGTGCACGCGCACACACACACACACACACACACACACACATACACACGTCTCCTTTCCAAACAACCACTCTTCCCAGCCATGCAGAAGAGACTAGGCCTTGGGAATGGTACTCTTAGATTACCTGAAAACATACATCCTCAGGAATCACAGTCTAAGTGAATATGAGATCAATTCATTTTTTCAAAATAGAGATATTGATTCATTGTCCTTGCTCATTAATTTTTTCCATCTCCATGATCCAGAATAGTTTACCTTGTCCCCTCCATCAGGCTAAATTCCAGCCATACTTTAAGGCTCCATTCAAGTGCCACATCATCCACACATTTTCCCTGACCCAGCCAGACAACTTAAACACTTTGTTCCCTCTGAGCCACATGATTCCCACAGTAAGGACCACACCATCAATAACAAAACTTGGAGCAAACCCAACCAGAGTAAACGCTCCTCAACCACAGACTGTGCTGGGTTAAATAGTGCCCCCCTAAAATTTATGTCCATCCAGAACCTCAGAGTGTGACTTTACTTGAAAATAGGGTTTTTCAGATATAATTGGTTAAGATGAGATTTGGGATTAGGATGGGCCCTATCCTAAGGACTAGAGTCCTCATAAGGATAGAGGCACAGATACACAGAGGGAAGACAGCCAAGAAAAGATAGAGGCAGAGTTATGCTACCACAAGCCAAAGAATGCCAAGGATTGCCAGGAAACATCAGAAGCTAGAAGAGGCAAAAACAAATTCTTCTCTACAGCCTTTGGAGGAAGTATGGTCCTGTTGACACCTTGATTTGAGACTTCTAACCTCCAGCACTATGAGAGAATAAATTTCTGTTGTTTTAAGCCACCAGTTTTTAGTAATTTGTTTTAGTAGCTCTAGGAATTAATACATTGATCATGTCTTATACTTCTATTTCTTCAAGTTTCAGAGGGGTTTGGGTTTATGGCTGGTGATCAATAATCAATGCTTATTGACTAACAGGAAGATACTTTATGATGGTTGTGAAAGTCAGGACAGCTGATCTGTGTAGCCATAACTGAGTGGCTTTAGGTGGAGACAATGGACCATTCTCACGATACTTGTGAAGCATAAGAGTCCTGCTAGTGATTTCCCAATGCCATGGATAGATTCAAGTTCAAGAGGAAGACAAGAGCCGCTGTTTTTATGGATTTGTTATTGGTGGAGGGGATTAATACATCAAATATATTTTCTATTCAAAAGCATTTTCTCTTACCTACATGCTACTTATTTACTCCTCTCTTAAAAGGGATCTGTGGGATTATAAGCAGAGGAAAGGTTTTGCTCCAAGCCTCTGATATGCTAATTTGATCATTAACTTCCACGACCATATGTAGTTTTCAAATTTCCTATATTTATTTGATCATGGATTACTTTGGGTTGGAGGGCATATCCAAGGAATAATATTTTGAGTTAACACATTTTGGGAAGCTGACCTAATTAATAACCCTTGCCTCTTATATTGAGATTCTTTAGGCCAAAAATAACAATGAAGATGATTTAGAATGGCTTAAACAATAAAAATTATTATCTCATATAGCAAGAAGTTCTTCATTAGGTGTCTCCAGAGATGGTTAATTCAGCTGATCAGTGGTGTCATCAGTCCCCGTGAACTTTTTTGCAGTGAGAATATCAATTTATTCCCTTAAAACTCAAGGATTTTGAAATGTTTGTCTTTTTTTTTTTATGAATTGGTTCCTTCCCTTTTTTTTTTTTTTAACCTCTTTATTAGAGTATAATTGCTTTACAATGGTTGTTTCTCTTTTTTGCTTTCTTCAGTATGTCTTGTGGTTCCTCTTAGGACTACAGCAGCTCCAGCCATCACAACCATATATGCCGATCAGAGAGGCAAATCATTCCCAGAAGCCTCCTGTCCAGTTCCCCTCACATCTCACTGGCCAAAATTGTGCCACATTTCCCTGCTTAACCCAACCACTGTCGAGGGGAACTAGGCCACCATGATTGGCTTAAATCACTCACACTCAATACATTCTCTGAAACCGGGAAGGTAGTCTCCCAGCATGAATGAGTCATACTTCTGGGACAGTATGGAGGAGGAAACTCAACAAAACCATGATTCTGTTAGTGGGGCTGTTGGTTGCCCCTCAACAGCCATCTATCCCTTCTTCCATACCAACAGAACAATCATTTTTGGGCAGAACGGTGATGTGTTCAGCCCCCATTGTCTGAATCATCATTAACAAAGCCATTCCTAGAAATCTCATTCATTTTTGCCATATGCTAGCTTTCCCAGACTCTTGTACTGTGGGTGCCATAGGACATGGTTCTGGCCAATGAGATATGAGTAAAAGTCTTCTGCAGTCTTTTAATATATCCATATATCTATATCTACTTATAAATCTTATTTGTCTAATCTAGCAGTCTGTCTATACAGAGACAGAAAAAGACAGACACAGAATTAGCTTAAGCCACTTCTTCTCCCACCTACCACTACTCCCACTCCTCCTTTATGCCTTTGAATATGGCCATGTTCCCAAGAGTTGTGGCAGCTACCTTATGGCCCTGAGGTAACCAGCACAAGAGCCAAATACCAACATACTGAGAATGACTGTGCAGAAGATGGAAAGAACCTATCATCAGTGAGCTACAGAATCCATCCTGGATGTTCATACGCCTGACACTCTTCATAACACCTATTCACATCAGGCTGAACATCCACAGAGCACAGAAAGCAAGATGCCAGAACACCCAGTCCTAGAGTGAAGACACTGTTGCAGCTGAATCCCCTAACCCTGACTCCCTAAAAAAAAGGGACAAAGAAGTATTGGTTTGGGGAACAGTGTGTCAAAGACAGAAAAGCACCCACAAAGGCAGGTATCCCCAGCTCTTTGGCTCATCCTACACCGTTTGGAGCTGTATCTGGGAGCTGCTCGGAGGTGCCCCTGTGCTCCCAGTGTTGTTGGGAGGGGCCACAGAGAGAACTGCGGGGAGAGTGCTTCTCTGCTGTGAAGAAAGCAGTTGGAGCCTCAGGGAGGTAATAGATCAGGAGAAGGGGCAAGTGTGTCCCTTAGTGACTCCCACAATAATCATCTTAACCTCACTTCTGTGAGGTGAAGCGAAATGGCCCAACCAGGATCATCAGCACTGGTTCTGTGTCACCCACCTACCCTGACTCCCAGGATGGTCCCGGTGGCAAACCACTCTTTGGGGTATGTCTCTTCACTCCCTCCCCATAAGGTCCCTCCACATCTACTCATTTGTGACCACAGTTTTGTAAAGTACAGGCAAAGCACTAAATTTCAAAAGTATGCTTGGAAAAGGGGAACTGAAAATGCAGTAATGAAATGAGATGAGCTGGCGGAGCAAGCACAGGCTTGGTGCTTTACCAGCAGCAAAGAGAGCTTAGCAAGTGCACAGAACCAGCCCACTCACGTTCCTCAAATTATGACCATACCTTCATTCTAATCATTTCTACAAAAACAGTATACATGTTATGCCTTCATCATGCACTTTTATCATGTGTCATGTAACTTTAAAACACTTTCATTTATATGTGTATTACATTATTCTAAGAAATATGCATTGATTCATGGCTTCTGAAATTTTAAAATCTGAGTTCAGGTCAAAAGAAGGAGGAAGAAAAGGAAGAATCAGTAATGGAGGAGAAGAAGAAAAATAAATGATTTTCTAGCTAGAGGTCTCCTTACAGATTTCCTCATTCTATGCCCTTTCCTATTCAGGCAAGGAATGGAGAAATTAGTTTTGTGCCAGCACAAAAATCCATATTTCTACAATTCCCTTCCAGTGCTGTTCTCAAGCGACTCATCGTTTTAATTTCAACACCAATTTGTCAGACTGAAGGGTGGGATTTTAATTTTAATCATAAATTATTTGCATGGAAGCACATAAAGAATTTGCCACAAAAATATACATTCCCTGAAATATGTAAAAGTATTGCTTTTCACACTTTCTAGCTCTTTGATTGTAGTGGTATCTGTTAGGCTTATAATAGACCCATGGACTTAAGAAGGCTTCTCAAACATAACCATGCCGTCCCTCAGGGGACAAACAAGACTGACAAATATTCAACCAGAAATACCGTCTAGAATCACAGTGTTTCTGATAAAGGAGGTTTCTGTTTCATTTAATCACCGAAGGTCTTGTGGGTCCAGATCAATCCCCCCGCATCCTCAAGGAGGGGTGCAGGCAGGGGGAGGCAGGAAGGAATGTCCCAATGATACTGTGAGGCTTCAGGCATTTCCTTCAGCTCTGCCTCCCAGAACTTTCCTTTCCAACCTCCTGGTTCTCACTGGTTTGCATCCTGCATCCCATGGCTGTGTCACTGATGTCCATATCTATTCAGTTGCTACATATGAAATTGGACCAAACATCAGATCCTCATCTGGACAGGCTTTTGGAGCTCCCTTGGCTCTGCTTTTGGCAGTGAGCCAATCCCACCTACCCAGTGCCCCCTCACTCCCCAGGTCCTGCTAGCCCAGGTCAAGCCCTTTGAACCTACAGGGGGATTAAACATTAGCAAAAATGAGTCAGCTTTGCTTTGAAAGGTAGGCAAAGGGAAACAAATGGAGAATGAACATAGATTTGGCTTTGGTCAACACGCCTAATTTGGAAAATTCCTATGTCTTACCTGGAAATAGCACTGCCCTAGGACTTAGAAAACCTCTGAAGAGCTGGATGACCCTTATCCAGGTAGCTCAATTTTCTAAAGTGTGTGATCAAAAGATCTGGACCACTCAATCCCCGAAGTCCCCTCCAGATCTAAGATTCCATGGTTGGATGAAGTAAGTGGATCAGAAAGCACAGGTATATAAACTTTCTAATAATAAACATTCCTTAAACAACACAAGATGATGAGGGAGCCCAGGAGGAGGCACCAAGCAAACAAAAATCAGGATAGCTAAGTTTTCTTCTGTTATCCCATCCCTGTCTGAGAGAAAGCAACCAAGATTGGTTTTTGGCAGGCTGATGAGCAACCTAGGGGAAAATCAAAAGTACTTACTTACAGGATTCCTAACCCCAGCCATTTCCCCAGCTCAGTGAATGTTAAATCATGATGAGGAAGGTAGATTTGAGTATTGTAATCTGATTCTTTTAAAGTTCCAGAGGCTTTGGTTCAGAAAGAGCACATTACCAATTTACATCCTATTTGGAACATATAAATATTGTTTTAAAAGGCCCAAACTTAAAGCATCTATAATAAAATAACAATCCCCTGGGCTATATTCAAGTGCAGCACAGAATATATATTTTGTCTTAATTTAATCACATTCTCAATAGGAAAAGAAGTACAACAAACATACAAATGTTCAGATTTACCCTGCTAGAGTAAGAAGGATATCCAGAAAGTAAGGCTTGTCCTTGACAAATTCTGTCTTCCATTTCCCTGACTGATACATCAAATTTCTGCAGCCCTCCAACCAGTTTTCATTTCCCAGAAGTCTTATTCCTAGCTGACTGTCATCTATTCCTTCTATAGATAATGGATTTTAGCTGATACTGGTTTAAGGTGTTTCTTTTCCCAAGTGTATTTGCATATATAAGTGAAAGCTTCAAATCATCAGCCTTAGGTTTACGAAGCTAATTATGATATGGGTGAGGGGAAGGTGGGGAGTAGGGTAGAAAATAGGAAAGTGTTTTGGTGGAAAATTCTCAATTTGTCATCTCCCCTTGTCAAAGTCAGAGAGAGAGAGTTACAAACAGACATCAAGGTACTCAAACCAGAAACTGTCACCTGCTGGACTTTTAGATTTCTTTTAGTTACAAGTGACAAAAGCACAAATCATCTTGAGGAAATCTGGGACTTTGCTGGCTCATGATAGGAAAGAAAAGAACAATAAGACATGGGAAGAGCAGGGATGCTACTGAACCTCTGAAACTATTGGAATTAGGTACTTAGATGCACAGTGGGCTTTTACTCTGTTTCCCATTCCTGCCTCTCTGCCTGTGCACTTCTTCCTCTTCCCCTGCAGAATGATTTTTTTTCAAATGAGAGGGTACATAACCTTTGACAGTTGCTGAGTTTTACATCTTACAGACTGACCCCTAGAAAGAGGCTGCCCTCAAGCTCTCTCTGGCCCCCAGTCCACCCAAGGAAAGTACTCATGACCTCAGCTTAAATCAGCCATGGGACCAGTCAACTGGGGCCGGAGGGAGGGCTGCTGCAATTGGTTCAGTTCCCAGGGTGGACCCAGCATGTAGAGCCTGGGAATGGAGACATGAAAGGATACTCAGGTGTTTATTCCTGTGTTAACTGTGAAGATGAGGAAAAGGGAAAGAGCCACTTCTTAGCAAAGGGATCCTGGCAGACAGTCCCAGGTGCCAGATGTCCTCTACAACTGGCACAGCACAGTGCTGCTTAAAGACCCAGTGTCTCACATTGGCAAAAAATCCTCACTCCGTCACTATGGAACACCATGTGGTTTCAAGTCCCTGGGAACTATAAAGAACATAGCCTTCTTGGGTTAAACGTGTAATATAGAGACAGCAACAAGACAATATCATGGGGACACCCGAATAGGAGAAAAGGATTTGGTAGATACTACATGTCATACCAGTATCCACTGGTCCACACCTACCAGACAGTCTCTGGGATTTCCAGAAATGGTTGATGGTGGGGGCAGAGGGAGCTCTGCTGGAGGCTGGAGTTTCTGCAATAGTAATTAGGTGCTAGAGCTAGCAAAATAAGAATTAATGCTACTAGTGTAGGGCACAAGGGCATAGCGTTAAGAGCTGGGGCTCTGGAGCTAGATGGGCTGGGTTCAAATTCTTGCTGCACCACTTCCTAGCTATGCGATCTTGGGCAAATGGCTAGTACCTCTGTGCCTCAGGTTTTTCATCTGAAAAATGAGAATAATAACAGTACTTACCTCACAAAGTTATTTTGAGGATTAAAATATGTAATAGCACTTTAAAAATTTTATTTCTCATGTAGATACAGACAGAGACCTCTAAAAACTACAGTATCTCCAGATCCAAAGGCATGAATTTAAAATATAAATAGGATAAATATAAATATCCTATAAATATAAATAAATAAATAAATATAAATATCCTATAAATAGGATAAAATATAAATAGGATATTTCAGGGCAGAGAGTTATGCCTAATACCTCAGTCTATCCAGCATATAGACACCTACCTACTCTGATTTTGAGTTCACTGTGTCAGGCAGGAAGGAGTTATTTCTAACTCTTACTCTCCTCCTACCATATCTCTAAAGGTCTGATCTCAAGCAGCTATTTGATGGCTTAGGAATTCTTGGGCCCAGGCCTTGAAGACCTCCCAGTTTGGGCCCCATCCCCACTGATTCTAGTCTCTAAAACCTGGAACTTCAGAGTCTCTAAGAATTACTGGGGAAATATGGGGAAGGAGGGGGAGATAAGTCCTGAGAGGACTGAGGAGTATCTCACAATGACCCGCTGAAGGAGATAAGAAATAAAAAAGAAGAGTATACATTTGTGCAGCCTGGCACAGTGGTCCAGGCTGTCCTGGAGACAAATGATAACACCCAGCTGTCTTCCAGGGCAAGGTCAAGGCAAACAATTCATCTTTGGCTACCTACCATGGTTCTGAAATAACAGGGAGTTAGAAGACAACCAGATTAATCCAGAGCACTTACAATCAAAGAGTGGCAACATCCAGGTCAGCTGCACTACTCCTTCCTGAAGTCAGGGAAATGTCAGCTCAGATACAAAATGGAAAAGTGGACTCTTTTGAACGGTTGACTGAAGATAACCATTGGTTGTGAGTGCAGTGAGTGTTTTTCTTCCTCTCTCTCTTAAAAGGAAGTTGCTAAACTTGTTACTGGAAAGAGTCAGATTCCTTAGATTGTTCCATATGCCCAAATCTGACAGTTACACTGGCACACTTTGATTCCCCATTTCAAAAATGTGTGTGGAGACGCAACTGAGCGGCTTCCATGTCACATCCTGTTCTCTCAATCCAGCTTTTGACATTTGCAGAGGACTCTTCCAAGGGAGTAAACTAAGCACAGATAGAACTCAGTCTTTTCCCTTTCAGCCATCTCTTCCTTTAACATATTCTTCATCAAAGATGCACTAGAAAACACTGTCTAGTGCGTAGTGAAGGTGTAATTTTTCAGTTTCTCACTGAGACGCAGGTTGGCAAATAGGTTAATTTTAACTTCACAGATTGCAAGGTGTGTGAATAGAACAGCTATATCAAGAACAAAATAGAGCTGAGAAGAAAGAGCTGCTCTGAACCAGTAGGCTGTTTCCTCCCTAAGGTCACAGAGGGCACAGGGGCTATTGCATTGACTGCTGAAACAGCACTGAGTTAAAGAACTTCAAAAGTATCTGCCCCTTTGGTTCTTATCAGGAAAAGAGAAGTGTGTGGAACATGAAAGAAAGAAAGAGATACCCAAATTTTTCATGGATAATAATTATAGCTAACATTGATTAGGTGCTTGCTGCATGCCATGCACCAGACCAGGAATATAACACACATGATCTCATTTAATTCTTACCACAACTCTATGAGAAAGGGACAATTTCAATCTCCTTTTGTAGATGCGGAAGCCAGGGCTCAGAGAAGTTAAAATATTGCTTGAAATCACATAACTGATAAATGGGGGCAGTGAGATTTGCACCAAGGTCTGTCTGGCTTCAGAACCCATATCCCATTTCTCTATCCTGGCTTGTGCCAAAACCCAAAGATAAGAAAAAATTGTTTGCTGTCAGCCTTCAGTTGCTTGAGGCCTCCTGCACAGTTTAGGGATTACCCTCTCACCTCTTTCTTCCTGGCGCCCATTTGTTAGATCCTCCTTCAGAAGAGTGAGTAAATAGGGGCTACGGGCCAGGGAAAGAGGAAAGAGCAAGCAATTGATTTGACGCACCTGTTACGAAACCCATGGAGGAAGTAATTAAAACCAGTGGGTAGAGAGATTTAGGGATTATCTGCATGTTTCAGTTATCAAAAGTGTTCACTGTTCTTCATAAACCTACATAATCAAGTTGGCTCCAGAGCAGTTTTGTTTGCTTTGCCCTTTTACCCACCTAATTAGCCTAGACAAAGACTTCATCTCTGATTTTAGATGAACAAAGTCATTCTGTATGAAACATAACTGGTTCTGCAAGTTGTACAACAGCAAGGGCCCACCCTTAGATTAAATACAATTTAAGGCCAGTAATGAGCAAGGTCAGTAAGTCATTTTAAGGCCTCTTACTACTACTGCCTACCTAATTAGGGTGTGTTTATTCATTTTCAAATGCCAGAAAAGTCCAAAGGAGATTTTGCTCATCTTAATAAAGCATGGATCTTAAAAGGGTGTCGCTTCAATACAACCGACTTAGATTCACAGTTTTGTCATTCCCTGGGTATAGACCCTTGTCTTAGTGATAGAAAACACACACACACACACACACACACACACACACACACACACAAATACATACTCAAATAAATATTTGCAATGATAATATATTGACTCAAGTAAAGCTTTGTTAAATATTTTGTTTAAAAAAACCTGACTATTAGCCTGAGGATATTAAATGACTGTCTTGGGGGATAAAGGCAGAATGCTATTCCTGTTTGATTTAGGGGCAAAGCAGAAAGCTAGGGCAGCATGAAGTGCTGAAGTTTTGTAAGCTTGTATATTAAAATAAGTATTTCTTCTTGGATGAAGTCACATTTATCTGAATGCTTTGGAAAAGAGAACTCCCTTTTAAATCTTTCTGACAAAATTCATCCCTTGAATGAAATATATCTCTTCCCACAGGTCACGATAGCCATTGATTGATAAATGGACACTGTGGCAGAAACTGCCAGCTGCTCACTAGAATCCATGTTTTCCACTTCCTGGGAGCACGGGGGACCTGTGCTTCCCACTCTTCTCTGCAGTTAGAGGTGACCATTTAGCCAGTGGAGTATGGGCAGAAGTGATGGGTGCCACCTCCAGGCCCATAAGAGCCTTCCATGCTTGCGCCTCTCTGCCCTTTTCCCTACCAGCTGTGCACTTGGAAGCCACATGTTAAAGATGGCACAGCTTCCTTATGCCTGGACCCTTAAATGACCCTTAAAAAGAGGGCCACCCTTCTGCCCTGTTCACTTGCCCAGTATCATCATGTGAGCAAGAAATAAATTTCATTGTGTTTTAGCCATAATATATTTTGGGGTCTATTCTTATGGCAGTTAGCCTGCCCTAATCAATAGACACATTTTTCAGGCAAAAATCAGCTCCAAATCTATTATAATCATTTCAGTTTTGACTGACCTCCTAGGTGTGACTCAGTAGAGGCATTAACCCCCTATAGCTAAGTCCCTATTGTTATTTACTTAGCACAGCTACATGGAGTAGCTTGACAAATCAACACCTGTAAATCAGAACATCTGCCCTTGAGACTTTTCACTTAAGACTCATTTTGAAAATACTGTTGGTTTTCCTCTGTCCAGGGAGCCTTGACACATGCAAAGTACCTTTTCTAATTCACAAACCAAGAGTTTCTAATGATGCCTCCATCTTAGTCTATCTAGAGATGAATACCTATCTCTTTGAAGTGGCCCCCAGGAAACTCACAATTTCATATAGTAATTGTCTGAGTAAGATTATTTAACTTTCTTTAAACAAATTGTGCATCAATTCCCATCTCAATTGAAGGCATAAAAAGAATTTTTAGTTTTTTTGAACAATGTGAAGACCAACTAGAAAACAATGTGCATAAAACTAGTCTAAGGTAAATGCTGTTTTCTTCAATATTCCATGCAATTACTCTGAAATATTTTTTAAAGTGGTTTCAAAAAATATTTTAAGATGATTTTTAAAAATCTGCCTAAACAGCATGTATAAATTATCTTTTGAAGTATGCAAATTATTTGTTCACATACAAGAACACCAACCCCCCCCCCATCCTCCCCTCCTCATTATTGAAGAACAAATATTCTGAGGAAACTATTTGATTCCCTAGTTTCTGTCTTCACAGATTGCTGAAACAGGAAATCAGAATAGGGTTCAGGGCAGAGACCAGTCCTAGAAATTGGGGAGGGAGATTAGGAGGAAGATAGAAGAGAAAATGTGAGGGGAAAGAAAGAAAAGCTAATACAGCAGAAACTAACACAACATTGTAAAGCAATTATACTCCAATAAAGATGTTAAAAAAAAAGAAAGAAAGAAAGAAAGAAGAGCTAAGCTTAAAAACAAGAGAAAGGAAGTGCCGTGCTCAGACAAACAGGCAACATGGAGCTGGGAAAGGGAGCTGAGGTTGTTGAATAGTTACTTATGCAGTGACTGAAGGGGAGGACAAGTCAGGGACACCACTTCATAGGCTGCTTGAAGCAGTTCAGTAATGTGACGAGTATGTTATGGTTTCATTGATCCGTGAATTATAAATTCAGAGTATATTAACTTTTAGTGCTCAAATCATAATAGTACTTTCTACAAATGAAGTTCTCAGCCTCCTTGCCCAACACCTGCAAATTGCTACCCCCACATTATTTGTGGAGCCTCCAAAGAAGTGAGTCCTTTGTGCTTAAAGAACAACTGTCCACTAGTCACCAGTTGGTGTCTTCCAACCAGTCTTTTCCATGGTTGATGTCCACTCCTTGACTTGAAGGAGCCTCTTGGTTGCCACTGATAATACATCCCTTATGAGATCACCAGCCAGCTCAGGGGTGAGAAGTTGAGGGTGCTTATGGCTACAGTAAAATGAAAAAGTCAAATGAATGACCTGGGGCTGGACATCCACCTGCCTTCTTACCCAAATTCAGCTTATGTTAATCACTGGCCAAATTAAGTAACTCTTTGGTATATGTCCTCTCCATACTTAGTTCATCTTCTGTTTCCTCTAATCTTGATTTCTTTGTAAACATGTCTTGAAGGCAAAAGGAATCTGATCTCAAAATGGATTCCTGTTTTGGTTTTTGAGGTCTGCCAGTAATTTGTACCATCTAAGGACATCAGAAGCAGCTATTTTGACCATAACCAGATGGCTGCAGCTTCCCAAATTATCTGTATCTTGACTGTAACATTTTTTCCCATTTGTTTTATGAAACTTTTTGTGAATCTATTGGTATCTTTTATTTCAGCAATGAAAATTCCCCCAAGGAACATCTTTTCAGTCTCCCTCTAAGCTATTTCCTAGTAGTTGTAAATTGTGAGGTTAAATATGAATTAAATAATCTGTTCAACTTTATAATGCTACAAAGAAACATCAGCAACTTCCCAGTAGGCCATGCTAATTTATACAGAAAAGCTAGGTTGGATCCAAATCTCAATGTTTCAATAACCATGCCCTGGCTCCTCAAAAAACCAGCCTCAACTCAAAAAATAAAACAAAAAAAAGAAGAAAGAAAGAAAATTTTAAAAACAATAATATGTGCTGTGTGTGCATAAAGTTTTATACATATATATTTCATTTATATGCATTATATATGTATATAAAACTTTATGGAGCTATGGTTACACAAAAGTCTAAATTTCAGCCAAAACTGGGAAGAAGATGAAAAGAAGACCCTAAACTCTGGTAACTGGACTTTATTTGGAGTCATTAATAAAAATTGATTTGATTAGGAAAGGATTTCAATGGAAGAAACAGAAAAGCTGTAATTACTGTCGTTGGACTGAAACGCGCTATGAGCTTATGCAGTCTCTCTCCTCTCTTGCTGAGACATGCTCCTCTTTAGAAAGACAGCAAGTTTAATCCCCATCTCTTCCTTGCACAGGGCAAGGGTGATTGAGAAGTCTACACGTGACCAGCAGAACTATCTTTTGTACCCATTCCAGTACTTCAGCTGGATCTTTGTGCAGTCTGGGGTTACTCTGGCAACACAGTGATAAATAATACCTCTTTCAGTGTAGCCTGCCCTGGCAAAGGCTTCAGTGACAGTTAAGGAGGAAACCAGATAAAAAAAGGAAGCTGGAGGATGTCAGTGTAGAAGCAGAGAGGGTTGGAGTATTAGTCTGCATTTTTCCGCACCTGATTTACATTTCTTATGCTAGTCCTTAAGTATATGGGAAAAGATCACCAACTTGGGTTAAGAGACTGATCTGAGGAGTGGCTCAAGTCATTCTTTAAACCTCTCTGGGCCCTTGTTTGTTCCAACTGCAAATTAAGAACAATTCCTTATTATATTTCCAGGGCAACTCTGAGAATTTGAGATGCTAACACACTGGCCATTAAACATTTGCATTTTGCATTGTCAGGATAGGCTAAATTATGCTGAGGTTAAAAAAAAAATCTAAACTAAAATTTTTGTGCTTTAGCATGACACAAGTTGATTATCTCATACACAGTCCAGGGCCGACCTGGGCCACTCTCCAGGGCAGCTGTTCTCCAAGCAGCAGGATAGCAATCCCTGATACTTAGATCCTAGGGCTCCACCATCTCCACACATGTCCTCCTCCGTGACAACCGTGGCAGGAGAAGAGACTAGAAACTCACAACCTGTCGGCCGGAACTTGTCACGTGACTTCTCCCAAGTGTGGGGGCAAGTTTTCCCACTTCCTCAGGTGAGTTCAGTGAGAATTAAAAGTCTCGTCTACAGAGTTCTGTAAGAAAGCACATGTGATACATATAAAATGATATAAAATATCTAAGAAACCATAGACAACAGTACAGGGAGTTTTAAATATGCTCACAACTACCTGAGAAACAGAATCTTTGTGCCTAAGACTCAGCTTCATGCCAGGAAAGCTGAAAAGAATCATAACAGTTCCTTCTCTCAGAGAGCTTTCCTTCTTATTGGAAAGACAAGATATCCTTCAAAGAAACAAGGCAGGTGGAAATAGTGAAAAGAGCTTTGTGTTAGGATCCAGACTACTTGGATTCTACTGCCAGCTCTGTCGCTTACTAACTGCATCATCTTGGGCAAGTACCTTGGTCATTCTCAGGTTTTCATCTAAAAACTACATAAGAGCATCTACTTCATCTGCCTTACAGGGCTGTGGTGAGGACCAGGTGAGATGACTGGCATGCCTGAGAACTGGGAATGACAAAGTGTTCTCCACATATAAGCTGTATCTGGAGAACAATACAGAATACTACAATAATAGCACTTGAACAATTTATTGAGTACCTACTCTTTTATAGACTTTATACTTTACATAGGATTTCTCTTCTTGGAGTTTGGCTGTGGATTTAAACAGGAAGAGAGAAGGAAGAGAAACTCAGTTACTCAATTCCATGTGTGGCGAGTGGCTTGAAACAGATGGAGGGGCTGGATTTGTAAGAGTAAGGCCTACTGTTAAAGACAAAAAGAGATGAAAAGTTTCTGGAGAAGTGTGGTTGCACAACAATGTGAATATATTTAACATTACTGAATTGTACACTTAAAAATGCTTAAGATGGTAAATCTTATGTTGTGTATTTTACCACAATTAAAAATTTTTAAACAAAAGCAAAACAAAACTTTTCAAAAAGAAGGTAGATCTGAATAGTACAAATGGTTTCTGAGAAACCAAAGTGGTTGTAGGGAAGGGCCCATTGATGGAGAAATTTTAAACGCAGGTTGACAAGAGTGGCCTAGATGCAGTTGTTAATAGGAATTTGTAATAGGTTCTTGAATAGGAAAATGACATGACAAAAATGCTGTTTAACAAGTTTAATTGGACACGATATTCAGGATGAATATTTATATCTGGAGAGAGGCTGGAAGAATGGGCCATATACAATTATTTCTTGAATCTAGAGAAACGTGACTAGAGCCTCAGCCAGGGAATGGAGAGGAAGAAAATGTGGCTGTGAAGACAAAAACCAATATATTGTGCCACTGATTGGATAAGGAGGATAATGGAAAGAGGAGAGTCCAAGATACCCCCAAGTTTGAATCTGGAAGGTGGCAAAAATGACTTTGCACCTTTCATCTGCTATCACCTAAGGAGGGTCATCTTAAATATTCTGACACAAAAGGAAAATTATATGATTACTTAATAATAAAAGGAGAGCTAAAGACAAATTTTTCATTTAAATCTATTTGAAGTGGCCACACGAGCTCTTCATTAGAAAAGCGGGATTAAACTAAGGTTTAAACTAGGGCCATCCCCCTTGATGGCCATCTCCCCATTACCTCTGAACAAGTCCACAGTCCTGAGCATAACATGCAAGGCCTTGGTTAGTCTGGCCACACCACACTTTCTTGAACCTTTAACTCATTACATCCTCTCATATGACCTCATGCAAACTGCCTAAGGCTTCCACAAGCAGGCCATGCAATTTCTCACCTCATGCCTTTGCTTCTTCAGTTCCCTCTAAATGGAATGCTCTTTCCTTTTTTTTGAAGGAACTTGCCATGCCTTGCCCTGTGCCTCAATATGACTTTCTTCTTCTAGCTTATTTGATTCATTTGATTTGGGATTATGACTAACTGAATACATGTTCTTCTATCTCTAGGGTAACCAGTTCATCTGGATTTGTCCAACACCATCACCATTTTAAAACGGAAAGAACCATGTCCCAGGAAACCCATCAGCATCGGGCAAACTGTGATGGATGGTCACCTTACACCTTTATTGTATCACAAGCCAAAGGACAGAGAGAGCAGCCTAGGTATTTCTATAAGCACTTTATCTGTATTGTCTCAATTTCTATAAGCACTAGGTATTTCTATAAGCACTTATTTGTATTGTCTCAATCATCAAAGCCACCAAGGAGAAAGGTGTCATTATTCCATTTTATAGATGAGGAGACAGAGGCTCAGAGGAGGTAAGTAATATGTTTGGGAAATGGCAGAGCTGGGATTGGAACCCAAGATGTCTGATTTTGAAGCCCATTCAGGGAAGAGCCAGACATCAAGGAGTTGGAGCAGGAGACTGACAAGTGTTTTCCCAAACGCTGCTTTTCTTAATAAAGGACTATTTTTTTCTATATTCCAAATGTGACAGTGACTAGCTCAATCAATGTTAATTGAACTGAGGTTAACTGATTGGTAGACACCTAATGTGAAGAAGAAGAGAAATGGATAAAGAATAAGGGAGTCAAGATAGAGAAATAGTAACTAATTTTCCACAGTACAAAGGAAAAAGAAGGATAGCAATGGTGCTTCTAGTTAGAGCTTAAGATAAAATTATATCTAGTCTGAATGTTCTCCCAAGTCTCACCTCCTTTCAATCGGATGGAAACCAAGTCCTTTTTTCAACATTTTCTCAGAACATTTCCAATATTACTTCTCATTATTCTTATATTATTCCATTTGCATTTTAAGCATACAGTGTAAAGGCTGGAAAACAATGAAACATGCAAATAAGGAAGCTGAAAGTGTTCTTTGAAAAGTTAAGTGATGAAAAGTAATGGCATTCACGTTCTTTAAATGCAATACATTATCTCTTAAATCGACTTTTCTGTTCCTTTTCTACCTTCCCCCTGCTTTTGTTACTCTCTGTGTTGAAAAAAAAAATGAAATTCTACAATAGTATTTTGGCAGGGTAAAGTAATTTTTAGAGTTTGAATTATTTGTTTTTAATCTTAACCTGGAAGAAAAATTCTATAACAATTCTCCATCATTACTATTTGAGATAGGTTATCAAATTAATCCAAATGTATTTAGTACTGAATATTCTTAAAGTCTAGGCTATCCTGAAGGTCAAGGCTCTTGCCCTTCTTAGGCCAGAATTAATGACCTGAACTCCACTAATGGGTGTTTTTAGCCAATTGCATCATCACATGGCCATTCAGGGCATCATTGTGAGGAGCTACATTTTATAATTTCTGTTTACATAAAGTAAGCTTTTAAATTGTTCTCTCTCATAATCTGAAAGCTCTTTGAAAAGAAAAAAAAAAATAAATCATTTCTACATTATTAACCTAAAAGTGCCCAAAATAGCCCTCCACGTGGATCAATTGAGAATAAATGTATCTTCATGATGACAGTAGGGACAGTGGTAGCAGAAACCTTCTTCAATGATGCTAGAACAGTCAGTAAAGCATTGTGTATCTATTTTTAAATAAGTCCCAAATGATCTCTGCACTCACAGAAGGCCTATGTGAGCCCAGCCCCGATCCCCTCATTGTAAGCGCTGGGCTCCTTCCCTTCACTCTCACAGCTGAGCTCTGACCAGAGTCTTTCTAGATTTTGGTTCTGTTCTCCTCTGCCCCTTGGTAGAGAATCTTGGAGAGCGTCAGCCCTCAGGCAATGTGGCATCAATGTAAGAAAATTATGTATCTCAGTTAGGACATTTGGTAAGATGAGTCTTGAGGGAAGCAGGAGGTAAATGAAACTTATCTTTAGCTTGACCTTTAGGGTTTTATAACCTCCTCATTGGGTAGTTTTCCCCCTCCACAGACCTTCTTTCTTAGTGCCGATGAAGGGCTCCTCCTAACGCCTCCTACCTTCATAAGCTACTCTCCCCAGGTTTTCACCAGTTCTCCCAGGAGTATCTGCATTTTAAATACAAAAAGTCTCCCCTTAAAAAAGAAGCAATTTAATCATTTTTAATTATAAAAAGATACATACTTACTTCCTAAAATGTACGGAATTATAAAGATGAAAATGAAAATCACCCATCATCCCACCATCTCTGGATGGGATATATCCTTTTGGATTACTTTGCAAGCTTACATGCCTATACAAGTGCTTGAGACCATGCATATATAATACCATATAATAACGTGCTTTTTCCCCCCTGTACTATCTCATTAATAAGGGCCCTCAAAGGTTTTTTTTTTTTTAAGTGCCTTAGTAAATGCTGGCATAATCTGATTCTAACATTTTGTCTTTTCTGGTAGAAAAAGACCTGCTGCTCAATCTCTCCCTCTCTCTCTCTTCCTCTGTCTCTCTCTGCCCCTTACCACCAACACAACATTTGGTCAAAATGATACAGAGAACACTCTTTATTCACAAAATAAATCACAATTCACTCTTCAAATAGGATAAAGAGCAACCTACCAAATGTGGCAGGTCTCTCTGCCCCCTACACTGTGCTCTCCAAGGACAGATGCCAGATCCTGGTCTTCCTCTTGTGCTCCTCAGTGCTCAGAATTTGGACATTTTTGCATTGAGTGGGCTCTTTCGAGCTAAAAATCCACGTGTTTCAACTTTGGCAAACTGTTTTCTCTTACTGCTTTGAGTATTTCCTCCCCTTCATTTTCTGTCCTTTTTTTCAGAAGATGTTGGACCTCCTGATTTGATCTCTTATCTCATTGCATTTTGTATTTTTATTTCTTCTTATTATTGTTTTATATTCCAGGAGATTTCCCCTACTTCATTTTCCAGCTCTTGTACCAAATTTCTTTTATATAGGTAATAATATTTTTATTCTTTAAGAGTGCTTACTTTTCTGATTGTTCTTATATCATGGAATATTTTCTTGACTCTTTATTTTTCTTTTAAAATTTTATTCTGTTTCCTAAATAATCTTGGTTTCAGTTTTAGTTTTTTTCTGTTTATCTTGGTCTTTCTCTTTCATGGCACTATATCTCTGTGTGCCTTGTCTGTCCTATTAGATTAAGAGAAGGGGATTACAAGGCTTCTGGGGAGCTCTACTGCTGCTGGATAAGCCAATCTACTTCTTAGGAGAGCTCTCCCCTGAGTAGGAAACCTAATAGGGAACTATGTGTTCATGGGTAAAACATAAACTTGCAGCTTCATTTAAAAAGTGAGGGTAAGGGCTTCCCTGGTGGCGCAGTGATTGGGAGTCTGCCTGCCGATGCAGGGGACACGGGTTCGTACCCCGGTCCAGGAGGATCCCACATGCCGCGGAGCGGCTGGGCCCGTGAGCCATGGCCGCTGGGCCTGCACATCTGGAGCAAAGTGAGGGTAAGAGCTACCTCTGAGGCTACAGACTCCACCCTCACCCACCACCCCAAACAAAGAATACAGGCACCATCACCAAAGGCTTAACTTTCCTTCAAGGGTTAGTTCAATTATTCAAGATATGGAGTCTCAGAATATTTTCCTAGGAATAAATGACTCTTTAGGTTTCTAGGGATAGAAATATACAAAATTAGCAAAGATGCATAGTCTCTTACCCAGAATTCTGAAATCCAAAGACCTCTAAAAACCAATGTTTTTTCCTAAGTTTGGAGCTGACTCATTAGGTAGCAAACCCGGCCTGAACTGATTATAACTACATACAGTCTTTATTTGTCTACTTAGTGTAGAAATATTAAAGAGTTTGGTTATGAGGTGCTGTCCCAGACCTTCCTGGGGTGTTATGTAATATATGAGATATATATTCCCCAAGACTGTGTTCTTTTAAAGGGTTTTTTCAAAACAATAGATTGATTGCTCAAAAGGTAAACTAAAGAACTGATTTAGACTTTTACATGGTGCTATTTTAATACTAGTTTTGTTGTTATAAGTTTTTATTGGTTGGTTTTGTTTTTTTCCATTTATATCTATGAAATTTCAAAGGAAAAAAAAAGTCTTAGGACTCAGTTTTAGCCAACGTACCCCATTTATACACAAACAGAAAATTATCAGTGATCCATTAATTTATTTGTTTTATCACTTGGAGTTGATTCTATCTTGAGTTTTCTTGTCCTCCTCCTGATTTATTTTCATACCTGGACCAGTTTTTTAAAGACCTAGGTCTATTCCTCCTGACATGTATATAATGGTGAGGCAAATTAATTTAAAATCTATAGTGAAATATCATGGTTAAAAAAAATGTGAAAATGAAACTTTCGTTTAGAAATGGTTCCTCAGCCAGAGCCATTCATATTGGCCACACATAATTCACTATTTATCTCAGTTAGGCAGAATCATTTTTCTAGTTGCATGTGGAGTCATAAGGTGGAAATCAGATTAGCCTCCCTCTTAACAGAGCCCAAAGCCGTTAATAAATCCAAGTGATATAGTTTAATTAAAAAAAACAAAAACCTAGAAACTATTATCAGACAGAAATCACCTAATAAAAAAAGTAATTTATAATGTACACCCTAATTAATAATTTACTCCTAGGCTAAAAAAAAATTATCAAAAGTAATTACAATTAAAATACACTCTTTCTCCTTTAAGGATAATAGGATAACACTAAGAAGCTAGGATAATCTTGAGCAACAAATTCAACTGCTGCTATCTCCACGTTCTGCCAAAAATTATAATTAATTTTTAATGCTACTTTTTTATACAGAGGTGTCATTCCCTCAGCTAACAGTCCATTAAGCTGGTAATTGTAAATTTAAAAATGTTAAAAATTTCTTACCATAGTCTAGTATAATTCTAGCCAGGAAGGCTATCCATTAATTTAAAAGGATTTGGAAAACAATAGCCAAGTGCATAAGACTTGAATGAGAGATTTAAACTGGCTTAAATTAGGCTACATTGAGTTACTGACCTAGAACCAATTTCTGATTAAACAAGAGACTTCAAGGAAGGAGATTAAATACAAATAGCCTCCCCCAGGCTATAAACATTACAAGAACAGGAACTTGGTACATATTTTTCATTGTCATATCCCCAACCTCTCACACAGTGCCTAGCCAAAAAAAAAAAAAAAAAAAAAAAAATCACACTGAAAAATTATATATTGCTTAAATAAATGAAAGAATAAAGAATTAGAATACATACATATATCATTGTACTGTACATCTAAAACTAATATAATGTTATATGTCAATTACATCTCAATTTAAAAAAAATACTTTCTCCTAATAAACAATTTTGCCAAATTAAAGGGAAAAAAGGAATTCCAGAAAAAAAATAATGTGAATATAAACAGTTGTGCTGGGTGCACAACTTAAGGAACAGAGGACTTATTTTCCCCAGCTGGGGGCAGGTGCTGCTGGCTGATAGCCGTCAATAGTCAGCCCTCTTCAGGGTGACTATATCCAGTGACAGATCTTTGTGGGTAGAAAAGGCCCAGCCTCTACCCTACAACTCTGAACGGGTTATTCTATCTGAACTCCCTGTAGGTCTGTCTGAGGACTCTTGAAATTTCATCACAGCTCAGTTTCTTTCCTCTGCCCAATTCTGCCTCCTTCCATTTCCTTCAGAGACATTGATGCCAAGAGCACTCCCTAATACATCTCTGATATGCTCATCTCCATTTTAGATGCTGCTTCCCACGGGACCCAACCTGTGATAAGAGGTTGAGAAAATTAAAGGTTTAGAAAAATAAAATAGTTTTAAGCATCATTCCCTAAATCTCCTCCTTCATTATCCAGAGTACAACTAAACTTAATAAGCCAGGAAAGAAAGGTTAGAGAAGGAAGATTTCAATTAAGACAGACAAGAATCTCCGTGGCAGATCATTGGCAATGGTATCTTATTCGAGACCAGTGTCTCAAAACAAGGATGGACCAAGTTTGCCTGCTTGATGTCTGGGAGTAGTGGTATCCCAAAGGAGTATAGCATGGTCATTAACAACATGGAATTGAGCATCCAACTGACCTGGATTTGAATCCTTTCTCCACAATTTGCTGGTCGAGTGACCTTGGGCAAGTTACTTTTTCTAAGCCTTGTAATGGAGATAATAACACATAAAGTTGTGAAGTGCTTAACAAAGTACCTGGCACCATAGTAATCACTCACTAAATAGTAGACATTCTTACTACTTTTTAAATATTTATTACTAAAAAGGCAGTTAATTAATGCCCTTCCGTTGTCAATCTCCCAACCTGAAAACTAAATGACAACTATTGTTGCCAAGGGGGAAAATAATTCTCTGCACCTTAGTTATCAGCACTCAGAAACGAGAACACTGAAAATTCATTCACAAGAAAATAGAGAAAGAGATATGGGTAGAGCTTTAAACCTGTTTGCTTCTTGAAGGATGGATGATGGATGGAGTATTTCTTGTTTTTGGACATAATGTCAAATACAGTGCATGACCTTTGGAAAAGGGACTGACCTTTTATATCCACATGCAAAGGATATGGACACCTCAGTGAAGATCTGGTCATTAAAACTAAGTGTAGGAGACTTCCAACTTCCACTGTGACAGAATAAGAAAATCAAAAAATTCTGTCTCCCAAAAGCAACTCTAAAGCTGGACTGAACAGTCTAAAACATTCATCTAAGCATTCTGGAACTTAACCAAAGACATATAACAAACTGAGAAGCATTTATTCATGAAAATGACTAAACTTTGGTAAGGACAGCACAAGTCTGTAGCATTTTGCCTGGGGCTACAACCACCCCTCCTCCAGTAGTTCAACCAGAGTGGGACAAGCTATGAAAATAATAAACACTGCTGCTGCTGCTGCTGCTACTGGAAAGAGCTCACTCCATTTGGAGCATTGTCAGTTTAAAAGGAGATCTGGTGGCAAGGAAGGGTTAGGGTTCCATTAGCCTGATATTGCTGGCCTGTTTGAGGCAAGCAATGGACTGCTGGACTAGCCAGAGTTTTAACAGAGAGTTGTGGGTAATGGGACATCCACTGAGGGTGTGATAAACTTCAGATATCCTGGGTTGACCAGAGGCTGTGCACGTGCACAGCCACCTACATGTTCCTGGTTGACAGAGCTGAGTCTGGGCATATGAAGAAGAAAAGCAAGAGAGCTCAGTAGAAAGTAAAAGCTGATGCAGGCTTGAAAATTACCTGAAGTTTGAATACAGTTTCTGGCCTACACACAAATCCATTAGCAGTGAATAGAAACCATACTGACTCAAGGTATTTGAGGGCAGCCTCTGATCAATCATTGGCTGAACATTAAGCTACATAGGCCTATAGATGATTCCCTAGGAAGTCAGGCTTAAAAATAAAAACAAGAAAAAGAAAAGAGAAAAAGAGTAAAGGCATCAGGGGCCATGCATTGCAGGGGAGACAGATTTCACAGATTTATTCCAGACAAGTTATTAAACAAACAAACGATAACAAATCTTTAAGGGAAAAAATTCAGAATCCAGAGTTGCTACAAGAGATTATCAAAAATGAGCAATATTCAACAACAAAAATTATGAGTATGCAAAGAAACAAGACATTATGACCCAAACCCAGAGGAAAAAGCAGTCAATAGAAAGTGTCTCTGAGATAATCCAGTTGTTGGATTTAGCAGACAAAGACCTAAAAATGGTTATTATAAATATGTTCAAAGGATTAAAGGTTTTTGGTTTCTTTTTTTTTTTGGCCACACCTCATGTCTTGAAGGATCTTAGCTCCCTGACCAGGGATTGAACCCGCTCCCTCAGCAATGAAACTGCAGAGTCCTAACCACTGGACCACCAGGGAATTTTGCAAAGGATTAAAGGAAATTGTTTAAAGAATTAAAGGAAAATATGATGACAATGATTCAGCAAAAAGAGTATCTCAATAAGAGATACAAATTATATAACAAAAAGAACTAAATGGAAATTCTAGAATTGAAAAATACAATTACTGAAATGAAAAATTGACTAGAGGATTACAACAGAAAGTGTAATATGGCAGAAAAATATGGGAGATATTTGAAAATAAATCCACAGAAATTATCCAAGCTGAAGAACAAAGAGGGAAAAAAAGCAATGCAATTAATGACTAACTTCTCATCAGAAACAATAGAGGCCAAGTGACAGTGGAATGATAAACTCAAAGTATTTAAAATTATTGAATTGTATACTTGCAATAAGTGAATTTTAAGATAGGTCAATTATAACTCAATAAAGCTGTTTTTTTTAAAAACAACAATAACAACAACCTAAGAGTAAGAGACCACAGCACAAATATACTTGGAACCATTTCTGGAAGTACTCCACCACACTCCCATTCTCTCCTTTTACTCTCTACTTTGCTTTATTTCTTATTCTCCCTTTTTCTTTATCTTCCATCACCATTTTTTCCTTCTCCCAGGCCATTAATTTCATGGCACCTAAAACCCATGGAGATTACTCAAATCCAGAAATAATACTTAAAGATAGTCTTTGAGTCACAGATATTCTAAGATGGGCCTTCTCCATGTTCAGATTTTTCCCTTTTCTTTCTGAAGGAAGAATTTCATTCTCACTGAGCAGTCTGACTTCATAATTTTTTACAAAAAAACAAAAACAAAAAAGGGACAAGCTGGATACCCAAAATGATGATTTCAAGATGGCTAGCATTCAAAAACAGACAGCTTAAGAAACCCAAAAGATAGGTCTCATATGCATACTTGGCTTTGGCTCCATGATTTAGCACAATAGCAATTTTTATGTAAACTTAGATATCTCAACTTAATAGTCAACTAGTTTGTTATTTATGCCCTTGTTATTTATGCTGATATTTTCCATAGAAAAAATAACTCAATTGTATTTACTTCGGTGCATTAAATTGAAGCAGGTTTAGAGGGGGGAGATTCCTTGAAAATAACCATATACTAACAGTAGCATTTTCTGTAAGATTAGTCAGATACAGGAGAAACTGGGCAGCCTTTCAAAATTAAAGTTGAACATGACAGATAGGGGCTAGCATCAGGTGGGAAAAGTTACACAGTATTCTTGGAGCTTGGTGATGGTACTGTACTGGCTAAGCTGGTACACTTAGTTGGTGCAGTATGCTACAAGGACATTCAAATTAAGGTCCTTTTTACAATGCTGAAAGGACATAATGTGATTCAGGCTTCAGAAAACAAACTTTTATCAAAAATGAAATATCAATTATTAGAATTCTGCCCAAGCCAGCAGCTTGATCTGGTGGGAAACTCTAAGGCAGCAGGCCCTAATAACAAAACCTTGGGCTGGAAATCAAGAATTCATTCTGGTTCTACAGCTGTTATGTAACCTAAATTGTGGCATTTACATTCTTTGG